>NW_006921967.1:1002529-1050611 GCF_000298275.1 Orycteropus afer afer | reverse complement strand
TCCTCGGAAGGAAGGTTGGGCAATCCTACTTCCGTAGTGATACTGCCTCGGAAACCCAAGGAGGGGTTGCTATGAGTCGGGGTCGACTCGACGGCAAATAACAGCAACAACAACAATACACTGTAGAGGAGCTCTGGTAGCATAGTGCCTAAGGCATTTGATTGCTAACCAGAAGGCTGGTGGGTCCACGACCCACTCCTCAGAAGGAAGGTTGAGCAATTTACTTCCCTAGTGATACTGCCTCAGAAACCCAAGGAGGGGTCGCTATGAGTCAGGGCCGACTCGATGGCACATAACAACAGCACACTGTAGAAGATATAGTAATGCAATGGAATTTTGTAGAGTCGTGGAAGCCAGTTTTGCGTCTATCAGTAAATTCATCATTCTTGATTGCCTATGTTTCAGCTCTTAGAATTCTTTTTCACTGCTTGTTAACATACTAATAATTTCCTCATTAATTAGCATGTTAAATAGAATATTTGACATGTAATCATTTTATATTTGTCCAAGAGTCATGATTTTCCCTTTGTCCCAGAGTGCTGAGATGATGAATCAGAAAATATTTCTTTCGTATTAAGTGACAACTCCTTTTGGAAAAACTCATTTGGGAGTTGTGTATTCTGTGCTGATAGAAGAATTTCACCTCAGGAAATAGCTTTCATGGGGATCACCTGGCAATGCTGGTTTGACATGCGCCCGTGACAATAGACACCAAGATCTGGCCATAAGACAGCTTTGAGAAATAAGGTTTGACTCTGCTGGTGTTAGGAGCTCTGGTACCGTAGTGCCTAAGGTACTTGACTGCTAATCAGAAGGCTGGCTGTTCAAACCCACCAGCCACTCTTCGGAAGGAAGGTTGGGCAATCTACTTCCATAGTGATACTGCCTCGGAAACCCAAGGAGGGGTCGCTATGAGCCGGTCCGACTCGACGGCACATAACAACAACAATGCTGGTGTTAACTTGTGGTGAAGTGCAGTTTATAGTTCTTTCACAGAGGCCTGTTGTTTTTTTTTCTGAAATTCCCATAAAGATTGATTTCCTTGCTCTCACAAACATCTCTATTCTTCCTACATATAGTACTTTACTTTAGACAACTGGAATAAAACAAATAAACAAAATTCAAAAGAGCCTAATGGAAACTAGATCCACAGACTGTTAAAAGGTTTTATTGAGAAAAGAAATCCATGATCAAATAAGTTAGACAAACTGTAGTTAAATAAAGATAGGTCTTTTACTGTGGAATTTCTCAGAAACTCAATCATATCTTTGTCAACACTTCCTATTAAATTTCTTTTGCATTTTGGCTATTCTGGTGGGTATATCACATTAATAATTTAACATTCATTTTCTTGATGACTACTGAAGTTGAGCATTTTTTCATATACTTATTGGTCATCTGGATATCCTCTTTTTGATTGTATTTGCAGAATAAAAATATCAGTACAAATTTTTAGAACCATGTCCAGTTACAGGAAAGAACATTGAAATAGAGAATTATCTTAGAAAATCAACGACATGCCTTCAATCTTGTTAAGGGAGTAAGAGAACTAGAAATTTGACTATGATTTCAAAAAATATATGTTCTCAGTGTCTATTCAATTGGTAGAATCCAATTTGTAAGATCTCTCAGCACTGAGATTCCTTTGAATCCCTATGTTAAGGATGGATTTGTTGAAGAGCACTGGTAGCATACTGCCTGGTTAGACATAACTCCTATATGGCATCCCTTCTTTTCCCATTCCTTCCTTCTTGTTTCAAATTATTTATATTATAAACTGTATTTACACACATACATACTTGAAAGTGTATGTGTGTGTGTGTGTGTATGTGTGTATATATATATATATATATATATTTGTTGTTGTTATGTGCCATCGAGTTGAACTCGACTCATAGTGACCCCTCTTTGGGTTGCCGAGGCAGTATCACTGTGGAAGTAGATTGCCCAACCTTCCTTCCGAGGAGTGGCTGGTGGGTTTGAACCACCAGCCTTCTGGTTTGCAGTCAAGTGCCTTAGGCACTATGCTACCAGAACTCCATATATATATATATATGTATGTATATATGTATGTATATATATATGTATGTATATATATGTATGTATGTATGTATATTTCCAGTGGCCCCTGAATAAATTCTAATTCCAATTCATGATGACTGTATGTCATCAGAATAGTACTATACTCCATTTGTTAGTGTGTGTGTGTGTTTGTATATAAAATCTTCAGTTGTAAATGTAAAGACAACAGAAAAAGTTCTCATTTGTTTGTGACTTTCAACAATTTATCTCCCACTAATTAACTACAGGGAGCTCTGGTAGCATAGTGGCTGAGGCATTTGACTGCTAATCAGAAGGCTGGCGGTTCAAACCCACCAGCCACTCCTCGGAAGGAAGATGGGGCAATCTACTTCCCTAGGGATACTGCCTCGGAAACCCAAGGAGGGGTCGCTATGAGTCGGGTCCGACTGGACGGCAAATAACAACAACAACAAATTAACTACAGGGGCAACTCACTCGGAGATTCATTTAGCATTGTTTCTCACTTTTTTCCATCTTTCTGAAATATTTTCTTTAAGCAAGGGTCTTTAATTGTGAATACTCTTAATCTTTTTATCTCTGAACATCACTTTCCTTTGTTCCTTTTTATCTCTGCGCATCACTCTTTAAGATCTAATTTGCTGGGATAGAATTTTAGGTTATCTTCTTTGCTCTTAACATTTTAAATATATTCCATTGTCTTCTGGCATCTGTGGCTATCCTGAAAAGTAGGATATCTTTTCTTTGCTTTTGGAGTTCTACAGTTTCACTACAGTGTGAATAGATAAAGATTTATTTATATTTTGCCCACTTGGGACTCACTATGCTTTTGAATTTCAGAATTCATGACTTTCAAAAATTCTGGAAAAATCTCAATATTATTTAAGAATGTTGTTTTACCACCATTCTTCTTAGTCTTTCCTTCTGGAACTTTTTAATGTATCTAGGTCGTCTCATTATATTCTACTTCTGAAACCCTGCTCCATTTTTCCAACTTCTTTCATACTTCCTTATCAATTCACACAGCATGCTAGGAAATTCCTGTATTTTATGAATTCATTTTCTACTATGTCTAATATATTATTCACTCATTGAATTTTGAATATCAATGACTGTTTTTCTTTTACAGAAGTATTACCTGTTTCTTTTTTAGATCTGTCAGTTTTTTAGTGTCTTCTCTCATGTTTTTGATTCCTTTTTTTTTCATGTATTTGCTTATTTAAAATACACTTTTTAATAGTCTCTATCAGAATATTCTATTATTTATAGTTCTTTGTGCTTTACTTGACACTTGTTTATGTTGGACTGATTTATTGTGTTTTTAATATTGTATTATGGGCTCAACTTCAGCGGGGCTTTACCTGTGAGAACACTTTGGGAATTTTGTGCAGGTACCTCAGAGCGGTATTGTGTTTGCTTCTGTCTGGCACCTCACGATATCACTAGCCTAATATTTAATCTCCCAACTCTGGACTTCTTAGGTCATAGGAAAAATTGTAATTGAAGCCCCAAAGCCCTCATGAGGAACAAGAATATAGTTTATACATTCTCAGAGAAGACTCCTTTCTTCTGGAGACTTAGTAAATGTGGACAAATTTATTTGTTGCTTTCCTGTTGTGTTAGAAAGATGTTTTTCTATTTCCTTCTATCACTGAGGCTGTAGCCCTTCAAAGGCCTGGGCTTTACGTAGTGAGTTTCAATTCAAAGTGCTTACCATGAATAGACCCAAGACCTCATTTCTTATACAAGCCCAGAAATGAAAACTCTTAATTACTGAGATAGCTTATCCTACTTATACTGCACACTCTTCCACCTACAGCTGTAACATCAGATCATTTAATTGCCACTCAGGTTTACAGTTTCTGTTCCCTTTATTGGGAACTCTGCTGTGCATTTTTAAAAAGATATTTATTACATGCACCTAGCATTTCTAGATGTTTGTAGCAGAAGAGTTTTCTGTTTATGCTTTTCTGAAATCACTCTTTATTGATTCATTTATTCATTTACTCTGTAGAAGATGCTATTGATGTCTTCCCTATATCCTCTTGGCTCAACAAAATTCATTTACAGTAACAGACAATTTTTTGGTATGTTAATAGCTTCTCATTTAAAGCATTTGTGTATCTTGGTTTTTCTGCTTAGGCCTTTCTCTGAACAAAGGGGCTTTCTCCACTGCAGGTAGGGCCAATGTTACCCCCTTTGCTCTGTGTTGGAATGATTTTTGAAGTCTATTTTGTTTAATATTAGTATAGCCAGCCCAGTCTTCCTATGCTTATTATTTGCATGGCATGTCTTTTCCTTCCAATCACTTTCAATTTGCACTTTTACGTAAAAAATGTATCTCTTGTAGACAGCGTATAGTTGAGACTTGCTTTATTACTCATTCTAACAACCTTTTTCTTTTTATTATTTAGTTCATTACTATTATCTGTCTGTCAGTTTATTGTACTGTGGTGATTTGTGTGTTACTCCGATAACTGCCAATGGACATGTTTCAGCAGAGCTTCCACATTAAGACAGACTAGGAAGAAAGGCCTGGTGATCTATTCCCAAATTAGCTAATGAAAACCTGTGGATCACACTTGCTTGCTTTAGACACATTATCATGAGGGAACAGTTACAGAGGAAGACATCATGTTTAGTTAAGAAGAGGAACAGCAAGAGTAAGGGAGACCCTCAATGAAATGGATTGGCACAATACTCACAATAGACTTGAACATGCTGACGATTGTGAGGATGACACAGGACCAGGTAACATTTCATTCTGTTGCACATAAGATCATTTATGAGTTCGCATCGACTTGATGGCATCTACCTATCTTCCTGTTACTCCATTAACATTTAATGTAATTGTTGATGTCATTGAATTTATAGCTACCATTTTGTTATTTGTTCTCTGTTTGTATGTTCTGTCCCCTCCTCTGTTCCTCCTTTTCTACCTTCTTTTGGATTATTTACATATTTTTTAAAATTCCATTTTATTTGTCTACTGACTTTTTAGCATGAACCTCTTTGCATTACACTTCTTGGTGGTTGTTTCATGTAAAAATGTAGAAACAGTATGACCTTATAGATCACTTAAGCTGTCCTTTATGCTACAAATGTCATATGTATTACATCTGTACATTTTATAATCCACATAAGATAATTTTATAATATTTGCTTTAAATAGCAAATTTAATTTTAAAGAAATTAAAAGGAAAAATAGTCTTTTATATTTATTAAGAGAGTTAACATTTCCAAAGCTCTCTTTCTGTGCTAAGGGAAAAAAGACCTCAGATTCAAACATTTTCTTTAGAGAGCCTTTTAAGCTTTAAATGGGACAAAGACAATCATCCAGATGAGTGAAATGGTCAGCGTGAGGCTGAAGGAGTCTGCTGGCTCATAGTCATGGTTTTCATATACACCACCGAGAACTCTGGTGGCACAGTGGTCAAAGCATTTGGCTGCTAATCAAAAGGTCAGCAGTTCAAACACACTAGCTTCTTCTTGGAAGAAAGATGAGGCAGTCTGTTCATCTTTTACAAGATTTAGTGCCTTGGAAACCCTCTGGAGCAGTTCTGGTCAGGGCTGCATGGTCATTAGTCAGATCCAGACCATCAGGTAGCCAGGTGGTCAAGCCCCAGAACCCAATCTTGTAACCCTTTATAATTTTCAATTGTGTTTTTATCCCAATCATGGTCCTTTCTCTGCTTCTATAGGCCCACCTGTGACAGTGATGATTTCCTTTGTTTTGTATCACATATAATTAGCCCCACAGCTATGCATCAGGGGACTCTATATGGCTTCTGTACTATGTACATGCTGATGGTTTCTCTCTTCTGGATGATTGTCTTTGTCCTGTCTAAGGCTTAATAAAAGATCTCTACAGAACATGTCTGAATCTGGGGTCATTTTTCCCACTAGCACAGACCACAGCCTTCTACAAACCAAGTGGTTTAGAACATAAGCTCTATTGCATTTCTGAAGATCTGAGTTTCCATTTGGTTTAGTTTTTCTGTAGGCCAAAAGAAGTTTCTGCAGCATTTCTTTTTTTGGTAACTTTTTATTATGATTTGGGTGAAGGTTTACAGAACAAATCACTTTTCTGTTCAACAAATCCGTACACATTTTGTTTCATGCTACTGATTGCAATCCCCACAATGTAACGTCATTCATCCCACTTCTTCCCACTTCTTCCCTGTGTTTCTCATTTCCATTTGTCCTTCTTTCCTATCCTTTCCTGCTTTTTGAACTTTGTCTCTTGTCAAATGCTTTTGATCTTGTGTGGTTGATTGTTCTAAAAAGTGCGTACCTCCCTGGTGTTATCATTCACCTCATAGGCCTGTCTGTTATTTAGTTGAAAGTTGAGCCATGGGGGTGACTTTAGTTCTAGGCTTGATGAGTGATTAAGGGCTATACTCTTGAGGGTTCCACCAACTGAGCATGATCTTTTTTTTTTTATGATTTTTCACCCACTCTGTCTACGATTTTCTAATGTAATCCCTTTCAGGGCAATTGGTAGTGGTATCTGGGCATCATCTGTTCTTCTAATCTCATCTTTAGTATTTCTTGTAGTTCGATTCTACTGTTAGTTTTCTGTTACTATAAAACCTGTGAGAGCTGGAACTTGACAGGACTGCCTTGTTTTTCAAGGTCTTGGCTGTTTCTACCTTTGACAGGGTGTATTCTTATCACTTTTCTATTGCTTGCTTTGTGGGAAATATTTGGCTTTTCCTTCTCTGACATTAAACTTGAATGATATTTATTACTGAATATAGAATTTTGAGTTGACAGTTATTTTCTTTTAGCAATTTAAAGATATTGTTTCACTATCTTCTGATCTCCATAGTTTCTGATGAGAAGTTAGTGTATATTTGAATAATTTTCCCCCTATATACAGTATAAGGAGCTCTGGTGGCATAGTGCCTAAGGCATTTGACTCCAGAAGGTTGGTGGTTCAAACCCACCAGCTACTCCTCTGAAGGAAGACTGGGCAATGTACTTCTATAAAGATTTACTGTCTTAGAAATCCAAAGGGGGTTGCTATGAGTTGGAATCAACTCTATGGCAGTGAGTTTGGTGTTGATTTTTATATGCAGTATGCCATTTCTCTCTCTCTCTCTCTTTAAATTGTGGTAAAAAGAAAAAAAATATATATATATACACATACACACACACATGCCTAAGGCATTTGACTGCTAACCAGAAGGTTGGTGGCTCAAATCAACCAGCCACTCCATGGAAGGAAGACTGGGGAACCTATTTCCATAAAGATTTACTGCCTCAGAAACCCACAGGGGCTCACTATGGGTCAGAATTGACTTGATGGCAGTGAGTTTGTTTGTTTGTTTTTAGTATATATATATATATATATATATATATATGAAACAAAACATTTGCTATTTCAACATTTTTCACATGTACAATTCAGTGACATTAATTTTTGTGCAACCAACTTCATGTGCAACCAACATTGCTATCTGGCTGTCTTTAAGATCATCTCTTTATCTTCGCCTTTAAGCCGTTTGACCAGGACGTGTCTAGGTTTGGTTTTCTTTGTATTTATCCTATAAGCATCTTGAGTCTGTAAATTTATGTCTTTTACCAAATTTGGAAATTTTTGGCCATTACATTTTCAAGTATTTTTTCTCCCTTACTCTCTCTCTCTCTCTGCTTTTCTTCTGAGATTTTGATTACATGTAAGTTAGAACCTCTGATATTGTCCCATTGGTCTTTGAGAGTCTCATCACATTTTTTAAAAATGTTTTTTTATCTTTGTTTTTCACATTGGATTATTTCTGTTTATCTATCTTCAAGTTCACTGATTATTTCCTCTAACATCCCCAACTTGCTGTTTAAACCCACGTGGATTTTTATTTTCAAAATTGCATTTTATTTTAAGCTCAAGAAATTCCTTTGGTTCTTTTATATAGTTTCTATTTCTATGCTGAGATTACCTGTGCTTTCATTAATACAAGCATATTTTCTTTTATCTCAATAAGCAGTATTACAAAAACTTCTTTAAAACTTTTGTTCTTCATCTAGATCATTTGGAAGTTGGTCTTGGCTCATGATCTTGTCTCTTGAAAATGGATCCCATTTTCCTAGTTCTTCATGTACCAAACAATTTTGTATTGTACCCTGTATTTGTATTATATTATAGGATGTTATATAGTGAAGAGTCTAGATTTTAGCTTATTTCTACAAAGAGTGTTAATGTTCATTTTGGTTTTTTAAGCAGAAAATTAACTTCCAAACTTCACCTGTATATTCTTTCTCCTTGACAGCAGCTCAAATGTCAGGTCAATTCTTTTGTCCTTATCCAAGGTACTCTGAGTCTGCTCTATGAATGTATGGTTCAGAGACATGGGTGGAAATGATAAACAGAATTTGGGTCTCTCTTCTGGCTCTCTTCTTTTTCAGATATCCCCCTTACTTTTAGGGTTTATGGTTGCTCTAAATTCTGCCCTCTTGTTCTTGAGGGTCAAAAGACTGCTTTTTATTAGAGTTTCAGCCACATTGTGAAGGAGCTCTAGTGGTGTAGTGATTAAGGCATTTGGCTGCTAATTAGAAGGTTGATGGTTCAAATCCACCAGCAGCTCCACAAGAGGAAGATGAGGCAAACTACTGCCATTAAGATTTATAGCCTTTGAAACCCAATGGTGGTTGCTATGCATTGGACTCCATTTGATGGCAGTGGATTTGGTTTTGGCTTTTTGGGTGCGGTGCTGACTTCAGCCAACTCTCCAGCTAAAATCTGTAGTAATGGGAAATTCCTCCTCTTCTGGTCCTTCTTTCAGATTTTGATTCTTCCAGAAACTGCATGTTTTTGTTCACTTTCCAGTAATTTCAAGTCATTGTTTTTGCATGCTTGCTTGTTTGCCTGTGTTTGCTCATAGTTTGTAGTTTCTATTTGTGAAAGGGTTGGGCCTGATAGAATCTTACCTGGCCACCTGAGACATATTCCACACATCTCATTGGGATTGAAACTATTTCCCAAAATTGTAACCTGATTATTTCATTGACTTTTCCCACTTCTCTCTCTTACTTTTTTCACTTCCTCACATGTGCTTCCTAATTCCAATTCCTTAATTCCAAATCCTTATCTCAGTACCTAATTTGGGGATGACATAAATTAAGCCTCATTCATTTATTAAATCATTTGGTCATTCACATATATTATTTAATTTAATCCTCCCAAAGACCCTTTAAAATGCACTGTGAGAAGAACTTAAAGAAGTATTCTTATCTGTTTTTCAGATGAGAATAGTGAGATTTAGTGAGCGTGTATCTTGCCTATGATGCCATATTAGATAAGTAACAGAATCTCAGTTCAAAGCCAGACATGTCTGATTCTACAGCATTGTATGTCTATGGATTAGTCACTTTATTTCTCTTATCTTCATTTCTTTTCATTTATAAAATATGGATAATAAAATACCTATCACATGGAATTATTGTGACAATTAAATGAGATATTGCAGAAATATGACATGGTGCCTGCCAAATATTAGTACTATATTAGTAAGCTCCTTATTCTCAAAATCTCAGTGGTTTACAACAATAAAGAAATTTATTCCTTGCTCAGGTTACACATTTTCAACCATTAGTTGGATGTTGTGACTCTTCTCCAGACTGCAGGCTGAGGCTCCACATACCTCCTTATTTTGGGACCTAAGCTAAAAGAGAGCCTTATGCATGTAGGTTCTCTTATTATAGCAGAAGGCACAGGGGCTGGGGAATAGCTGAAAACTTGAAATTTTTCTAAAAGTTTCTGTTTGGAGTTATATATATAGTAAATATTTCATTGGACAAAGCAAATCTCATGTCCAAGCCCAAAGTCAATGGGTTGGAAAATATATTTCATCTACAAAGAAGGAGGGAGTATATAGTTACAGACAGTAATACAGTCTACAACAGATAAAATCATAATTTTTTCCTCCATGTTAGCACATTTTCTATTTTCCAGAAACTGGGGTAGAAGATAAAATAGTAAAAAGAGATATGTGTACTTGAAATGGCAAGTGTCCAAAACAATATTTTATTAAGTGCTAAAAGAAACTTTTAGAAAAGAGCTGCTATGAGCATTCAGAGAGAGTTATTACATGAGACACAGGCATTAGGAAAGGACTTATGTATGAGGCAGGGTTTGAGCTGGGTCTTGAGAGATTAGGATTTAGAGGGCAGTCATTCTAAGCAGCTGAAGCAGAATGAGAAAATGTGGACTATTCTGCCCTATTATTAGAGAGAAGGTTTTGGGGAGGAGCTCTGGTGGCACAGTGGTTAAAAGCATTGGTTGTTAACCAAAAGATGGTTTGAAACCACCAGCTACTCTGTGGGAGAAAGATGAGGCTGTCTGCTTTCATAAAGATATACCACCTTGGAAACCAGATGGGGTAATTCCACTCTATCCTATAGAATTGCTGAGTCGGAATTGAGTCAATGGCAGTAGGTTTGGGGAAGATCAGTGGGGGCAGCTTGGAGAACCTGGGTGCTAGGCAGGAGACAAAAGGAAGACATTAGGAAATTTTGAACAAGGTTCAGAATTGAAAAGTTGTATTTTAGAAGGACGGTCCTGGCACAGCTGTAGGAGGGAAGATGGGCAGCAGAGAGCGTTTGTCCTCCTTTATACACAGCAGTAATTCTTTCTTTTATGTTGTATACTGGTTCTATGAGACAAGTATTTGACAAAAATATGGTGAGCATGAGAAATATTTCCTCATTGCAGACTTGACTCCCACTAGTATGAAAATGAAAATAGTTTTACTTGTTTTTCTCTACATCTCCTGTCTGACCAAATAAAGGGCATGTTTTGGTAGGATACAATACGTCCCACACAGAAACATAATTAAAGCAACATATCAGATAGCCTGGAAGTACAATGAAATGTTGCAAACTAGATGAAAATATTTGTGCATTATCATTTTTTGAATTTTTTTTCTTCTGAACTAACCAAGGAAAGATAATTTGAACTCAAGCATAATTTTCTGTTGAACACTTTAAAATACAGAAATAACATAAAATATTCCATCTTTGAATTGCTTAGCAAAATACAATGCCCAGAAGCTTTTGGAAAGCAGTGACAGTGGCTGTGGTAAGAGTTTCCATCTAATTATTCTATTCTATTATTTCTATGCTTTTTAAAAATTGTTTTTGATTCATTAATGACCCTTGATAAATGTTTAGTATGCTGCTGTATTTGGTTTTGAAAGTTAGTAAGAGAGGTTTGAATGAGAATATTTTATTTTCAAAATTAGATTTATAACTACAAGTAAGTGGAAAAATATATATATATATATACTATATGTTTTTAATCAACCTTTAAACCAATCACATGAAAAGATTTAAGATTTCTTTTCAGATTTATTTGGCCAATATTAAGTCATGAAGACTACATTATTTCATAGATAATATGATACTGAAACTAGGTATTGCAAAATGAAAAGCATTTAAAAAATATATATATATAGATTAACATCTGGAAACTTTGAGAGGGGAACTGAGGGAGAGAGAAGGAACTGAGAATTTATTTAGCTCTTCTTCAATGCCAGGTGCTGTTGTAATGTGTTCTATTTAATTATCATTGCAATAATCCCATGAAGTAGTAGCTGTTATTATCCTCATTTTGAAAATGAAACAAACAAACAAAAAACTCAATATGTATGAGCTGAAAGAAACTTCAGGCCTACTTAAGGCCTCACAGCAAGTAGAAGGTAAAGCTGGTGCTCAAATCTAATGGGGATGACTCTGAAGTCCAATCCTCTTTCACTACATAATATTATCTCCACAGTAGTCCGTTCTCTCATTTCTTAATCCTGTGTTGATAGGACTTGGATTCCATGTAGAACCTAGACTTTTTATTATAGTCAATGGATGATTTATATGTCAATAATTTATGATTTTCAGAAGTTCATATAAGAATTTTGAATTAAATATACAACTTGGGTCTTAAAATATTTAGTTATTGTGAAAGCAATTTTATTACAACCATAATGGAAATTAAAAAAAAAAAATCCAACATTACATAAAATTATCTCTTACTTGTCCATGTTCCTTTTTAATTTTTGTCCACATGCATAAACAATTCAGAAACTTTTATTCTGTAACTCAACATTTTAACAACTGTGTACTATTATAGTGGATAGGAGCTCTAGTAGCATAGTGCCTAAGTCATTTGACTGCTAACCAGAAGGCTGGCAGTTCAAACCCACCAGCCACTCCTCTGAAGGAAGATTGGGCAATCTACTTCTGTAGAGATACTGCTTTGGAAACCCAAGGAGGGGTCGCTATGAGTCTAATCAACTTGATGGAAGTGAGGTTTTTTTTAAAATTATAGTGGATATACCATCATTCATTAAATCATTTTTATGTTGTTTGAAATTTAAGTTGTTTTCAATTTTCTGCTATTTAAATGAATAACTATTATAAACATTTTAATACCTATAGTGTTTTTTATGTTTTGGATGATTTCATTAGGAGAAATTTCTGATGACATTGAGTCAAAGGGTAGAAAAATGAAAAATTAATACAAAATGTTTTATTTAAGCAATTTAAAAAATTAATTTGAAGACTTCATTGAAAATATTCTAGAATTAAGGTGGTGATTGTGTCAGGGGTGCCCACAGCCACCCTCAGGCTTGATGATTTATTAGAAGGACTCACAGAACTCAGAAAAGCTGTTATTCTTTTTTTTCTTCTTTTTTTTTAATTGTACTTTAGGTTCAAGTTTACAGAGCAGAGTTTGTTTTACATTCAACATTTCATGTCCTTTTGGTTTCACTCCCCCCTCCCCTCCCTTCCCAGAACCCCTTCGCCATGTGCCTCTCATAGTTTGCACTCCTGTGTGTCCTGCATTTCCTCTGTGTGAATGTTGCCCCTCTGGTGCCCTGTGGTCGATTGCTCCAAGGGATGCACCTCCATAGAGTATGTGGGTGTGTCACCCTAGGTTGAGTGGTCTGTATGTACATCTTATTTATTATTGGGTTGAGAGCCAGCCCTTGGGAGTGAGTTTTATTCCAGGCCCGAAGTGTATCCTAGGGCCATAGTACTGAGGGTCCCACCAGACTCCATCTGACCAGTAATTCTGGTCATTATTGTGTTTTTGGATTTTGTTCCATATTTTTCCTCCTATTCTATTCAGAATCTCTAGTTTTGATCCTTTCCCAAGTGGTTGGCATTGGTAGCTGGGCACCATCTAGTTTTTCTGGTCTCAAGGTCCATCATGTCCTAGGGCTGATTGCTTTCAAATGTCCTTGGTTTTTTGCACTCCTCTTCACTTCTGACGATAGGAGACCATTAGCTGCATCTTAGATGGTCGCTTGAAAAAAACTGTTATTCTAATACCCACAGCTGTCAAGTTGTATCTGACTCATAGCGACCCCTCCTTGGGTTTCCGAGGTGGTATTACTATGGAAGTAGATTGCCCAACCTTCCTTCCAAGGAGTGGCTGGTGGGTTTGAGCCACCAGCCTTCTGGTTAGCAGTCAAATGCCTTAGGTACTATGCTACCAGAGCGCCTGTTATTCTAATTGTTATGGTATATTGCAGCCACGGGCACAGACTGATATTGGCAAAGCGAAATGGTGCATGGGCAAACCCCTGGAGAAACCAGGCACAAGCTTCCAGGTGCAGGTAGAGGTCTTTTTCCAGTGCAGTGTCACTGTTATGCACATGTTTCCCACATACAATATATGATAACACATACTGAGTATTGCCAACCAGAGAAACTCACTGGAGCCTTAATGACCAGGATGTTTGTTGGAGGTCATTCACATAGGTATGCACTGCCCTTATGACTGATCTTAGCTACTCAGTCTCCAGTGCCTAGAGGTCAAACTGATACAAGGTCTCAGGCATATAGAAGGTATTTCAAGAGCTCAAAGGTTAAGGGCTGGAATATGCAGGGTTTGAGCAATTTAAGTGGACTGAATTAACCCTTTACTGCATAGTTCATCCCTCTGACTCTTGGCTTAGGCTTTCTTACAGCAACACAATCATGTTTGTGCATCTTCATTTAGAATAGCATTTATATAACAGACACAGCAATAGTGTGAGTATGAATATGCCTAACATTTGGAAGAGACATCATAGGGTCGGAATAGAATTAAAGAAACAGCTAATTCATTCTATAAAACCATTACATTTATATTTTCTTATTTTAGTACTAATTTGATTATTTCCCCTGTTGATGTATTGTGATTTTTACCTTATGATAAACTTGCGCAGAACCATTTAGGTAGATATTTAGTTAGCTAAATCCAGCTCTTCTCAGACTAACAATTTTCCATCAGTATTACAACCTGAGGAAGTTTTAATCCAATCAATTATATATAACATATAAAAATGGTTAAAATCATTTAAATTAAAAATGTGGTACATCTGTATAAAATGGTATACTACTCAGCAACATAAAAGAAAGAACTATGATATACATAATAACATGGATGAATCTCATGTGCATTATGCTAAGTGAAAGAAACCAGGTTCAAAGCCTACATACTTTTTGAGTCCATTTATACAACATTCTAGAAAAGACACAATTATAAGGCAGAAGACAAATTTGTTATTGACAGTGACTGAGGGTTGGAGGAGGGGCTGACTGCAAGGATGGGAGGAGGGGCTGACCCCAAAGGGGCATGAGAGAATTTTGTGTGGATGATGGAACTGTTCTATATCTTAATTGAGATTGCAATTACATGACTATATGTCTGTCAAAACTTACAGGACTGTACAGTCCCCAAAACCCACTGCTATTGAGTCTATTCTGACTCATAGTGACCCTGTAGGACACAGTAGAACTGCCTATAGGCTTTCCAAGGCTGTAAATCTTTAAGGATGCACACTGCCTCCTCTCTCTTCTGAGGAGTGGCTGGTGGGCTCAAACCGTCAGCCTTTTGATTAGCAACCAAATGCCTTACCCACTGAGCCACCAGAGCTCCTTAGGAGTGTGCAATAATAAGTGTGAATTTTATTGTACAAATATTTCTTAATAGAACTGATTTAAAATAAAGTGAGGTGACTCAGCTTCCAGGTCACTTCCTGGCCAGAGATAGTGCTGGTCATCTGTCGATCCTGACTTTACTACCTTCCATACATTTTACTGTGGCTTCAGCCATGCTTCTCTAGGCCCTCGTTCTCCTCAAGCTCTGGGATATCCTCTTATAGGTCTGGTGATCTTAATGTCTGCTGCTTCTGGGCAGAGGCAGGAGTTATTTGGCTCCCTGTACATTCTTACAGTGGATTGACATGGTGTAACTGTGTACTATTCCCCTTGTGCCTGTTTTGTAAGTTAGGAAACAAACCAAAGCTACACAGAATATTGACTTTTTATCAACCTATTCTCTTCACTGGGAGCTCTGGTAGCATAGTGGCTAAGACACTTGCCTGCTAACCAGACGGCTGGCGGTTCAAACCCACCAACCACTCCTCGGAAGGAAGGTTGGGCAATCCTACTTCTGTAGTGATATTGCCTCGGAAACCCAAGGAAGGGTCGCTATGAGTCGGGTTTGACTCGATGGCACATAGCAACAACAACAACATTCTCTTCACTTAACAACCTTTTCACTGATTAGAGGAAGGGCACCAGGAAGTGTGAAGGAAAAATAAATATTTCAAAATTATCTTAACCACATAAAACAGAAAATTTTCTTTACATGACCAAGACCACACTAAGCATGTGTTGGACCTAGATTTCTGACTCCATATCTCATACTCCCACAAAGAGTATAAAATAACTAATGCTACCAAATCCAGATGTGAAAACATGATAGGTTATGGAAAATAAGAAACACTACTAGTTTTACTGTCTTTCAGATTTTTATATTGAGAAACCCTAGTACACAATGGTTAAGTTCTCAGCTGCTAACAGAAAATTTGTGGTTCAAACCCACGATTTGCTCTGTGGGAGAAAACATCTGACAAACTGCTCTCATAAAGATTAACCCCCAAAAACCAAACCCACTGCCATCAAGGTAATTGTGACTCATAGTGACCCCATTGGGATTCCAAGGCAGTAAATGTTTACAGAAGTAAATTGCCCTATCTTCCTTCAATGGCTGGAAGTGGCTGGTTAGCAGGCAAATGCCATAGGTACTGGGCCACCGGAACTTCTTTCATAAAGATTACAACCCAAGAAATCCTATGATGCAGTTCCACTCTGTCATATAGGGCCTCTATGAGTTGGCATCAACTTGACTGATGGCATCAACTTTACTTGTGGCATACAACAACAGAATCATTGACCATATTAGAACAGCAGCTTGTTGTTCTTAGGTGCTGATGAGTTTGCTCTGACTCATAATGACCCTATGTACAACAGAACAAAACCATGCCAGGTCCTGTGCCATCCTCACAATCTTTACTATGTTTGAGCCCATTGTCACTGCCACTGTGTCAATTCATCTCACTATGGGTCTTCCCCTTTTTTGCTGACCCTCCACTTTATCATACATGATATCCTTCTCCAGGGACTGGACCCTTCTGACAACATGACCAAAGTAGTTGAGACAAGTCTGGCCATTCTTACTTCTAAGGAGTGTTCTGGCTGTACTTCTTCCAAAACAGATTTGTTCTTTCTTTTGCTCATCAGTCTATGGTATTTTCAATATTCCTAGCCAAAACCATAATTTAAATGCATCAGTTCTTTTTCTGCCTTCCTTATTCATTGGCCAGCTTTCATATGCATATGAGACATTTGAAATACCATGGTTTGGGTCAGGTGCACCTTAGTCTTCAAAGTGACATCTTTGCACTTCAATATTTTCAAGAGGTCTTTTGCAGCAGATTTGCCTAGTGCATTACATTGTCTGTGATTTCTTGACTGCTGCTTCCATGGGCATTGATTGTGGTGCTAAGTAAAATAAAATCCCTGACAACTGCAATCTTATCTGCATTTATCATGATATTGCTTATTCGTCCAGTTGTGAGGATTTTTATTTTCTTTATGTTAAGGTATAATTCATACTGAAGGCTGTAGTCTTTGCTCTTCATCAGTAAGTACTGCAAGTCCTCTTCATCTTGTGTCATCTGCATATCTCATGTTGTTAATTAGTCTTTCTCCGATCCTGATGCCGCGTTCTTCTTCATGTAGTCCAGCTTCTTGGATTATTTGCTCAGCATACAGATTGAATAAATATGGTGAAAGGATACAACCCTGACATACACCCTTCCTAATTTAAACCATGCAGTATCCCTTTGTTCTGTTCAAATGACAGCCTCTTGGTCTATGTACATGTTCCTCATGAGTACAATTAAGTTTTCCGGAATTCCCATTCTTTGCAGTGTTATCCATAATTTTTTATGATCCAGAGTCTAATGCCTTTGCATAGTCAATAAAACACAGGTAAACATCTTTCTGGTATTCTTTGCTTTCAGGTGAGATCTATCTGACATCAGCAATGGTATCTCTCATTCTATGACCTCTTCTGAATCCAGCTTGAATTTCTGGCAATTCCTTATTGATGTACTGCTGCAACTGTTTTTGAATTAGCTTTAGAAAGATTTTACTTGTGTGTGATATTAATGATATTGTTCATTAATTTCTGCATTGTGTGGAATCACCTTTCTTTGGAATGGACACACATATGGATCTCTTCCATTTTGTTGCCTAGGTAGCTGTCTTCCAAATTTCTTGGTATAAATGAGCACCTCCAGTGCAGCATCCATTTGTTGAAATATCTCAGTGTTTATTCTGTCAATTCCCAGGATCTTGTTTTTCACCAATTATTTCAGTGCAGTTTGGACTTCTTCCTTCAACACCAATGGTTGACACACAACCTTAACTACCCCAATTGCCATTGTTTTTTAATCATATGGTACTTCCTGAAATGGTTGAATGTCAACCAATTCTTTTTTGGTACAATGACTCCGTATTCCTTCCATCTTTTTTGTTTTTTTGATGCTTCCTGCATCATTCACTATTTTGCCCATAGAATCCGTCAATATTGCAACTTGAGGCCTGGATTTTTCCTTCAGTTCTTCTCTTTTAGTTTTCTCACTCTAGGTCTTTGCACATTTCCTTATAATACTTTACTTTGTCTTCTTGAGCTGCCCTTTGAAATCTTCTGCTCAGCTCTTTTATTTCATCATTGCTTCTATTTGCTTTAGCTCTCCATCAAGAACAAGTTTCAGAGTTTCTCCTTACATCCATTAGGATCTTCCTTTCCTGTCTTTGCAGGGACCTTTTCCTTTCTTTATGTATGATGTTCTTCTTCTTTTAAAATACATTTTATTGAAATATAATTTATGTACAGTGAAATACGCAAAACTAAAGTGACATGGGTCAATGCATTTTTTTTTTTTTTGGTGGCAGTGTGCCCACCCCTGGTAACCAACAAAGAAAGTTCCTTACTGTGTATAATAAACCTTTCCTTGACTTTTCATAATAATGAACTAATACTATATCTGTCCTTCTGTGATTGACTTATTTCACTCAGCATAGTGTCCTCCAAGTTCTTCGATGTTATGCAGTAATTTGCAGATTCTACATTATTCTTTAGGGTTGCATACCATTACATTGTGTGTATGTACCGCAGTTGGGTTATCCATTCTTCTGTTGATGTGCACATAGTTTGTTTCCATCTTTTTCCTATAGTAAATAGTGCTGTGATGAACATGGGTGTGCATATATATATCTGTTCTTGTCCTGGCTCTCACTTCTTTAGGATATATACCTAGTAAAGGGATTGCTTCGTCAAATGGTATTTCTAATTCCAGCTTTTTAAGAACTCACTGTACTGTTTTACACAGTGGTTGTATCATTTTACAGTCCCACCAGCAGTGTATGAGAGTCCCAATCTCTCCACATCCTTGCCAGCATCCACCATTTTCTGTCTTGTTGAACTTTGCCATTAATGCTGGGGTGAGATGGTATCTTATTGTTGTTTGGATCTCCATCTCTCTGATGGCTAATGATCATGAATATTTCTTCTTGTATTTGCTGGTCACCTGAATATCCTCTTTGGTGAAGTGTCCATTCATGTCTTCTGCCCATTTTTTAATTCGATTGTTAATCTTTTTGTTGTTGAGGTGTTGGAGTTTTCTATAAATTTTAGAGATAAGTCCCTTGTCAGATATGTAATTATCAATAAGTATTGAATTTGTTGCTGTCATTTTGTTATGTGCTTTTTCGTGGTGTTGAGTTCTTTGTTCCATATAATTTTCTGTGCTGAGCTCATTTATTTATGAGTCGTGTTATCACTTCCTTCATTGCTATTGTTTTAGTATTTGCTAAATATATGTGCTAGTCCTCTTTTTTATTTTGATGTGAAGGTTTATCATTTTTCTTTGAGGTTACCCTGCGATTTATAATTTCTTTCCAAGTTTAGAATAGCCTGTTCTATCTTGTAGTTGTCTTGACTTCCCTACCATCTAGAAGTTCTGTAACCACATGGTTTTTCCTCTCTTTTTGGTTTGTAGTTGTCTTCATTTGTCAATTGATGTCTCTGGTTCCCTGTTTACAATCTTGTAGGCTTATTTACTTTGGATACTTCTATAACTGGGTTGTTTTCTGGGTTACGTCATCATGTGTGTTAAGGGTTGCTGTTGTTGGTTCTCTGTCCAAAGGACTCCCTTTAGCATCTCTTGTAAGGTAAGTCTTGTTTTAACAAATTCCCTTAATTTGTGCTTATCTAGAAATGTCCTAATTTCACCATCTTATTTGAGGGACAATTTTGCCTAGTATATAATTCTTGGTTGGAAATTTTTCTCTTTTAGGGTTTTATATATACCATCCCATTGTCTTCTCACCAGCATGGTTTCTGCTGAGAAATCTGAGTTTATTCTTACTGTTTGCCCCTTGTAGGTAACTTTTGATTTTTCCCGTACTGCTGTTGGGATTCTTTGTCTTTGGTTTTGGTGAGTTTGATGATATGTCTTGGTGATTTTCTTTTGGGGTCTATCTTGTTTGGGGTTTGTTGGACTTCTGGAATGGATATAGTCTCATTTTTCATCATACCAAGAAAATTCTCTTCCAACAAATCTTGGACAATTTTCTCTGTGGTTTTATTTGTCTCTTCTTATTCTGGAATTCTGATTATACGTAGATTATTCCTTTTGATGGTATCGCACATGAACCTTAGGCCTCATTTTGTTTTGATCTTTTTTCTAATTGATCCCTTTCCAAAGAAGTATCGATGTATTTGCCTTTAATCTTACTAATTCTGTCTTCCATTGATTCAATTCTACTCCTTTGCCTGTTCAATGTGTTACTGATTTCTGAAGACTTAGTATTAATCTTCTAGATTTCTCTCTGTAGGTTTTGTATCATTTCTAATTTTTCATTTATTTTGCCATTTTGTTCTTGTATTGTCTTTCAAAATTGTTCTAGGGTTTTCTCCAATTTTGTCAGTATTTTCCTTGATCTGTCTCTCAATTTGTTGAAGGTACCTAAATATAATTATTTTGAATTCCTTATCAGAGAGTTCCAACGTTGCATCTTCCTCAGGGATGTGTTTTGGGTCTGTATCCTGGTCTCTTGTTTCTCCTGCTTTATCTTGCTTCTTTGTGTGGACTGTGATGCTCTGTTGTCTCCAAGGCATTGTGACATGTTTGTGTTTATATTTAATTGGTGATTGTATGTTGCAGTGACTTGTCCACGATTTTAGTTTTCTTTGTATGTTATCTATGTAAACAGGGTACTGTGCTGTGCTCCTCTATTCGCTAGGTGGCAGCACTTATACACTCACCACCTGTCTCCTTTCCTGTTGTCTACCTCCTGTATGTCTCTGCTGTCCTTAGCAAATGAAGCCTATTCTTAGGTCCCTGGAATCTGAGTGAGAATGCTGTCACTTTCTATGTATGATGTTCTTGATGTCATCCCACAACTTGTCTAGTCTTTGGCCATTGGTTTTCAATGCATCATATCTGTTTTTCAGATGGTCTCTAAATTCAGATGGGATATAATTAAGGTCTTATTTTTGCTCTTGTGAACTTGTTTTAATTTTCTTCCATGTCATCTTGAACTTGCATACGAGAGAGGTGGTTGTGCTGTGGTGGCTTGCATATTGCTGTGATGCTGGAAGCTATGTCACCAGTATTTCAGATACCAACAGGGTCACCTATGGTGGATGGGTTTCAGTGGAACTTTTGGACTAAGGGACTGGGAATAAAGAAGGGACTATCCACTTCTGAGAAAAACTGGCCACTGAAAACCTTATGAATAGCAGCAAAACAGAGCAGCTTATGTATTTCAAAATACGGATCTAACTGTGTTATGAGGTTCAGGATCTATTGTCTGTGAGCAGGGGATCTATCTATCTGGAAAACAATATCTTATTTTAATTTGGCATATGGAGTGCCAGGCTGAAATCATAATTTGTATGGAGGCATAGAGCCACCAGGTGGCATCCAAAGATCATTCATCTGTGTAAGAACAAGCATGTTGGAAAAACTGATTTTGTTGAAAAATAAAATGCGCTTAATTTTAAGAATTGGTTTCCTCATATATGGATGAACTCTAACAAATTCCATTATTGAAATCCATCTAAAACTAAGATAAAATGTTATTTCTTATTTGCCATGGACATATTATTTTGTTTCTCTTTGTTGTTGTTGTTATGTGCTGTCGAGTTGGCTGCGACTCATAGCGACCCCTCCTTGGGTTTCCGAGGCAGTATCACTGTTTCTCTTACACACTGAAAAATAAAAAGGAGAGTGGATGTGATTTAATAATCATATATTATTAACTAGATTCTTGAAAACATGAATGAGTAGTGCTTGAAAATGCTTAGTCAGAAAAATGGCCAGAATTTCCACTTTTTCTTTTCTGTGTAAAAAGGACTGGAACACTGTGGCTGGGATTTCACTGCGGGGGCCTTGTCTACTCCCCAGGGGTTGCAAACTTCCAACTTTGCAACTATCTCTCCACCAAAAATACGAAAAATGATAAAAAAGAGAGTACACTACTTTTCTAAAAAGATTATGATTTTATTCTCAAAGTTAACTTTTTATCAGAACTTTAATAAAGCACTTAAACTAAAGAAAAATTTGCAGTTTTGATACTGATGATGGCATAGAGTTAGAGTGCTCTCAGCTGCTAACTAAAAAGATCAGCAGTTTGAACCTGCCGGCCACTCTGCTGGAGAAAGATGTGGCAATCTGCTTCTGTAAAGATTTACAACCTGCCTTAGCCTCCTCTGGAGTAAGACCAAGAAGAAGAAGTTGCAGCTGAAGAAGAGATAAAAGCCCTGAGTTCAGGTCCTGTCACCCAGCCCCTGCTTCCAGCAGCCCTTTATGTTGTTGTTTGCTGCAGCCCTTTACGGAGACTCTTTTTTTTTTTTTTTGGCCATAATTTTAATAAAAAAGCCACAATCTTGGGGGGAAAAAAGTTTTACAACCTTGGAAACTCTATAGAGCAGTTGTATTCTGTCCTACAGAGTCATTGTGAGTTGGCATTGACTCAACAGCAGTGGGTTTGGTATTTGGGTACATTTAACTAAAACTTTTTAGATTCATTCTGAAATAATATTATCACAGAAAATATCTAACATGGTTATTTTAAAGTGTAAAACAAAAATTATATCACATCTCAGTTATAGTTCCCAACTTTCTCTTTTAAATAGAGAACTTTTATTCAGTTAGTATTTGCCTTCTTGTTTTATACTTGTGTTATGGGAAATTTTAAATGTATACAAAATAAGAGAGAATAGGATAACAAGCTGTTGTGTACCTATCATCTAATACAATATTTCTCAACATTTTGCATTCTTGTTTTTCTGTACCCTCCAATCTTTTAGTTTTCTTAATATTTGAAGTATTTTAAAACAAATCCAAGAGATCTTATAATTTCACCTAAAAATCTGTAATGCTGTCTCTAAAAAAAATCTGTAAATGAGAACTTTAACATGAAAACATATAATCACAATATTAGTAATCCTGTTGTTGGATATAACTGTTTTAAAGGTCAACCAGGCAATACAATATCCTAACTTGTGCAGGGAATTAATTAATAATGGCTCTTCTAGTCATAGTCTTTTGGACTCCCAGCAGATGACTGGGTGGGACTATGCAAATGTGAGGTGCTTGTAGCCCACCAAGGGGTTTGAATAGTTTGCTAATAATGTAAATAAGGTACATGGTACTCTTGTGCAGGGGGAGACAATGCAAATAAGGTGTATGGAACCCTAATGTGGGGATTGGTCAGTTTTACCATCCCTCTAGGCTTAAAATGAGTCATCCCAGAGGCAGAAAGGGGAGAATCTCATTACCATCCAGAAAGAAGAACCAGGAGTGGAGCATGTCCTTTGAGCCCAAGATCCCTGTGCTGAACCTCCTCAATCCAGGAGACAGAGAGCTGTGACACTGGAGACAGAGATGGTGAGAGAATGACAAGAAGCAGTGACAGAGAAACAGAGACTGGCACAAGGCAGGGTGGTGGGCCTCCTGGCCTGTTGAGTGAGAAAGCTGAGTGCCTTTGGGCAAGAGGCCTACTGAGGGAGTGAGGTGCCTCTGAGCATTTATCAGCACAGTTAAAAGAGATTGATGACACTTGCTTGAGCAAGGCACAGGCCAAAAGGCCACAGAGCTAAGAGGCCGAGGGCCCGAAAGAGGTCTGAGTAACACATGACTGAAAAGAGTTTGTCCTGATTGAAGAAATATAGACTGAATCAATTCTGATCCTGAATTGTAATGTGTTACTTCCCTGATTAACCCCATAATTGTGAGTATTGGCTTTGAGTTCTGTGTGGTCATTGCAACAAATTATCAAAACCAGCAGAGAAGTAGTGCTGTGGGAGGCATGGTTGGTGTCAGAATTTGTAAAAAGGTTGGAGGGTGGAGGCATGTCTGACCTTCACCTTATAGGAATCAGTCTTAGGCTATTGTTGTTGTTATTGATCATTCCATTGTGAACTTAGAGGAGATCAGACATCTTTATTTTTTTTTAATTTTTTAGTTCTTTTTAGATTGATAGTGTCTTCTTTCTACAACTTTCCCATGCCATTTTTACATCAGTGAAATGATATTTAAATATTGAGAGCTTAAAATGAAGATACACTGTACAATGTGTAATAACTATTAAAACATTTTTTTTTTCCTTTCTCTTTTTTTTTTATTTTGATTTGGGTGAAGATTTACAGAGCAGATTCACTTTCCATACAGCAGTTCGCATATACTTTGTCTCATGTCATTGACCACAGTATTAAAACATTTTTTAAAGGCAGAAATATTTTTAAGAGGAAATGCATTTAGGTTACATAGTCTTATCTATCAATCTATCAGTTATCTATCTATCTACCTTAGTCAGAATAGAAAAAGCAAGCAGTTAATATCCCTAAGAATAAACTATCTGTATTTCATTACTTAAACTTTATTAGGTCTCATGTGTGAGTCACTGGTAAATAAAAGGCATGTGTATTTCTGGAGCAGGGTTTGAGCTAGTTCTTCCTAGTTCAGTCATGGCTGATGAAGTGAAACTAGGATGGATCCAAATTTGTAAAATGTATATATATCAGAACAGTAACTGGAATGGGAAAAATTATGGGTCATTGCTCTGCTAGAAATTTAATCTCCCTCTAGAAAATGAGGGTAACATGTGCATTGCATAGCAACCAAATCTTTTGACCAGCAGAGTTGGAAACAATGGTCACCAGCTCAGAGATGGCAGCCGACTGCACTGCTTTGAATGAGTGATGTTCTCCACAGTCCTGGCAATAATCTAATCTCCACATCAGCCTCCTGTAAGGGCTTACTATGTCTCTTCTGAGTTTCCCATTCCAGGGCTTCAGCCCTTAATTTTTCCCATTCCAGTTATGGTTCCAGTATACCCACATTTTACAGATTCAGATCTGTTTTGATTTCATGGCCTTGCCCACCATGACTGATTCAGTTTGAACAGGTTTGAAGCCCTGTTCTGGAGATAGGCAAGGGCCTTTTATTTACATGGATATGTAATATTTTGTGCACTTTTATAAGTTAGATAAATATGTTCCAATGTGCATATTTGTTTTATTACCATGGTCTGTCTGCATAAAAATATGAATATAACTGCATTAGCTAAGCTTGTCTGCTGTGAGACTTAAGACTTTTTGATGCACAGCTCTATTTATTCTGGCATCCAGTCTTTTCAGACTTTATATGATGTAATGTTCCCTATAAAAATCTGACATCAAAAAGGGCATGGCCTGACTCATTACATCTTCTGAAGATAATCAGTGTTTTCAGGCTTTTAGTATTCTCCTCCATGCACATCCATATTGACATTAACTTCAGCTGAGGCAAGCTTGACCACAGGGTTTGTTTACCTCAAATAAGCTAAGCTTAAGATCATGCTGCAGAGTTCAGCTAGGAATGCAATTGCCTAGAATTAATGTGAATGATGTTATACATCCTTTTAGAAATGTGATGTTTAGATTGTATCTAGTGGTGGTGTACAGTAAGTAAACAGAGAGCTTTTTCCTCTAAGTTCTTGTAATACTGCCAGGCTATTTACAACATCATTATATTACCTTGGCTTTCAGACAATTTTGCAGTTTTTCTTGCCAGACTATTAACTTCAAACCTAAAAAAATACACAAATTAAAATACTCATACAATGTAAGGATTAAGAAATAGTTTTTTCATCAGATATGGCTATCCTCTCTGTGTACCAACTCAACTCATGCTTTGATTTGTATACGATTAGTCTGATGCATAAGAAGCTCTGGTGGTGCAGTGATTAAGCACTCAGCTACTAACTGGAAGGTTGGTGGTATAAACCCATGTAGAGGCTCTCTGGGAGAAGGTTATGGAGATCTGCTTCTGTAAAGATTACAGCCCAGAAAACCTTATGAGTAAATTCTATTCTGTCACATGATGTCATATCCAGTAGTTATTAATGGCACCCAACAACAACAAAAAACAGTCTTAACAATGTGGAACAAAACTCAAAATCATAAAAAAAATAAAAATAAAAATAAAAAGGACCAGGTTTGCTGGACTGATAGAGCCTGGTAGAACCCCTGAGACTATGGCCCCTTCAAGTCTATAGCTGCCCTTCAGGTCTGAAATTGAACCCACTCCTGTGGCTCCAACCAAACAAAAGACATATGAGCTGAACATTTACATTCAGTAGATACATTCCTTGGAGAGATCAATCATGGGAGAATAGAAGGGCTGTGTATGCAAAGGGAGACAGCTGGGGGTGGGGGTGGGGCAGGACTAAATGGGAGGAAAGGAGACCAGGAAGTGGTAACTGTGGGGAGAAAGTGGGAGGGGAGCAGTTGCATTGTGGGAAATGCAGTCAATGCCATGAGACAAAGTGTATGTGAGCTACTGTATGGAAAATAAATTTGCTCTACAAACTTTCACCCAAATCACAATTAAAAAAAAAAAAGTCTTAAGAGTATTTATACTAAGAAAGGCATAGGAAAGGTAACTTTCTATTTTCACATATCTGTACTTTTTGTTGTTTGATTCCAGAAATTCTAAAACCAAAATTCAAATAATTCCTTATGAAAATAGATTGATTCTTTTTTCAAGTAAAAAATTCCTGAGATAGGGAACCCTTTAAGCCTTATCAGTTATTCAAACTTTGATGTGAATTCACCAGTACTCTTTTCTTTACACAAGTCTTAATATGGAAATGAGTAGAGCTAGGATGCCTATTATAAAGGATATATGGAGACAATTTTAAGAAGATTTATTCAGCACAATTAGCTCTAATCAGGATTTGATTTACTAATTTACATAATGCTAAATAAAACTGTTAACAAGTGGCCTAAAGGTGTTCCCCCCTTTTCCTAGTTCAGACTTGAGATGTTTGTTTAACAAAAAGTGTTATCAGACTGCTTAACATATACAGTATAGGCTTAGTTTTAAAAGATTTTAAGAGTTTTAATATAGAATCTTTTTTTTTGTTTTATAATTTCCCTGTGATAAATTCTCCATTCATTAAATGTTCACTTCTATTATCACCATCTAGGAGCTCTGGTAGCGTAGTGGCTAAAGCACTTGACTGCTAACCAGAAGGCTGGTGGTTCAAACCCACCAGCCACTCCTCAGAAGGAAGGTTGGGCAATCTTCTTTTTTTGTTGTAACTGCTTTGGAAACCCAAGGAGGGGTTGCTATGAGCCAGGTCCGACTCGATGGCAAATAACAACAACAACAACACCAGCTACTGAAAGTTTCATCAGTAGAAAATCTGAAAACTTCTGCTTCTGGTGAAGTAAAGTATTGCAAGTTGACTGATATAGTCTTGGGTTCCAATTCTAGTTCTGATACTGTAAATGAAGTTATTTACCTTTTCAGAAATTTGATTTTCTCATCTATGAAAATAGCATAATACTATCTAATAATAATGGCTATGTTGGAGAATTATTTTGTAGCTAAGACAGTGATTATAAAGATGGTGAATATAATTTGGGATCTCTGAGAAGCCGAATACAGAGTCACCCATGGTGGGAAGTTTCAGCAGAGCTTCCAGACTAAAACAGACTCAGAAGAAGGAAAGGGCCATCCACTTCTCAAAGAATTGGCCAGTGAAAACCTTATGAATAGCACTGAAACACTGTCTGATATATTATTGGAAAACTTTATGAATAGCCCTGAAACATTGTCTGATATAGTGCCGGAAGATGAGCCCCTCAGGTTGGAAGACACTCACAATACGACTGGCGAAGAGCTGGCTCCTCAGAGTGGAGCCAGCCTTAATGATGTGGATGGAGTAAAGCTTTCAGGACCTCCATTTGCTGATGTGGCATGACTCAAAATGAGATTAAACAGCTGCAAACATCCATTAATATTTGGAATGTATGATGTATTAATCTAGGAAAACTGGAAGTTTTCAAAAATGAAATGAATGCATATAGATCATTATCCTACGCATCAGTGAGCTGAAATGGACTGGTTTTGGCCAGTTTGAATCAGACAGCCATATGGTCTACTATGCTGGGAATGACAAATTGAAGAGGAATGGCGTGTCATTCATCATCACAAATTTTTTTTTTTTTACCTTTATGGACATTGTTAGGGATTCCTCCACCCACCCACCTCCACAGACACTGCCAGCTGCTCGCTAAACCCCAACCACCCCCAATGGTATTGTCAGGGATTCCTACAATGATTCACCCCAACAGGCACTGCCAGGTGTGCCTCCCTCACTCCCGCGGACATACCCATCTGCCAGTTTCCACTCTGGAAACAGATATTTCTGTTCCTGTCATTTGTTATCTATCTATCTATCTATCTATCTTTTTTTAAAAAATGCATTTTATTGAAATATAATTTATGTACAGTGAAATACACAAAATTAAAGTGACATGGGTCAATGCATTTTTTTTTTTTTTCAGTGTTCTCTCTCCTTCCCTCCCACCCCTGGCAACCAACAAAGAGTTTCCTCCATATATAAACTTTTACTTGACCCTCCACAACAACGAATTAATACTATATTTGTCCTTCTGTGATTGACTTGTTTCACTCAGGCTAATGTCCTCCAAGTTCATCCATGTTATGTGATATTTTTCAGACTCTACATTATTCTTTAGTGCTGCATAACATTCCATTGTGTGTATGTACCATAGTTTGGTCACCCACTTTACCATTGTTGGGCAAATACGTTGTTTCTCTCTTTTTGCTACTGTAAATAGTTCTGTGATGAACATGGGTGTGCGTATATCTGTTCCTATCCTGGCTCTCACCTATCTAGGTAATATATACCTAGTAAAGGGATTGCTGGGTCAAATAGTATCTCTAATTCCAGCTTTCTAAGGAATTGCCATATTGGTTTCCACAGTGGTTGTATCACTTCACAGTCCCGCCAGCAGTGTATGATAGTCCCTCTCTCTCCACATCCCCACGAGCATTTGCCATAAGTGCTGGGGTGAGACAGCATCTCATTGTTTTGATTTACATCTCTCTGATGGCCAATGATTGTGAGCATCTCTTCATGTATCAGTTGGCCACCTGAATATCCTCCTTGGTGAAGTGTCTATTCATGTCTTCTGTCCATTTTTCAGTTGGATTGTAAATTCCTTTGCTGTTGAGGCATTGGAGTTTTCTATAAATCTCAGAGATAAGTCCCTTGCCAGATATGTAATTATTGGCAAATATGAATTAGTTACTGTCATTTTTGTTAGTGCTTTTTCATGGTGTCAATTTCTTTGTTCCATGTAATTTTCTATGCTGAGCTCATTTTATTTATGAATCATGTTCTCACTTCCTTCATTGCTATTGTTTTAGTATTTGCTGAATATTTATGCTGGTCCTCTTTTTCATTTTGATGTGAAGGTTTATCATTTTCTTTGAGGTTACCCTGTGATTTATAGTTTTCTTTCCAGGTTTAGGACAGTCCATTCTATCTTGCTTGACTTCCTTACCATCTAGAAGTTCTGTAATGACACAGTTTTTTCCCTCTTTTTGGTTTGTAGTTCTCCTCATTTGTCAATTGATGTCTCTGCTTCCCTGTTTCCAATCTTGTAGGCTTATTTATTTTGGATACTTCCATAGCTGGGTTGGTTTCTTATCATCATGTGTGTTAATGGTCAGTTGTTGTTGGCTGTTGTTGCTTCTCTGTCCAAAGGGCTCCCTTTAGCATGTCTTGTAAGCTTGGTCTTGTTTTAACAAATTCCCCTCATTTCTACTTATCTAGAAATGTCCTAATTTCACCATTGTATTTGAGGGACAATTTTGCTTGTTACATAATTCTTGGTTGGAAAATTTTCTCTTTCAGAGTTTTATATATACCATCCCATTTTCTTCTTGCCTGCATGGTTTCTGTCATGAAATCCGAGTTTATTCTTATTGTTTGCCTCTTGTAGGTAACTTTTGATTTTTCCCATGCTGCTGTCGGGATTCTTTTTTTGTCTTTGGTTTTGGTGAGTTTGATGATGATAATGTCTTGGTGATTTTCTTTTGGGGTCTATCCTGTTTGGGGTTCATTGGACTTCTTAAATGGATATAGTCTCATGTTTCATCATACCAGGAAAATTCTCTTCCAACAAACCTTTGACAATTTTCTCTGTGGTTTTATTTGTCTCTTCCTGTTCTGGAATTCCAATTACATGTAGGTTATTCCTTTTGATGGTATCACATATGAACCTTAAGCTTTCTTCATTTTGTTTTGATCTTTTTTTTCTCATTGATCCCTTTCCAAAGTCCAGGTATTTGCCTTTAATCTCACTAATTCTGTCTTCCATTGATTCAATTCTGCTCCTTGTCCATTCAATGTCTTATCTATTTCTGAAAATTTAGTATTAATCTTCTGGATTTCAGTGTGTAGATTTTGTATAATTTCTAATTTTTAATTTATTTGATCATTTTGTTCTTGTATTAGCTTTTGAAATTGTTCTAGGGTTTTCTCTGTGTTTTCCTTGATCTGTCTCTCAATTCATTGAAGATACCTAAAGATAATTCTTTTGAATTCCTTATCAGTGGGTTCCAATGCTGCATCTTCCTCAGGAGTGTCTTTTGGGTCTGTATCCTGGTTCCTTGTTTCTCCTGCTTTATCTTGCTTCTATGTGTGGACTGTGATGCTTTGTTGTCTCCGAGGCATTGAGATGTTTTTGTGTTTATTTTTATCTGGTGATTGAGTGACTTGCCCACGATTTTCATTTTATTTGTTTTGTTTGTATGTTATCTACACAAGCAACGTACTGTGCTGTGCCACTCTATCCACTAGTTGACAGCACTTATAAACTCACCACCTGTCTCCTTTCCTGTTGTCAGCCTCTTGTATGTCCCTGCCGACCTTGGTAAACAGAGCCTATTCTTAGGTCCCTGGAATCCAAATGGGAATGCTATCACTTTATGATAACGTGACTCATAAACAAAATGAGCTCAGCATAGAAAATTATGTGGAACAAAGAACTCGACAACACGAAAAAGCACATAACAAAAATGACAGCAACAAATTCATATTTGCCAATAATTACATATCTGGCAAGGGACTTATCTCTAAGATTTATAGCAGAAGAGTAGATGACCAAACTATGGTACATACACATAATGGAATGCTATGCAGCACTAAAGAGATGTAGAGTCTGCAAAATACTGTATAATATGGATGAACTTGGAGGACATTATGCTGAGTGTCATAAGTTAATCACAGAAGGACAAATATAGTATTAGTTCATTGTTGTGGAGGGTCAAGTCAAGGTTTATATATGGAGGGAAACTTTCTTTGTTGATTGCTAGGGGTGGGAAGGAAGGGGAGGGAACACTGCCCAAAAAAATGTGTCGGCCTATGTCACTTTAGTTTTGTGTGTTTCACTGTACATAAATTATATTTCAATAAAATGCATTTTTTTAAAAAAAGGAGAATGCTATCAGTTTAAAATCCAAAATGGTTGCCACTTGTAAAGATTCAAAATGGCTGCACCCTCAGTCACTTTAAATATCCAAAATGGCTGCCACAAGTAAACAATCAAAATGATGCACCCTCCGGACAGCAGAAAGTCAACATCTCAGGTTGTCTCCCTCCTTGCTGTTTCCCTTCCTAGTCATAGGCCACCAGTACAGTCGTCCTTGCAGCCCTTGGTGACCAGGGCTGATCTTTAGGTCAATTTTCAGGTCCCAACACCACTTGGAAATATTCAGGCTGTTGGTTCCGTCAGAGTAGCTGACAGTCTGCAGCTCTCACTGTCTCTGTACTCACTGTTTTTGTTCAGGTTTTTCCACTAGTTGGTGCCTAATCCACTTCTGTATAGTTCCTTTCAAAGCTCAGGACTCCAGGATTATCTTCTGTATCTCTGTCAACTGGTTTTTCTTTTCTTTGCTGAAGACAGTCTGTGTCGCTTGTCTGCCTATTCCTTCATCTTACCAGAAGTCAAGCCTGGCACTTTGAACTTGGACTTAAAGCCTCCAAACTGTAAGAGAATTGTTCTGGTTACCTAGTGTCGCTCTGATAAGAACTACCACAAATAGGATGGCCGTAACAAACAGGAGTTTATTATTAAATTTGGAGGCTTTAAGTCCAAGTTCAAAGTGCCAGGCTCTAGGGACTGGGTGAAAGCCCCTCAACCTTGGGGTCCAGCTCAGCCTCCTACTCCTGGCCCACTGGAGCTAAAGGCGTTTCTTCACTCAGACAGCTGCTGGCTGCTGAGGCTGAGAAACCCCAAGGTTGACAACTCCTGCTGTCTGTCATGCCGTATGCCGGGGTCTTTCTGCCAGGGTCTTGGGCCAGGGACGCATTCCACTCCTTTTTCCACATTTTAGGTATCTGTCAGAGCAGCACCCCACTCTCTTGGTACCAAATTCTGTTCTGGTTACCTAGTGCCGCTCTGACAAGAATATATACCACAAATGGGATGGCCTTAACAAATAGGAGTTTATTCTTACAATTTGGAGGGTTTAAGTCCAGGTTAAAAGTGCAAGGCTCTAGGGGCTGGGTGAAAGCCCCTCAACCTTGGGGTCCAGCTCTACCTCCTGCCATCTCTCATGCTGGTCTCTTGCCATCTGTCCTGCCATCTGTCATGCTGTATGCCGAGGTCTCTCTGCCAGGGTCTCAGGTCAAGGACGCACCCCACTTCTGGTACCAAATTCTGTTCTGGTTACCTAGTTCCACTCTGACAAGAAATATACCACTAATGGGATGGCCTCAACAAACAGGAGTTTATTCTTACAATTTGGAGGCTTTAAGTCCAAGTTCAAAGTCCCAGGCTCTAGGGCTGTGTGAAAGCCCTCAACCTTGAGGTCCAGCTCTGCCTCCTGTTCCCAGCCCACTGGAGCTAGAGGCATTTCTTCACTCAGACAGCTGCAGGCTGCTAAAGCTGAGAAGCCCCAAGATTGACAAGTCAAAAGGCACAGTCCCGATATTACCAAACCGCATGGCAGGCCATTAACTTAAGTCCATTGTAAGTCTCAAGATCGGCAGAGCATAGCAGGCTGCTGAATAATGACATGGCTACATCCAGGGTCCAAGCATGCCATAGGCTAGAGACCATTCTCAAGGCTTCTCCTTATATACAGGAAGCAGACCACATTCCAAAGGCAGCTACTCAGCTGCTTGTGGTAGATCCCACCATGGAGTTGATTGCCTGTCTCATCATGGGGAATAACTACCACCAGCTGCCCAGCCACTCAACTAGGCCCAGCCAAGTTGACACACAAACATAACTACCACAAGAATAAACTCCAGTTTGTTAAAGCCATCCCATTTGTAGTATATTCTTGTCAGAGTGGCTCTAGGCAACCAGAACACACATGATAGAATTTTGCAAAACCAACAACTTATTGCAAATACCCTTTTCAACAACATGAAAGGCAGCTATACACATGTACTTCACCAGATGGAATACACAGGAATCAGACTGACTACATCTGTGGAAAGAGGCAATGGAGAAGCTCAATATCTTCAGTCAAGACAAGGCCAGGATTTGACTGTGGGACAGACCATCAACTGCTCGTATGCAAGTAAAAGTTGTAGCTGAAGACAATTAAAACAAGTCCATGAGAGCCAATATATGACCTTGATTATATCCTTCCTGAAATAAGAGACTATCTAAAGAATAGATTTGATGTATTGAACATCAATGATGGAAAAGCAGAAGAATTGTGAGATGACATCAAGAGCATCATCCATGAAGAAAGCAACAGGTCATTAAAAAGACAGGAAAGGAAGAAAAGACCAGAATGGTTGTCAGAAGAGACTCTGAAACTTGGCCCTTGAATGGAGAGTAGCTAAAGCAAATGAAAGAATCAACAAGATAATAGAGATGGACAGAAGATTTCAAAGAGCAGCTTGAGAAGACAAAGTCAATTATTATAATAAAATGTGAAAAGACCTGGAGTTAGAAAATCAAAAAGGAAGATTACACTTGCTATTTCTCAAGCTGAAAGCACTGATGAAAAAATTCAAGCCTTGAGTTGCAATATTGAAAGATTCTGTGGGCAAAATATTGAGTGATGCAGGAACATCAAAAGAAGATAGAAGGAATACACACACAGTCACTGTACCAAAAAGAACCAGTTGATGTTCATCCATTTCAGGAGGTGGCATATGATCAAGAACCAATTTTACTGAGGGAAGAAGTTGAAGCTACCCTGAAGGAATTGGCAAAAAAACAAAAACAAAAACAAAAACAAAAAACCAAGGCTCCAGGAATTGATGGAATACCCCTTGAGATGTTTCAACAAACAGATGCTGCACTGGAGACACTCACTTGGCTATGCCAAGAAATTTGGAAGACAATTACCTGGTCAAACGACTGGAAGAGATCCATATTTGTACCCATTCCAAAGAAAGGTGATCCCACAGATGTGGAAATTATCAAACAATATCATTAATATCTCATGCAAGTAAAATCTTGCTGAAGATAATTCAGAAACAGTTGCAGCAATATATTAACAGAGAACTTCCAGAAACACAAGCTGGATTCAGAAGGGGCTGTAGAATGAGAAATATCATTGCTGATGTCATATGGATCTTGGCTGAAAGCAAAGAATGGGAAAAAGATGTTTACTTGTATTTTATTGACTATGCAAAAACATTTGAGTGTGTGGATCATAACAAATTATGGATAACATTGAGAAGAATGGGAATTCCAGAACACTTAATTGTACTCATGAGGAACCTGTACATAGACCAGGAGGCTGTTGTTTGAACAGAACAAGGGGATACTGCATGGCTTAAAATCAGGAAGGAATGTGTCAGGGTTGTATCCCTTCACCATCCTCATTCAATGTATATGCTGAGCAAATAATCCAAGAAGCTGGACTATATGAAGAAGAGCATGGCATCAGGATTGGAGGAAGACTCATTTACAGCCTGCAATATGCAGATGATACAACTTTGCTTGCTGAAAGTGAGGATGACTTGAAGCACTTACTGGGGAAGATTAAAGATTACAGTCTGCAGTATGGATTAGGCTTTAACATAAAAAAAAAAAAAAAAAAATCCTCACAACTGGATTAATAACCAGCATCACAATAAAGTGAGAGAAGATTGAAGTTGTCAAAGAATTCATGTTACTTGGTGCCACAATCAACACCAATGGCAACATCAGTCAAGACATCAGATGATGTATTGCATTGGGCAAATCTGCTGCAAAAGACCTCTTTCAAGTGCTGAAAAGCAAAGATGTCTCTTTGAAGACTAAGGCGTGCCTAACCCAAGCCATGGTGTTTTCAATCTCCCCATTGCATGTGAGGGAGCTCTGGTAGCATTGTGCCTAAGGCACTTGACTGCTAACCAGAAGGCTGGCAGTTCAAACCCACCAGTCACTCCTCAGAAGGAAGATGGGGCAATCTACTTCCGTAGTGATACTGCCTCGGCAACCCAAGGAGGGGTCGCTATGAGTAGGGTCCGACTCGATGGTACATAACAACAACAATATATGCATGTGAGAGCTGGACAGTGAATGAGGAAAACTGAAGGAGTTGATGCTTTTGAGTTGTGGTGCTGATGAAGGATACTGAAAGTACCATGGACTGCTAGAAGAACTAACAAATCTGTCCTGGAGGAAGTGCAGCCAGAATGCTCCTTGGAAGCACTGACCTTGGAGAATGGCCAGAGTTTGTCTCATTTACTTTGGCTATGTTGTCAGAAGGGACCATTCCCTGGAGAAGGATGTCATGCTTCGTAAGTGGAGGGTCAACAAAAAAGGGGAAGGTCCTCAACAAGATGGATTGACACAGTGGCTGTAATGATAGGCTCAAGTATAGCAGGTATTGTGAGGCTGGCACAGGATTGGACAGTGTTCCATTCTGTTTACATAGGGTTGTTATGAGTAGGAGCTGACTTGATGGCACCTAACAACAACAATTTATTTGGGAAGTTAAGGGAGTGTGGTAGGGATAGGAGGGGGAAATAATAGGAGGATGTGAGGACAACCAATAACAGGTATGCATTTAAGCCAGCTACCATAAAGGGCAACTGGAGCTTAATTCTGCAGAGAAACTCTGGAAAAATGGTGCAAAACACACACTTCACACTGTGGCACCAAGGAGTGAGGGCGTTGGGATATTCACCAACTCCTGTGATTTACTGGTTGAGGGCTGCTCCCAGGGATATTAATCCTTGGCATTTTAGTATGCACCTACAAAGAGATGGAAGAGATCCATATTTGTGCTCATTCTAAAGAAAGGTGATCCCACAGAATGTGGAAATTATAGAACAATATCATTAATATCGCATGCAAATAAGATCTTACTGAAGATAATTCAGAAATGTTTGCAGCAGTATATTGACAGAGAACTTCCAGAGGTTCAAGCCAGATTCAGAAGAGGACATGCAACAAGGGATATCATAGCTGTTGTCAGATGGATCTTGGCTTATGGCAAAGAATACCAGAAAGATGTTTACTTGTGTTTTATTGACTATGCAAAGGCATTTGATTGTGTGGATCATGACAAATTATGGATAACATTGAGAAGAATGGGAATTCCCGAGCACTTGATTGTACTCATGAGGAATCTGTACCTTGACCAGGAGGCTGTCGTTCGAACAGAACAAGGGGACACTACATGGTTTAAAATCGAGAAGGGAGTGCATCAGGGTTGTATCCTTTCTCCACACTTATTCAATCTATATGCTGAGCAAATAATCCGAGAAGCTGGACTATATGAAGAAAAACGTGGTATCAGGATTGGAGGAAGAATCATTAACAACCTGAGATATGCAGATGATACAACTGTGCTTGCTGAAAGTGAAGATGACTTAAGGCACCTACTGATGAAGGTTGAAGAATACAGTCTGCAGTATGGATTACTTCTCAATATAAAGAAAACAAAAATCCTCACAACTGGACCAATGAGCAGCATCACAATAAATGGAGAGAAGATTGAGGTTGTCAAGGAATTCACGTTGCTTGGTTCTACAATCGATGCCTACGGAAGCAGCAGTCAGGACATTAGACGATGTGTAGCATTGGGAAAGTCAACTGCAACTGTTTTGTTTCAAGTGCTGAGGAGCGAGGATATCTCCTTGAGGACTAAGGTGCGCCTGACACAAGCCAGGATATTTCCAATTGCCTCGTATGCATGTGAGAGCTGGACAATGAATAAGGAAGACAGAAGAAGAGTTGATGCTTTTGAGTTGTGGTGCTGGTGAAGAATGCTGAAAGTACCATGGACTGCTAAAAGAACTAACAGATCTGTCCTGGAGGAAGTGCAGCCAGGATGCTCCTTGGAAGCAAGAATGGCCAGACTTCGTCTCACCTATTTTGGTCATGTTGTCAGAAGGGACCATTCCCTGGAGAAGGATGTCATGCTTGGTAGGGTGGAGGGTCGACGAAAGAGGGGGAGGCCTTCAACGAGATGAATTGATACGGTGGCTGCAATGATGGGCTCAAGTATAGCAGGGATTGTGGGGCTGGCGCGGGTCGTTCTGCTGTGCATGGGGTTCCTATGAGTCAGAAATGACTTGATGGCACTTAACAACAACACCAACAACAAAGAGATGGAAAAGAACACTGAGGTACAGAGCTGCAGACACTGGCAGTTGGAAGCCCACCAGAGCACATTGTAAAATCCACCGAATGTGAAATGTGTACTAACACTACTGCCACACTAGCACACTGTTTGCCCAAGTTTCAATAAAAGATAGCTATTAAAATAAAAATTAAATTTACCTCTTCTTGGAAGATATTGTTATTGAATACTATATCCTCCTTATAATATACTTCCTCTTCTGTGTTCATCAGAGTAAGACTAAATTGCTATAAAAAAGACTAAAAAAATACAGTGGTTTAATTAATAGTTTCTTTCTCACATAATAATCCAGAGGTCAGTGGGACAGATCTGCTCCATATGGTAAACCAGGAACTTTATCTTGATGCTCCATCACCTACGAGAGTATTGTCTTTTTTTACATGGTCAAGCTGGAACATGCCATTTCTAGGTTTCAGCCAGTGAGTAGGGGAAAAGAGTGAGGAGTGTATGCTTCGGCCCAGCTGTGGCATACAACACTGCTGCTCATGTAGAGAGAACTTAGTCACATGGTCATTTCTAACTGCAAGAGAATTTGGTAAATGCCAGGTAGCTAGGTAATCAAGTACCTAGTTATAAGTCCATTATTTTGAAAAAAGGGAGAATTGGATTTTGTGGACAACTAGCATTCTCTGCCAGGTTAGTTTTCAAATGCCCTTAGGCACTACACCACCAGAGCTCCTGGTTTTAAGTATTTAAAATAGTATATATTTTAGGCTATATTCAGTTTTTTGTAAATCTCACTAATCATAGAAAAGAGGATGAGATAAGAAGTTGTCACCTGTCTGGCATCTTTCACCGAAATCAAGTCAGTACTATTTACAAACTAATGACGAAGTCTTGGGTTTTGCCTCTTCTCTCTTCTTCACGTAACTGTATGCTTACTTAAGTATGTTTCCCACTATTTTCCTACATTTTTACATTAGAATATTTCTTTGTCTTGATTTTTCAGTAATATATATTCCAGCTGAGGCCATCTCCTACTGAATAACTTCTATTGTTTCATTGAGTAATAGGAGAAAAGAGAAATGAAATGGGAGTGAATGAAAGTCATTTCAGGGAATCTCACATGTTCATGCACAATAACTTCACAAAATTTTTTTTAGAAAGCAAAATGTATGAAAGTTCACAGTAGACTGACATACTACATAAGGGATGCTGTTCTCAGAGATATAAGAAATATTATATAATTTCTAATTGTGTTTTCAGCAAATGCTGTTTTTCTTGACTCAAGTAACTCAGCTGGTAGTGAGAATCTTCAAATGTTCTTGGGCCTGGGGCCAGGGGCCTCTGCTGCTTGTTCCTTGCATTATGGATGACCCACTTTCCCATGCGTGTGCTGCCCTTCTGTAGGGCCCTGAGCAGATGGCTGCACAGTCAATACTATTTACATCTCAGTTCAGGTCTCAACAGTTCCCAGAGCAGGGATAGAGTTCTTCCTCTTTACTCTCTAACCATCATGCCTACTATCTGTTTGATGTTCCTTTGGAGATGGAGAAAAAAAGGAGGGTGGAGTGTAGGAGTGGGCTGTGAGGCTGCATTAAGGACAACCAGCTATCATAGCACCATGGGAAAAAGCAAGTTTTTGTCCCTTGATCTGGAGGTGGGGCTGTTGGAAGATCAAGAGCAGAGAAGTAGGGTAGATCTTTGGCTTGCTGGGGAAGACATATGTGACTTTTATCAGACATGAGTTGTGGAAGACTACTGGAGGGTCTACAGTCACAGGTGGATCCTCACCAAAAATGAGCCAGTGTCACCTCCCCCACTTGAATTCTGAGGGAGATCAGTCCTCTTTCAGTTGCTTGCACATAACACCACCTTGTGACAGCTTGGAATAAGTTTTAGTGAAGTGATTTCTAAAACTCTGAATTAGGCCGTCTGGTTTAGGGGAATTGATGCTTAAAAGTGTGGATGTATAAAAGTCTATACTTTTATCTGTCCTGGAAGAAGTAAAGCTGGAATGCTCCTTGGATTCCTTCCACTGTATAAAAGTGTGGGATTTTGGAATTTGAATGTGTGAAGCTTGAGGATCATTTGGATGTATTTTAATCATCATCCCAAGAATAAGTTTGATGCACTGAATATTAATGACCGAAGACCAGATAAATTGTGGGATGACATCAAGGACATCATACATGAAGAAAGCAGAAGATCATTAAACAGACAGGAAAGAAACAAAAGACCATGATGTATGTCAAAAGAGACTCTGAAACTTGCTTTTTAATGTGGAGTAGTTAAAGTGAAAGGAAGAAATAATGAAGTAAAAGAATGGAACAGCTTTTAAAAAGCAGCTTGAGAAAACAGAGTAAAGTATTATAATGAAATATGCAAAACCTGGAGTTAGAAAAAACAAAAGGGGCATTTTTCAAGCTGAAAACTGAAGAAAAAATTCAAGCATAAAGCTGCAACATTTTAGGATTCATCTCATAGCAACCCTATGCACAACAGAACCAAATACTGTTTGGTTGAGCCATCCACAATCATTGCTATGTTTGAGTACATTGTTGCAGTCATTGAGTCAATCCATCTCATTGAGAGTCTTCCTCTTTCACTGACCATCTACTTTACCAAGCATGATGACCTTCTCTAGGGACTGGTCCCTACTGATAACATTTCCAAAGTATGTAAGATGAAGTCTTATCATCTTCCCTTCTAAGGAGCATTCTGACTGTACTTCTTCCAAGATAGATTTGTTCATTTTTCCGGCAGTCCACAGCATATTCAATATTCTTTGCCAACACCGTAATTCAAAAGCATCAAATCTTCAATCTTTCTTATTAACTACCCAGCTTTCATACACACATGAGATGACTGGAAATATGGTGGCTTGGATCAGGCACACCTGAATCTTCTAAGTGATATCTTTGCTTTTCAACATTTTAAAGAAGTCTTTTGCAGTGGCTTTGCTCACTGCATTCCATCTTTTGATTTCTTGACTGCTGCTTCCATGTGTGTTGATTGGGGATCTGTGTGAAATTAAATTTCTTTTCTTATAACCATGAATAATTGAGCATTTACTAATCTCCCTATTATACACTCACATACTCTTTGACTAATATTTATCTCCATCTCTTATTTACCCAGACCCTTCCAAATTTGGTTTTCCTCCCTCACAAACTCTTGCACTGGAGAAAAATTAATAATACGATGTTCTAATCTGATAGCATAATGCCTAAGGCACTTGACTACTAACTGGAAGCCTGGCAGTTCAACCCCACCAGCCACTCCTCAGAAGGATGGCTGGGAAATCTACTTCCGTAGTGATACTGCCTCAGAAACCAAAGGAGGGGTCGCTATGTGTCGAGTCCAACTCAATGGCACATAACAACAACAACAATATGTCTTAATCTTACTTTGTGTTGTTCTAATTATATTTGTGTGTATTCTAGTTATAGTCTATCATATCAACTACATGAGACTTCTGGAAGGGAGAGACAAATTCATAACTCCTTTTATTCATAGGAGTATTAGCCTTGTTCACTGCTGGTACTCAATGAGTGTAGGTTAATAATAAAAATGGTATAATCTATAAAGCAGATGGCTCCTTCTATACCTGGTTCTTAAGCCCATTTTTATTCAGGTGAGGTATGTAAACATTTTACAGAACTGTCCATATTTCCATACAGTTTCCTTTTGCTAAATCCCATTAATCTGGATATGCAATATAGAAGTGCTTTTATGAGAATATTCATTTGCACAACACAAATGCTTAAGAAGTTACCTTGGAAATTCAGAGATTTAGAGATTGGAGGGAGTAGCTTGACTTGATGAATTAACAGAAACTCTTAAAAACTTGCAGAGCTCAACCTTCTATTCCTTTCTAAATAATTTATTGGGGGTATAGCATTCCTTTTTCCCCACCATTGAGATACTGTCTTACATACTTTGCTACTCTTTGAAGTGCAGTTGTTCTCCAGTAGTTCATTCTTAACATTTCAAAGAAGCTGCAGATATTTTCCCTTAGATTTATTCATCATAAAAGCAGTATAAAACTTTTCCAGACAAATGCCACTTTTCTCTTTTTGTTTAACTTCCCTAACCTTGGTTGTTCAACATTTGTGTTCACTTCTGCTTATGTTTGGAAACATGCTCATTAGTACTGAAAACTTTTTTTTTTAGTTAGAGTCATCCAAAATCAACTGAAGAAATAATATACATTGAGGTGGAATTATTGCCACTGACTGGCACTAAATGGAATAAATAGAACAATGAACCCATTAGAATGCTCTTGTGAAACATTACAAGCTTTGGGGACCTCTCTGTAATCCCTGCTCAATATTGGCAAACAATTTAATGCCACTTTAAAACATTAGGTCTTGCAGTTTAGGTTTAAGACACTTGAATGAATAAGTAAAGGCTTTAGTGGAAATTGATATATATTTTCTTGGCTTATCAAAGGCAAAAATCTCAGGACCATAGAATGTTTAAACAGGATCATAGATCTAAAGACTCCTGAATCTTGGCCTCTGAAGATCTAATGATTCAGACATAGTATCTCGAAAAGGGCATGTTTATTCAGCTTATGAAATGTACATTAAGAATCTCAATAATTTTGAATGACCTCCTTCTATATATCATAATTATTTTATTTTGGAATTATTAAACAAATGCATTTTATTTTCAACACTTTACCTCCCTTAAATAATTTTTTATTTGCAATCTTCTACTTTTAAAGCTGAGTCTTGAGGTTTATAGGTCCAGGACAAGAGGGCAAGTACTAGGTCTCTTTAGGAAGACAATGAGGTTGAAAGCAAGGATTGGTGGAGTTGAGAATTTTTTTTCCAGTCTTCTTTATTTGAATTAACCTATGTAGGGGAAAGTCACAGAGTTATTCCATAGAGGAGAGAAGATTCCCTTTCCCCTATGGCAGCTGAGCCATTTCCCTGTCTGGATTTTGACTTGGCAAGGAGGAATTATACTAAATAATTCTGTGGAAGGCTATTTCTCAGGATCTTTTGGGCTACCCTAGACCAAACTGGGCCTTAAACACAACAAATTGAACTGGGCGGTAGAGTGTAGTTAGGTGTAGAGAATCCTCAAAGTTTAGCTTTTCTGGGCCTCTCTCCCATCCAAAAACAAAACCAAACTCACTGCGGTGGAGTCGGACCTGACTCATAGTGACCCCTCCTTGGGTTTCTGAGGCAGTATCACTATGAAAGTAGATTGCCCAACCGTCCTTCTGAGGAGTGGCTGGTGGGTTTGAACCACCAGCCTTCTGGTTAGCAGTCAGATGCCTTAGGCACCAGAGCTCCTTCTCTCCCATCACATGTAGCATAAATAAGACCCAGGTGCTCTTGAAATTTCATGAAGGGGACCTTGCAAGGCAAATTTGAGAGCCAGTGGGCCTGCCCTATGTCCCAATTTGAGACTATCCTAGTACTCCAGTTGTGCCAATGTAATTATAATAGCCCCTGCCCCATTACTTTCACAAGTGTCTTGATTTGGATGTTAAATTATATTGTCAGCCTAGCTGTGGGGTCTGCTGATGTGGGGATAGTTCCAGGTGAGGTTGATTCCACTAGGAGGAGGATTGTTGGGGCAGATGGTTGGATGTGTGTACAAAGGGCATGGGGGCAGCATCCTCTGAATTCCTCTAACATCATGAGGGGGCATGAAAATCACCATCAGCAGCCCAAGGTTTATCCTATGAGGCTAGACATGCTGCCACCTTCCAACCTTTTTTTCCGATTCTGACACCAACTATCCCACCCACCAAAACCAAACCAAACTCACTACCGTGGAATCGGATCCAACTCATACAGACCCCTCCTTGGGTTTCTGAGGCGGTATCACTGGAGACATATATCACCCTATCTTCCTGCCAAGGAGTGGCTGGTGGGTTTGAACGGCCAGCCTTCTGGTTAATAGTCAAATGGCTTAGGCACTATGCTTCCAGAGCTGGGTTCAATAATGCATTGCAATGGCCACGCAGAACTCACAGACAATATTCATGATTATAGAGTTTATCAGGGAAGTAAAAGTTCACAATTCAAGTTCAGGAACACTCAGGATACAATTCTTTGATCAGGACAGCCTCCCCTCTGCCATGTCCATATACACACCTCTCTTTGGCCTTTGGCCCCTCAGTCTGGCTTCTGCCCTGCTCAAACAAGTGTTACAAAGCTCTTTTAGCTCTGCTGATATGTGCACCCCACTCCACCAGCAAGTCTCCTGCCCAAAGGCACTTAGCTTTCTCGCTCTTTGGTTTGCAAACCCACCATTCTTTTCTCGTGATGTCTCTTGGTTCTTCTGCCAGCTTGCCACTCTGTCCTGTGATGGTCTCTTGGTCATACTTCTGATGTCTCTCTGCCATCTCTCTGCTAACTCAGCAAGGATCTCAAGTCCAAGGATGTGCTCTTTTCTGTCTTGATGGTAGTGAGACATCCCCCTCTTCTGTGTTTAGGAGGGCTCATTTTAAGCCTAGTAGAATGACAACACTGACTAATTACTACATTAGGGTGAGTTCCATATACCTTATTTGTGCAAGACCCCTCCAAGGGTACCATATACCTTATTTACTTTATTAGCAAGCTATCCAATCCCTTTGGTGGGCCATAAAGCACTTCACATTTACCTTGTCATTCCACCAAGTCATTTAGTTAGAGTCACAAAGACCATGGCTAGAAAAGCCATACCAAGTAATTCATCACACCACAATGTGAACTATGTCATGGGTATGGCAAGCTCCACGACCCTGCTGAAAGTGAGTTGTGACTCCATCAACCAGAGAATGATACCAGGTTTTATCAAGCTAACACACCAGATCAAAGGTGATTTCAGCTATAAAGTTCTGTCCTGAATGCCAATAGGACAAATAGTAATCAGAGGGGCTGGAACATGAAGTCTGAGGCTTCACCCCCACATAAAGCACAGTCCTTCCCTATACACACCTTCTTGAAGATGATAGCTGTGAAAGTATGTGCATATGGCACACATGGTTATAAGGGAAAGCTGGGAAATTTGAGAAATTGGCATTTCTTTTCTGGACAGGTCGGAACAATTATCTAAAGGGACTATTTAAATAGTTGAATGAGGCTAAATTTTAAACAATATTGAGAAAAATTAATTCCCTCCCCTCTAGCCAGCTGATGGAGGCTTGTGAAAAAGAATAGTTCCAGTCAAAATAAAGGTGCTGCATTTTTCTTTGTACAATCAAATTGGTAAATTTGTAATCCCACAATATGTATGTAAAAGCAATCCAGTGAACTGATTAATTAAAAGGACAGTGGAGTTAGGCTGCTTGGGCCTAAATTCCAGTTCTGCCTATTATAAGCTATGTGATCTTGAACTAGTTACTTAACTTTCCTAAGTTTTGATTTTTCCATGGATAAAGCCTAGATGATAATCATCCCAACTTCAGAAGTAATTGGGAGAATTAAATGAGATGAATGGGCTAGGTACATTGAACACCTTCAATGAATGTTAGTTGCTGTTGTTATCATTCTCTATATATTCCTACAGTTATAGGAAAATATCTTTCTTCTGGCACTTATAAGTGAATATATTTGCACACTTGCTGATGCAGATCAAAGACTACAGCCTTCAGTATGAATTACATCTGAACATAAAGAAAACAAAAATTCTTATACTTGGCCAATAAACAGTATTATCAGAAACAGAGAAATGATTGAAGTTTTCAAGGATTTAATGTTACTGGGATCCACAATTAATGCCCATTGAAGCAGCTGTCAAGAAATCAAATGATGTATTGCATTGGGAAAATCTGCTGCAAAAGATCCTTTTAAAGTGTGAAAAAGAAAAGATGTCACTTTGAGGACTAAAATGTGCTTGACTCAAGCCATGGTATTTTCAATTGCCTTATATGAATGCAAAAGCTGGACAATGAATAAGGAAGACTGAAGAAGAATTGATGCATTTGAATTATGTTTGGTGATAAATATTGAATAAGAATGGCTAGAAGAATGAACAAATGTGTCTTGGAAGAAGTACAGCCAGAATGAGCCTTAGAAGCAAGGCTTCATCTCATGTACTTTGGACATGTTATCAGTTTCTGGAGAAGGATATCATAGTTGGTAGAGGGTCAGCAAAAAAGAGGAAGATCCTCAATGAGATGGATTGACACAGTGGCTGCAACAGTGGGCTCAGGTATAGCAATAATTGTGAGGATGATGTAGGATAGGCAGTGGTTAGTTCTGTTGTACATAGGATCACAATGAGTCAGAGCTGACTCGATGATACCTAACAACAACGAAACAACTTCTGCAATAGGATTCAAGTTCCTTGAGGACATTAGAATTTCTTTTATTTGTACCCTTCACAACGTGTTATGTTCTCCATGTGCTAAAACTAATCCCATGGGTATCAAATTAATTCTGACTCATAATGACACTTTTGGACAGAGTAGAATTACCCCCTAGTGTTTCCAAGGCTTTAAATCTTTATGGAAACAGACTATCTCATCTTTTGCCTATGGAGCAGCTGGTGGGTTTGAACCACCAAGCTTTTGGTTAACAGCTGAATGCTTTAACCACTAGAGCTAAAGAATACCAATAAATACTGCCTTGTAATTTGTTGACTATACACTGCTCAAGTTGTTGACCATAGAATGCAAGTCATCCTTGACTCTCTATCTTACTTCTATTATCCAATCAATTCATAAATACTGTATTTTCTGCTTCCAAAATAAAGTTTGAATCTACTTCTCTCTATTTCCATTGCTACCACTCTATTTCAAGTCACTATACTTTTTCAGAAACTCCTGTAATAGTCTCATTTGCATCTTTATTTCCTTTCTTGATTCTCTCCCATCTGGTTTTTATATAGTAAAGAAAGTATATAGACAACAGATCATATCATTTCCTTGCTTAAAATACTTAAAGGACTATCCTTTGTCCTAGAATAAACTCTAACTTTTTTTTTTTTTTTTTTTTGACTATCACTTGCAATGGGAGCTCTGGTGGCATAGTGCCTAAGGTTGGCGGTTCAAACCCACCAGCCACTCCTCAGAAGGAAGATCGAGCAATCTACTTCTGTAGTGATACGGCCTCAGAAACCCAAGGAGGGGTCGCTATGAGTCGGAGATGACTCGACAGCACATAACAACAACAACAACAACATCACTTACAAGGTCCTAAATTAGGAGTTGTAAACTCAAATAACTATGAGGGCAAACATGTAACATAAATGAATGAAAAGGCTGGGTTGGGACAGTGGTGAACAGGTCACAGGCCTTGACTCAAGTAGGTTGATCCAGCTAATGGATGCATATAAGAAAGTGGCCTACTAATGTCAGGTCTTTAGAACTTTTTCAAGAGGATTTCAAAAGTGTTATGTGATATCTTCCTATTTTCACCCTTTGTCAACTAATTGAAAAGTATAAACATAACTGTGGACCAGATCCAGTCCCAAAATCTCCATCCTTCGTGACTGGGCTGTTACATATCTTTTTTAAAAAAAATTTTATTGTGATTTGGGCGAACGTTCACAGAGCAAATTCATTTTCCATACAGCACTCCACATACACTTTATCTCATGACGTTGACTGCAATTTCCCACAACAGAACAGCTCTTCTCCCACTTCATCCCCATTGTTACTTCTTCCCTGTGTCCTTCCCTCCCACACACTCCTGCCCCCACCCCAGCTGTCTCCCTGTGCGTACATAGCCCTTCTATTCTCCTATGGTTGATCTCTCCAAGGAGTGTATCTACTTAATGTAAATGTTCAGCTCATATACCTGTCTTTTTTTTGGCTGGAGGCTGGAGGAGTGAGTTCAATTCCAGACCTGAAGGGCAGCTAGGAGCCATAGTCTCTGGGGTTCCACCAGGCTCTATCAGACCAGCAAGCCTGCCCCCCCCCTTTTTTTTTATGATTTTGAGTTTTGGTCCACATTGTTCTCCCACTCTATCCAGGATCTCATACATAGATTCCCCTCTGAGTAGTTGACAGTGGTAGCTAGGCATCATCTAGTGCTTCTGGTCTCATAGTCATGTAAGCTGAGAATTGCATGGTGTACCAATCCTTTGGACTAATTGTTTCCATGTGTCTTTGGTTTCCTTCATTCTTCTTTGCTCTGGATGGGGAGAGGCCCATTGCTGCATCTAGATGGCCCATTGCAAGCGTTCAAGGTCCCACTCATTTGTTATGTAGCTTTTTAAGAGAGAGCTTCTCTCTCTCACATGATCTACCAGTTACTTTCTTTATACTTTTTTTTTTTTTTTTTAAAGGTCTTGTGTTCTAATCCAATTCATGCTATTCCCTCTGCCTGGATTACTTTCTCACTCTATAGTTTGTGTAGCCTTCTTATCCTTTGGGCCTCAGTTTAGGATGGCAGCTCCTCAAAGAGGTCTTCTTTATGAGAGTCCCCAATTTAGCTCAGGCTCCCTAGGAAACAGAATATGAAGCAAATATTTTGAACTAAATTCTATTTGGGAGGTATAATTCCAAATTCAGGAGACTGAGAGAAAAGAGGTATGAGATAGGATAGAAGATGGGAAGCAATGTAGGATGAAACATTATACTACTGGCCACTGCTTCATAACAGGCAAAGAGGAGCACAGCTGGTCATAAGGGATCAGCTGTATGGAGAAATATTTACTTTCAGGAATCCCCAATACAAGAAGTTAATATAAGAAGCCCCAGACTGGTAATCTTTGTTCTTTTTTTTTTTTTTTTTTTAATTGTGATTTGGGTGAAGATTTACAGAGCAAATTCACTTTCCATACAGCAGTTCACATATATTTTGTCTCATGTCATTGACCACAGTTTA
>NW_006921967.1:986276-1001944 GCF_000298275.1 Orycteropus afer afer | reverse complement strand
TGATGTCCCCTGCGACTATGGTCCCAAGCCCACAGGTTCAACTACTCAGTCCCTCTGGGTAGCTGGCTGTGACCAAGCAGTGACCACAACCTTCCCCTTGCCCAGACTGGTAATCTGCATAAAATACCTAGCAGAAGCAAATGTTGGTTTGTAGTTATCTGCTATAGATTATTTGCTCAGCATACAGTTTGATTAAGTATTGTGAAAGGATCCAAGCAATGCATGTCTTTCTTCATTTGAGGTAGAACACAGCATATGGACCAGATGAAAGAGAAACCAGCATCAGGATTGGAGGAATATAAATAATCTGCTATTTGCAGATGACACAGCTTTGCTTGAAGAAGGTGAAGAGGACTTGAAGCACTTATTGATGAAGAACAAAGACTACAGCCTTCAGTATGCATTGCATCTCAACATAAAGAAAACAAAAATCTGCACAATGGGACCAATAAACAACACTATGATAAATAGAGAAAAAAAATGAACTTGTCAGGGATTTCATTTTACTTGGATCCATAATCAGTGTCCGTGGAAGCAACAGTCAAGAAATCAAATGACATATTATTGCTTTTGGTAAATCTGCTTCAAAAGACCTTTTTAAAGTGTTAATGTGGTGCAGTGAATTAGTTGTTATGGCTTTTCTAGCTATAATCTTTGTAACTCCCACCAGATTACTGGGTGGGAGCATGCAGATAAGGTGTGTAGAACTCTGATATTGGGATTGGTTAGTTTTGTCACTCTATCTTAAAGGCTTAAAGTGAGCCTTTCTAGAGGAAGAAAAGGGGATCTCACTGCCATCAAGAAAGAAGAGCTGGAGTTGAAATGGAGCATGTTCTTGGACCCAAGATGCCTGTGCTGGACCTCCTTGTCAGAGACTTCCTGGCAGAGACACTCTGGCAGAGATGCCCAGCAGAGAGATGGCAGCAGTGGAACCAAGAGGCATGAGACAGAACAGCAGCCTTATTGGCCCACAGAGCAAGAAAGCTGAGTGTCAATGGGCAGGAGGCTTACTGGTGGGGTGGGGTGCCTGGGGCAGAGGTAAAAGAGCTTTGTAACACTTGCCTGCAGGGCAGGGGCCAGGCTGAGAGACCAAGGGCCAGAGAGGCGTGCCTGAGGGCATAGCAGAGGAAAGACTACCCTGATCTAAGAATTGTATCCAGAGCATGTTCCTGAACCTGAATTGTTGTCTGTTATTTCCCTAATAAACCCCACAATGGTGAGTACTGTCTGTGAGTTCTGTGTGGCCATTGCAATGAATTATTGAACACAGTAGAGAAGTAGTAAGTGCCGTGGAAGGGAAGGCTGGTGTCAGAGTTGGTAAAAAGACTGGAGGGTAGTGGCATGTCTGGCCTCATAAGAATAAGCATTGAGCTGTTGATGGTAATTCTGTCTCCCTCTTGTGAAGTTAGAGGAGGTTAGAAGATGCTGCTTCTATGCCCTTTTTGCAGTTAAAAAGTAAAGATTTTACTTTGAGGACTAATGTCTGTCTGCTCCAAACCATAGTATTTTCAATAGCCTTTCATGCATGCCCAAACTGGACAATAAATAAGGAAGACTGAAGAAGAATTAATGCCTTTGAGTTATGCTACTGGTGAAGAATATTGAATATGCCATGGTCTTCCAGGAGAATGAACTAATGTGTCTTGGAAGAAGTACAGTCAGAATGCTCCCTAGAAGTGAGGATAGCAAGACTTCATTTCACATACATTGGGACCAGTCTATGGAGAAGGACAATATGCTTGGGAAAGTGGAAGGTCAGCAAAAAAGAGAAATATCCTCAGTGAGATGAACTGACACAGCGGCTGCAACGATGGGCTCAAACAGACTGTGAAGATGGTGCGGGACTGGACAGTGTTTTGTTCTTGTACATAGGGCTGCTACGAGTCAGAATTGACTCTACAGCATCTAACAATAAATAATACTTGGGGATTCTCAGAAAACATAGGTAGTGTCCGTTTGCTCATCAAACCTACTGAAATCTGGTCTGTGGTTATGAATTATCAGTGCTGGCTAACTTTTTTCCCCATAAAAAGTCAGGACTAGATGGATAAACTTTCTTCTTACTTTCCTGTTTCAGTATGATTATTATTTTTTCAGTCCAAAAGTCCTAGCTTTTTAAAGTATTCTCAGTTCTAGATCTTAATCTTTATGAGATCTGAGACCTCATATCTTATCCCTACTTGACCATTAAAATCCATTGGTTTCTGAGACCTCTCATACACCAGGAGTCTTATGTGAACTCACACTCACTGCTCTGGTTTTTGATTCCCTCCTTGTTTTTAGTCTATTGGGGTTTCCCATAGTTTCATGCTCAGCTAGGATTCTAAAAGGATATTTGTGAAATTTTATATAGTATTTTTAGGTGTTTTGTTGTTGATTTTCAAGGTTATAATAATAATAACTATAGCTATTATTGCACTATAGACCAATATCACTGGAAACAGAAGTCACACTTTGAAATCATGCATTTGGGGGTTTGATTTTTTTGTCTCTTTTCCCCAAGAGACCTCACAAAGTGGTTAGAATATAATTGGCACATATTTGAAGGAATAAATCTAAATAATGTTAATGTGGAATTAGAAATATAACTGTCATCTGGGGTCTGGAGAACAATGACACTGTTTTACTCAGCTTTATCTTCCCGGGGAGTTTAATATAGTTACAGGAATAGAGTGGATGGTTTTGTAAATATTTTATGGTTAATTTATCTTTATATATTTAAAAAAGATTTATAGAATCATTAGCACCTTTACATTTAGTTGTTTTAGGCATATTAAGACGGTTATTTATAGTATTATTTTTCTATTTTTTTCCTTTTTTCTATAGCTGTAAGTAAAGCTCGTCTATACATCCCTTAATAGCTCTTCTTGTTTTGCCCATTTTGTTATATATTTCATCTTTGTGGCCAGACTCTAAGCTCTTCAGAAGTTTCTTGTCTGATTCTTATTCTTTCTTTTCTTTGTATTTACTCAGTCCTCTAGTACAGGGTTTCACAATGTGGGTAATATTGATATTTTGGGCTGTATAATTTTTTTTTTGTTGTTGTTAATTTTGGGAAACTATCCAGTGCAGCAACCCTGGCCTCTGCCCATTGAATGCCAGTAACAACCCCCAGTGTGACAGCTAAAAATGTTCCAGCCATTGGTAAATTTTCCCTGGGGGATAAACTTGCCCTCAATTGAGAATCATCTCTTCAGAGTGCATTGCACAGAATAATGCTGATTATTGTTTATTACATAAATTCTGATAGTGTAGAGCCTAAGGCACTTGACTGCTAACCAGAAGCCACTCCTTGGAAGGAAGACTGGGCAATCTACTTCCGTAGTGATACTGCCTCGGAAACCCAAGGAGGGGTCGCTATGAGTCAGTTCTGACTCGACAGCACATAACAACAACAACAACATAAATTCTACAGCAAATTTTGATTGAATTCCATAAAGGCAAAGATGAGTTTCACGTTTACTTGAGGAAAGGGCTCTAATGTTGGGCCAGCCCTCTTGTTTGCAGGTCTGAACTGGCACTATGGTGAACAATGTTTCTATCACCACTCAATGTCAACTCCCACCTCAAAGCCTGTCCTCTCAGTCTCACCTACTTATTTATAGTCTGAAAACATCTGGAGGTTTATTGTTTTGGTGTGTAATTTAAGTCCATTGCTTCCATAATGGATGTATTCATTTTCCAACAAAGTTCTTGGTCAATTTACATTTGCACGCACCCGTTTTACAGATGACAGAATTTCTAAGCACGTGCAGAAGCAGAAGATTAAAATACTATTTGTTGGGATAAATAAGAAAAATCTGGCCTGCAAACTATAATATATATATATATTTAATCTCTAGCAAGTTTATGGCTAATTAAATTCACTCATTTTTTAAAAAGAAACATCCCTGCTTTCCTTATTTTTACATATTTGACAGTGTTTTTTAATAGTTTGGAATTATATATAAAAACCTAAGTGATAAAATATAGTTTGTAAAAAGATGTTTATGTTGGAAAAAAAACCCATAACAAGTAACACATTTTAAGCAGTGAAAATAATTTTAGGCAATGAACATAATTTTAGGTAAAGAAAATGGACTTGTGTGAGTCCCAACAGTACCATTGTTCTCTCTACCATCTTACTCTCCATTCCCACTCTTAGTGCACTAGCTCCTCCTCATCCTCTCTATCTTGACTGGGACTGGCTGTGGTGGTGGTTAAGGTGGTGGTGATGGTAGTGGTGGTGATTGTGGTGGTGATGGTAGTGGTGGTGATTGTGGCAGTGATGGTGATACAGACAGGTGGTGAGGTGTACAGGTTAGTCTCCATCATCTCCACTTAGCAATTAAGGAAAAGGCTTGTTGTTGTTGTTGTTATTTGCCGTCGAGTCGGCCCCGACTCATAGTGACCCCTCCTTGGGTTTCCGAGGCAGCATCACTACGGAAGTAGGATTGCCTAACCTTCCTTCCGAGGAGTGGCTGGTGGGTTTGAACCGCCAGCCTTCTGGTTAGCAGTCAAGTGCCTTAGCCATTATGCTACCAGAGCTCCCAAGGAAAAGGCTTAGAGGGATTAAATCATTTCTTTAAATCATCTTGCTAGTTGGGGTCAGAGCAAAGACTCTTTTCTCTAAGGCTCTTTATTACCACAATACATATTTGGATAGTGATATATTTCAGCTATTGCAGGGAAAGTGCAGAAAATATTTCTTTTAAGCTTTTTGCTTAAAGGCAATAGCAGAACAATGGCTGGAACATTTCCACAGGTAAAACCTAAAAATGAAAATATTTCCACCCTACACCATGCAGAATTTCCAGGTTGAACCCAAACACAATCTATGGTTCAGAGGTAAATGTCACAGGAGAAAACTACAGAAGCACATGCAATGTGATGTTAGAAAGAAGAAAGACACTTATAAGGATAAAAGAGTAGCAGAAGTATCCATGTACAGCATGGAAAGCAAAACCACCTTAAACCATTTGAAGAAATCTTGGAGAGATTACCTTTGTCTTTTCCTGGGAGCAAATATTAAAAGAAACTAAAATTAATTAAATTGAAAGCCAGACCTACATCAGACACAATTAATCTGTAATCATTTGCTTAATTATAACATTATCTTGCGGCAAACTCATCTAACTCCTGAGTAGTAACAAAAAGGTAAGTTGTATTGAGCATGTGTCTCCAACTCTCTAGAATTAGCAAATATTGGTACACTATCTCGAACAAACAAACAAACAAAAAAACCAAACTCACTGCAATCTAGTGGATTCTGACTCAAAGTGACCCTCTTTGGGCTTCCAAGGCTGTAAATCTTTACAGAAGTAGATTGCTCCATTTTCTTTCCTCAGAGTGGCTGGTGGGTTTGAACCATCAACCTTCTGGGTAGCAGTCAAATACCTTAGGCACTGAGCTGCCAGAGCTCCTTAAACTATCTCAATTACCACAAAATATTAATGTAAAAAGTTTAGAAAACATAGGGAATATAGGGGATTTTAAAATAAAAATAATTTTAAACCAATAATAGAAATTGATTCAAGTTTATTTAATATACAATTTGCAAATTGGGGCAACATTTCCTCCCTTTTAGGGTTGATATATCTTGTTTATTGATTTTTAAATAATTTTTTTAAATTGTAATTTGGGTCACAGTTTACAGAGCAAATTTGTTTTCCATTCGACACTTCATACACATTTTGTTTCGTGACACTGATTGCAATCCCCACGATCTAACAGCTTTCTTTGCACTTCCTCCCTGTGATTATCTTTTCCCTGTGTCTTTTTTTCTGTTCGGAAGGAAGACTGGGAAATCTGCTTCTGTAGAGATATCGCCTTGGAAAGCCAAGGAGGGGTCGCTGTGAGTCAGAACTGATTCGACAGCAGTGAGTTTGTTTTTTTGGTTTTGGTTTTCTTTTCTGTAAGGAGCTCTAGTGGTGTAGTGGGTAAGACATTTAGTTGTTAACCAAAAAATCAGTAATTCAAATCCACTCGCTGCTCTCAGGAGAAAGATGGGTCAAATGACTTCCTTAAAGATTTACAACCTGGGAAGCCCAATGAGGTTTGCTATGAATAGAGTTGGAATCTACTCCATGGCAGTGGGTTTCTTTCCTATGCATGACTGTCCTCTGAGCTATCTCCCTATGTAATTGCTGCCCTTCTTATCTCCCACGGTTGATTGTTCTAAGGAGTGTACCTACCTGATGTAATTCTTCACCTTATAGACCTGTCTATTGTTTGCCTGATAGCCCCAGGAATGAGTTCAATTCCAAGCCCAAGGGTGACTGTTGTTGTTGTTATGTGCTGTAGAGTCGGGCCCAACTCATAGCGACCCCTCCTTGGATTTCTGAGGAGGTATCACTACAGAAGTAGATTGCCCAACCTTCCTTCCGAGGAGTGGCTGGTGGGTTTGAACCACCAGTCAAGTGCCTTAGGCACTAGGGGCCATAATCTCTGGGGTTTCACCAATCTGTACTACACTAGTCAACCTGGTTATTTTTATGATTTTTGAGTTTTGTTCCATGTTTTTATCCCTCTCTATTCAGGGTCTTCAATTTTGATCCCTTTCTGAGTGGTTGGCAGTGGTAGCTGGGCACCATCTAGTTCTCAATGTTATGTAGGCTGAGGTTTCTATGGTCCACTAGTCTCTTGGACTAATTGTTTCCATGCATCTTTGATTTTCTTTATTCTTCCTTGCTCCAGACAAGATCAACCAATTATTGCATCTCACATGGCCAGTTGCTTTTAAGACTCCAGTTGCTACTCACCAAGGTAGGATGCAGAACAATGTTTTTGTGTAATATGTTATGCCAATTGAACTGGATGTCCCCCATGACCATGGTGCTGAGTCTGCAGACCCAGCGACTCACTCCCTCAAGGTGTTTGGCTGTGGGTTAGAAGTTATCATAACTATGCTCCTATTAAGTCTGTTATGTGTGTGTGTATTTATGTGTGTGTATTTATATATGTGTGTGTGTATACATATATATATGTATGTATACACACACATACACATACACACACATATGGGAGCTCTGGTGGCATAATGCCCAAGACATTTGACTGCTAACCGGAAAGTTGGCAGTTCAAACCCACCAGCTACTCCTTGGAAGGAAGATTGGGCAATCTACTTCTGTAGAGATACCACCTTGGAAACCCAAGGCAGGGTAGCTGTGAGTTAGGATTGATTCAACTGTAGAGGGTCCATATATATACATACATATCTATATATACATGGACATTCTTATAGCACTCCAAATACATATGTAGAAATATCGTCTGTCAAACTTATATATGGCCATGGGTATATTACCTTTTGCCTACCCATATGTGGTGGTTAAGGTTATATGTCAACTTGGCTGGGCCTGGTTTTGAGTGGCTGGGCATCTAGTGATAGCTATTCCCCATGATGAGATGGACAGTCAACTCTATGGTGGAATCTGCCTCAAGCAGCTGAGTAGCTGCTTTAGGGATGGGGTCTGCTTCGCATATACAAGGAGAAGGTTTGGGAATGGTCTGCAGCTTTTGGGCATGTTCAGACCTTGCGCGTAGCCGAGTCATTCAGCAGCCTGCCATGCTCTGCTGATCCTGGGACTTGAAGCAATGGCCTGCCATGTAGTTTAGTAATATTGGGACTGTGCCTTGTTACTTGTCAGCCTTGGGTTTGCCAGCAGCTAACTGTGTTCCAGTTTCAATGGGCTGGGAGCAAGAGGCAGAGCTGAAGCCCAAAGTCAAGGGGCTTCCACCCAGCCCCTAGAGCCTGGCACTTTGAACTTGGACTTCTAGCTCCAAACTGTAAAGAGAATAAACTCCTGTTTGTTCAAACCATCCCATTTGTGGTATAGTCATGTCAGAATGGCACTAGGTAACCAGAACACCATACCTGATAATTTAACCTAGCTACCTGTGTATCCACTTGTAGATTAATATTTATTATTACTGATAATGCAGTATTGTGTATGTGAAAATACTTTCCTTTTTGTCTTCACCTCTTGTGCACCCCACTGTGTCTTCCTTTTCCTTAGTGTTATTGGTCACTCACTTTTGGTATATTGCCTTTCCCTTCTCCCAAATCAATACTTGTCTCTTTCCTATCTAGCAATTTTCTCACCTCTCCCCTCCCCTCCCATCTCTGGTAACCATCAAAGAAAGTTCCTTCCATGTGTAAACCTTTTCTTGACTTTTTACAATAGTAGAATTCTATAATATTCTACCTTCTGTGATTGATTTATTTCACTCAGCATAAGGTCCTCCAAGTTTATCCACATTATGAGGTGTTCTGCACATTCTTCATTACTCTTTACTGTTGTGTAGTATTCCATTGTGTGTATATACAAAAGTTTGATTATCCATTCATCTATTGATGGGCACTTAGGTTGTTTCCATCTCTTTGGTATTATGACTAGTGCTGTGATAAACAAGGGTGTGCATGTATCTGTTCGTGTTCTGGCTCTCACTTCTTTAGGCTATATACCTAGTAATGGGATTGCTGGATCAAACTATTTCTAACTTTTTAAGGAAGTGCCATTCCATTTTCCACATTTTATAGTCCTACCAGCAGTGTATGTGAGATACAGTCTCTCCACCAGCATTTGTTATTTTCTGTCTTGTTGAACTTTTCTATTATTGCTGAGGTGAGATGATATCCCATTGTTGTTTTGATTTGTATCTCTCTAATGGCTAATGGAGCTCTGGTAGCATAGTGGCTAAGGCACTTGACTGCTAACTAGAAGGCTGGCAGTTCAAACCCACCAGCCACTCCTCGGAAGGAAGGTTGGGCAATCCTACTTCCGTAGTGATACTGCCTCGGAAACCCAAGGAGGGGTCGCTATGAGTCGGGGCCGACTCGACGGCAAACAACAACAACAATGGCTAATGGGGAGCTCTGGTGGAGTAGTGCCTAAGGCATTTGACTACCAACAAGAGGGCTAGTGGTTCAAACCCACCAGCCACTCCTCAGAAGGAAGATTGGGCAATCTACTTCTGTAATGATACCACCTTGGAAACCCAAGGAGCGGTCGCTATGAGTTGGATCCAACTCCACGACAGTGATTTTGGTTTGGTTTTTAATGGCTAATGATCATGAGCACTTCTTCATGTGTATATTGGCTGCCTACATATCTTCTTTGATGAAGCATCTGTTTATATCTTCTGCCTTTTTTTAAATTGTATTGTTTGTCTTTTTGATGTTGAGGTATTGGAGTTTCTGTAAATTTTAGAGATAAGTCTGTTGTCGGATATGTTGTTGCTGAATATTTTTTCCCATTCTGTAGGTTCTCTTTTCACTCTTTTGGAGAAGTCTTTTGATGTACATAATAATTTAATTTTTAGAAGGTCCCAGTCATCTAGTTTATCTTCTACTGTTTGTATATTTTTGGTTATGTTTGATAGTCTATTTATGCATATATTAGGGCCCCTAAGTTGGGGCAACATTTCTTACTAGAGAGGCAAAAATATTCCCAAGAAGAAAGATTTTTCACAGATTTTAATACTCCACTTTATCACTAGTAATTATACATTGCCATGGAAACAGCCAGAATAGCTAGTGGACATGCAACATTCTTTTGAAGAAAAATTCAGATATTTACTGATTTACCTGCAACATAGATTCTAGTTTGACCTTTGGAATACTGTTTGTTGAAACTGACTGCACATAGATAATTCTATTAAAAAACACAATGCCCAAAGTAGAACACTCTTTACTAATTAAGTGATCATTTCCCATAAAGATTATCGCCTAGAAAACCCTATCGACCAGTTCTGCTCTGCCATATAAGGTCTCTAAGAGTTGGAATTGACTTCACAGAGCACAATACCAACAACAACATTGTTTGACTTAAAGGTGCCTTTCAGGAAACAAATTATCTCAAACCTCAGGGATGAATGATACTCTCAGAATGATACTTTGGGTGAGTCACCTCAACCTCCATGGAATCCAGAAATCTGGATTCTATAATAATTAAAAACTCTATTCCACAGAGGGGGAAAAAATCCCTTGAAACTATTACTCAAAGACAACTATTATAATGATTATGTATGTGTGTGTGTATACACACACATACACACACACACGGGAGCTCTGGTGGTGTAGTGCCTAAGGCATTTGACTGCTAACCAGAATGTTAGTGTTTCAAACCCACCAGCCACTCCTCGGAAGGAAGATTGGTCAATCTACTACTGTAGGGATACCACCTTGGAAACTCAAGGAGGGGTTGCTATGAGTTGAATTGACTCGATAGTAGTGAGTTTTTGGTTTATATGCACACATATGCACACATTATACATATATATATATACACACACACACACACACACATATATCTCTGAAACACATAAATGCATATATATATATAAAACAATAACCAAACTACTGCCGTTGGGTTGATCCCAACTCATAGCAACCTCTCCTTGGGTTTCTGAGGCAGTATCTTTATGGAAGTAGATTGCTCAGCCTTCCTTCTGAGGAATGGCTGGTGAGTTTGAACCACTAACATTCTGGTTAGCAGTCAAATGCCTTAGGCACTACACCACCAGAGCTCCCATATATATATGTGTGTGTGTGTATATATATATATATATATATATATATATATATATACATACATGCATACATACACACACACACACATATATCCTAAATCAGATACTACATTTTATACTGTTTTGTTCCTTACCTTCACTTTACTGAATATTTTCCAAGCCATTAAATAATTAAATATTCATCTGTGATGTTATTTTTAATGGAAGAGTCAACAAGGAACTTGTAATTATCTTATGGAGGTCAACTTTGTGGTTGTTAAAAATTTACTTCTTTGTAATTTTCATTTACTTTTTTGTTGTCCACATTCGTTTTTATATTTATTTAACACAAGGTTTTAAAAAGATCTTTCTTTGTCATTTTGTCATCTGGTTTACTTTATAGTCCTCAAAGTGGGTTACTAAAAGGGAGATGTTTCAGCCTTTCAAAACACTTTTCTGTGCCTGATTATTTGTTCCAGCTTTTCTAGGAGGTGAACTCTTGCCTTGTTTTCAGATGAAAAAAGGAAAAAATGCAGATATTATGCATACAATGGCCTACTCAGCTGTAAAATGGATACCAAATTCAAGCTTTTGTCATCCTGAGTGTTTCATCCTTGTGATGATAGCATTTCTCTGTTGCCCTAGTCCCTTGTTGCTTGGACATCTTTCTTTCTTGATTTTTTTTTTCCCTTTCATTTTCAGATAAACCAAAAAACCCAAATTTCCTGCCAATGAGTTGATTCTGACTCATAGTGACCCTATAGGACAGAGTAGAACTGTCCCATAGGGTTTCCAAGGCTTTAAATGTTTGAAGAAAAATTCAGCTCATTACTGATTTACCCTGCAACACAGATCCTAGTTTGACCTTTGGAATACTGTTTGTTGAAACTGACTGCATGTAGAGCAGCTGGTGGTTTGGACCTGCCAAGCATTTGGTTAGCAGCCTTAACCACTGTGCCACCAGAACTCTTCACTATTTTCAGAGTGGCAGAACAATATACTGTTGAGTTTTATTGATGAAAGCCAGGATGAAGCCTGTATATCCAGTAATTTTTGCACTAATTACCTTGTTGCTGTTGTTAGGTGCCATTGAGTTGGCTCTGACTCATAGTGACCCTGTGTACAACAGGACACAGCACTGCCCAGTCTTGTGCCATCCTCACAATTCTTCCTATGCTTGGGCCCATGATTGCAGCCACTCTGTCAATCCATTTAATTGAGGGTCTTCCCCTGCTTCACTGACCCTCTACGTGACCAAACATGGTATCCTTCTCCAGGGAATGGTCCTTTCTGACAACATGACCAAAGTATGTGAGACGAAGTCTGGCCATTCTTGCTTCCAAGGAGCATTCTGACTGCACTTCTTCCAGGATTGATATGTTCACTCTTTCTTAGGCAGGCGTTGTTAGTTTCTTTGATATTTTTCTTGTTCAGCTTTTGATCTCAGTTTTATTAATAGTGTACATTAATATTGTAAACTCAATTATTTTTTTACTTGTCTCTTGACACCAATGGATCTATGTAAAGACTCAGTTGGGTACAAAGAGTCCAGTTCACATAGATAGTTTGAGCATCACTTCTTCTTTGGTCTTCCTTGTTCATTGTCCAGCTTTCATATGCATATGAGGTGATTGAAAACACCATGGCTTGGGTCAGGTGCACCTTAGTCTTCAAAGTGACATCTGTGCTCTTTCACACTTTAAAGTGATCTTTTGCAGCAGATTTACCCAGTGCATTACACCTCTGATTCCTTTTTTTTCTTTTTAATTTTGCAGTGTTCCCTCTCCTTCTACCCTTGACATCTTTGATTTCTTGACTGCTGCTTCCATGGGCATTGATTGTGGATCCAAATAAAATGAAATCCTTGACAGTTTCAAACTTTTCTCTACTTATTGTGATGTTCCTTGCTGGTTCAAGTTGCAAGAATTTTTATTTTCTTTATATTGAGGTGTAATCCACACTGAAGACTGCTGTCTTTGATCTTCCTTCGTAAATGCTTCAAGTCCTCTTCACTTTCAGGAAGCAAGGTTGTGTCATTTGCATATTGTAGGTTGTTAATGAGTCTCTCTTTAATCCTGATGCCATGTTCTTCTTCATATATTATAGCTTCTTGGATTATTTGCTCAGAGCCTACCAATTGAATAAGGATGGTGAAAATATACATCTTTGACATCCACCTTTCCTGATTTTAAGTCATTAAGTATCCCTTTGTTCTGTTTGCATGACCATCTCTTTGTCTATGTACAGTTTCCTCATGAGCACAATTAAGTGTTCTGGAATTCTTATTCTTTGTGATGTTATCCATAACTTGTTATGATCCACAGAGTCAAATGCCTTTGCATTGTCAACAAAACACAGATGAACCTCTTTCTGGTATTCTCTACTTTCAGCCAAAATCCATCTGATATCAGCATTGATATCCCTCATTGCCCATCCTCTTCTGAATCCAGCTTGAATTTCTGGCAATTCTTTGTATATAACAGACTAGAAAGAATGATGTGGCAGTCTACCTCTTAAAAAATTAGTCACTGAAAACCTTATGAATAGCAGTGGAACATTGTCTGATATAGTGTCAGAAGATGAACCTCTCAGGTTGGAAGCCATTCAAAATACAACTGAGGAAGCACTGCCTCCTCAAAGTAGAATCTACCTTAATGACATGGATGGAGTAAAGTGTTCGGGACTTTGATTTGATGATGACATGATTCGAAATGAGAAGAAATAGCTGCAAATATCTATCAATGGTTGGGATATGGAATGTATGAAGTATGAATATAGGAAAATTGGAAGTTGTCAAAAATGAAATGGAAGGCATAAATATTGATATCCTAGGCACTAGTTAGCTGAAATGGACTGATTTTGGCCATTTTGAATCAGACAATTATATAGTCTTCTATGCTGGGTATGACAAATTCAAGAGGAATGGTTTTGCATTCATCCTCAAAAAGAACATTTCAAGATATATTCTCAAGTACAGTGCTGTCAGTGATAAGATAATATCCATATGTCTACAAGAAAGACTAGTTAATATGACTATTATTCAAATTTACATACCAACCACTAAAACCAAATATTAAGAAATTGAACAGTTTACCAACTTTTGCAGTGTGAAATTGATCAAACATGCAATCATGATGCATCGATAATTACTGGTGATTGGAATGGGAAAGTTGGATACAAAGAAACATCAATAGTTGGAAAATATGGGCGTGGTTATAGAAATGATGTAGGAGATCGAATGATAGAATTTGTGAAGGCCCTTGACTTATTCATTGCAAATGTCCTTTTTTCAATAACATAAATGGTGACTGTACATGTTGATCTCACAAGATGGAATATAGGAATCAAATAGACTACATCCTGTGAAAAGAAGCACTGGATAAACTCAATATCATCAGTCAGAATAACACTAGGGGAACAGATCATCAATTGCTTATATGTAAGTTCAAGTTGAAGCTGCAGACAATTCAAACAAGTCCTCAAGAGCCCAAGTATGACTTTTTTTGTATTCCACCTGAATTTAAAGACTATCTCAAGAACAGATTTGATACGTTGAACAGTAATGACCAAAGACTAGACGGGCTGTGAGACGATATCAAGGACATCATACATGAAGAAAGCAAATGATCATTAAAAAGACAGGAAAGAGAGAAAAGACCAAAATGGATATACCAGAAGAGACTCTGAAACCTGCTCTGAAACCTAGCTTTAGAGTAGCTAAAGCAAATGGAAGAAATGATGAAGTAAAAGAGCTGAACAGAAGATTTCAAAGGGTGGCTTGAGAAGATAAAGTATTATAATGAAATGTGCAAAGACCTAAAGGTGGAAAACCAAAAGGGGAGGCAGAGCTGGACCCAAGGTTGAGGGGCTTTCACCTAGCCCCTAGGGCTTGGCACTTTGAACTTGAACTTAAAGCTTCCAAATTGTAAGAATAAACTGTTAAGGCCATCCCATTTGTCCTATATTCTTGTCAGAGCACCACTAGGTAGCCAGAACATAGGTTATACCAAACCAAACCAAACTTACTGCCGTCGAGTCAGATCCGACTCAGAGCAATCCCTCCTTGGGTTTTTGAGGCAGTAGATTGCCCAACCTTCTTCCGAGGCATTTCTTGAGCTGAAAGAACTGAAGAAAAAAATTCAGGCCTCAAGTTACAATATTTAATGATTCTATGGTAGCATAGTGGCTAAAGCACTTGACTGCTAACCAGAAGGCTGGCGGTTCAAACCCACCAGCCACTCCTCGGAAGGAAGGTTGGGCAATCCTACTTCCATAGTGATACTGCCTCGGAAACCCAAGGAGGGGTCGCTATGAGTCGGGGCTGACTCGACGGCACATAACAACAACAACAACATGGGCAAAATAATGAACGACAAAACAATGAGCATCAAAAGTAGATGGAAAGAATACACAGAGTCACCAAAATGAATTGGTCAGTGTTCAGGTATTTCAAGAGGTGGCATATGATCAAGAACAAATGATACTGAAGGAAGAAGTTCAAACTGAACTGAATACATTGGCAAAAAACAAAGCTCCTGTAATTGATGGGACACCCATTGAGATGTTCTAACAAATGGATGCACTGCTAAAAGCATTCACTTGTCTATGTCTTTATTGACAGGTACCTGGCTGACTGATTAGAAGAGATCCATATTTGTGCCTGTTGCAAAGAAAGGTGATCTAACAGAATGTGGAAATTATCAAACAATGTCATTAGTAACACATGCAAGTAAAATAATTAAAACCAAAACAAAACAAAAAAAAACGATTGCAGCAGTACATAGGGAAGTATTGCACAGATATTCTGACTCATTGCTACCCCTATTGGGTTTCCAAGGCTGTAAATCTTTATAGGAGTAGATCACCTCATCTTCCTTTCATGGAGCACCTGTAGGTTGAATTGCTGACCTACTGGTTAGCAGTCAAATGGCTTATCCACTAAAACAGCAGAGCTCATTTTTTTTTTGTTTTGCAAGTAGAATTTTGTTGAAATAATTAAAAAATGATTGCAGCAATATACAGATAGGGAAGTATTGCATAGATATTTATTATTGTTGTTGTTGTTAAGTGCCGTCGAGTCATTTCCGACTCGTAGTGACCCCATGCACAGCAGAACGAAACACTGCCTGATCTCGCGCCAGCCCCATAATCCCTGCTATACTTGAGCCCATCATTGC
>NW_006921967.1:974449-984753 GCF_000298275.1 Orycteropus afer afer | reverse complement strand
TCCAGGTCTTTGCACATTTCATTATAGTAATTGGCTTTGTCTACTCGAGCTGCTCTTTGAAATCTTCTGTTCAGCCCTTTGACCTTTTCATTTCTTCCATTTGCTTTAGCTATTCACCACTCAAGGGCAAGGTTCAGAGTCTCTTCTGTCATCCACTTTGGTCTTCTTTTCTTGTCTTTTTAGTGATCTCTTATTATTTATTATTAGTATTTTATTATTAGTATTTTGAAATCTATTATGTCCCTTTGAAATTTTAACAAAATTCAAAGTAATTAATTCACATTCTAAGAATTTTCTCTCTACAAGTTTTATATGCAGCTAATGATGACCCAAATATGTCCAGAGTGTCTGGAAGCATTGTTTTTTGTAAGCTTACATATATAGGTTGCGGTAGTTAAATTTGTATGTCAACTTGGCTGGGCCTGGTTGAGTGGCTGGGTAGCTGGTAGTAGTTATTCCCCATGATGAGACTGGCAATCAACTCCATGGTGGGATCTACCACAAGCAGCCTTTGGGATATGGTCTGCTTCCTATATATAAGGAGAAGCCTTGGGAATGGTCTCTAGTTCATGGCACGCTTGGACTCTGCATGTAGCTGTGTCATTGCTCAGCAGCCTGGTATGCTCTGCCGACCTTGGGACTTAAAATGGGCTTAAATTAATGGCCTGCCATGTGGTTTGGTAACATCGGGACTGTGCCTTTTTACTCATCAACCTTGGGCTTCTCAGCCTCAGCAGCCAACAGCTGTCTGAGTGAAGAAATGCCTCTAGCTCTAGTGGGCCGGTCGCAGGAGGCAGAGCTGGATCTCCAGGTTGAGGGGCTTTCACCTAGCCCCTAGGGCTTGGCACTTTGAATTTGGACTTAAAGCTTCCAAATTGTAAGAATAAACTCCTGTTTGTTAAGGCCATCCCATTTGTGCTATATTCTTGTCAGAGTGCCACTAGGTAACCAGAACACAGGTTCTACCAAACCAAACCAAACTCACTGCCGTCGAGTCGGATCCGACTCAGAGATCCCTCCTTGGGTTTCCAAGGCAGTAGATTGCCCAACCTTCTTCCGAGGAGTGGCTGGTAGGTTTGAACTGCCGGCCTTCTGGTTAGCAGTCAAATGCGTTAGGCACTACGCCCTCAGAGCTCCCTATAGGTTCTACAGTTACTTCATTTTCTCTTTAATTTTCCGTATGTTAATTTGCTAATTCTTATTTATTGAATATTTAGTATGGCACTTGGTGCTTCAGTAGGGAACAAACAGAAAAATTCTCTGCTACCAGGTTGCTTATATTAAAGTCTCAGTGCCAGACAATAAACTTTATTAGAGTATATTTGTTTGGAAACTTCCCTCCCCAGAACATTGTTAATGTAAGCGTCATTTTGAAGCAAGTGTCTATTTTTCTCCTTACTGATATATTAAGTAACTTTTGCTTTAAAAAAAAAAAAAATCACTGGGACTTTTTTAGTGAACATGGTAGCAAAATTTGGTTTTAGAATAATATGCCAACTCTCTTATTTAATTAGTCTTTTTTCTGACCGATAGCATTAATCTATCTTTTTATGAAAAAGTTTCATTATGACTCATCCTTGAAGTTGGGAAATTAAGCTTTATTTGTAAGTTTACCAGAGGTTCTCAGAATACTCACACTTAAGACTGTGGGAAAAGGATGCAACTGAACAGTAATGTATTAACAATATGTGCTGAAAAATCAGTTCCTTGTCCACTGTACAAAACACAAATTTCTAATAGTCCTTAATGGCATTACTTCCTCTGTGGATTACGTAGGTAATGCTTTCATCTGAAAAATCATTCTCAGAAGAAGAAACCTTTCCAAATCAATTCACTTGTGTGTGTGTGTGTGTGTGTGTGTAGAGGGACAGGAGGGACAGGAGGGAAAGGGAGAAGGAGAGGGAGAGGGAGACTGATTATTGTGGAACACTGAATCAGACAAGCACATTTTCTTAGTATAATTAAATAGCATGCTTTGAAGATAGCAACAGTATCTAATTATATGAGATCCTCTGCTTGCTGCTACTTTTCAACAGATTATTTAAAAATAAACTGATAGCAACAATGGAGAGGAATATAAGAGTTAAGGAGGCATGGTGAAAGACTGGATTTTCATTAAAGAAAAAGAGAACTGAGAATTCTGTTTGCATAGTTTGGGAAGAAAGAACTCTATCATCCATGCAATGGAATTATCTGTTGTTGTTATGGAATTATCTAGGCTCATAAAAGCACAGGGGAGCTCTGATGGTGTAGCGCCTAAGGCATTTGACTGCTAACCAGAAGGCTGGCAGCTCAACCCACCAGCCACTCCTCGGAAGGAAGATTGGGCAATCTACTTCCGTACAGATACTGCCTGGGAAACCCAAGGAGGGGTCACTACGAGTCGAAGTGACTCGAAAGCAGAGAGTTTGGTTGGTATAAAGGCACAGAAAGTATTTTCCCTCAGTAACCTTAATATTTGGCTCCATTCTTCTCTGCTTCATTTTGGATTGGAGACATCCATAAAGTAAACTCTTGGGAGGAGTGATGTGAGGAATTCATTGGGTCCTCTTTAGTGAAGTGATTTTCAACTTGGGGCTGTGGCGTGTGGGCTATATGTGTTTTTCAAACCATAATCTTCTCTCATCCCATCCCCTTGAAATTTTTAAAACTTTTCCTGGTGATTCTGTCAGTTTCACACTTTCAGAATCAACTTTTTAGGGACTGTGGTAAATTAAGTTAATTTGGAAAAGATCCCTTAGTGTTCTAGAAGAATCTGTTAATTTCACAAGAGATTAGTAGAAGTCTTTTTTGTTGTTGTTGTTGTTGTTCAAATCAAGACTAGCTCAGACCCAGGAAGACTGAATCTGAACAAATGCAATTTTACATGTGTATAGTAGCTAACCAGCAGGCTGGCGGTTCAAACCCACCAGCCACTCCCCGGAAGGAAGGTTGGGCAATCCTACTTCCGTAGTGATACTGCCTCGGAAACCCAAGGAGGGGTCGCTATGAGTCAGGGCTGACTCGACGGCACATAACAACAACAACAGTACTAAATTAAGGTGAAAGGATGCTTTCTGGCACTGTAGTAGTGTGTGGTGGCTGGGATGGGAAGAACTGAGATGTTTTTTAAAGGGTTTAGGTGTGGGGTCAGCTAACCATGGAGGTAAAGGTCATTTCTGTATAAAGACAGACATATATACACATACACATAACTCTTGTGTAAAGTGTCAGCCTTTCCCAAAGAGATATCAGGGTTACTTATTGCAAGTAACTTTAAAATATTAAATCCATGCTTTTACATGTTTTCTTTGTCCATCTTCAGTTTGTATGTCAGATGAGGGTATCTTTTAATTGATACATTGATTCCAGGAAGGGAGTCACCTTTTTAATGTTATTGGTGAGATTTTTATCTGGTCTTTATTCTAGTTTGTCAACCAATAATTTTGTATGTGTGTATGTATGTGTGTTTCTCCCATTCTACATTACATGTGGATTTGGCTGAAAGGGCCTCTCTTGGTTCCCCTTACTGTTAATTTCATATATGGAATTATATGATAGCCTCAAGAACTAGTCAGTTACACACTTTTTTTTTCATAAATGTTAATCTGGGCAGATTCATAGTGTTTTATGATATAGAATGAAGCAAACAAAGTACCTCAAGGCATTCTTCCTGTTGGAGTTCAGAGTAGACGTGATTTTTCTGTGGTTTGGGACACTAGAGGGTTAAAGATGAAACAAGTCTGTCAAGAACCAGAGAGGTCTCAGGTTCTGGTTTTCCTGGAGCGTTCTCTATGTGTTACTTTGAATGAATGCTATGGAAGTAATGACATTAAGGGCTACTAGAAATTTGTGTTTTATAATAGTCAACAAGGAACTGATTTTTCAACACATAATGTTAACCTCAAGGAGCTTTGGTGGCATAGTGCCTAAGGCATTTGCCTGCTAACCAGAAAGTTGGTGGGTCAGACCCACCCACCATTCCGTGGGAGGAAGACTGGGCAATCTCCTTCCGTAAAGATTTACCGTCTCAGAAACCCAAAGGGGTTCACTATGAGTCTGAATTGACTTGATGACAGTGAGTTTGGTTTTTTTTTTTTGTTGTTATTAACCTCATTCCTTTTAAAAAAACAATGTTATAGATAATCCTTTATCATAACTTGTTTTAATAACATTCAGGTATCTAGTTGGTGACATCTGATATGACTGGGTAAGTGATCTAGCTTTGAATGTAACACATCAATGTCAAAAGCTGCTTGGAAATGATCTCGTACTGTGAATTTTCCCAACAGTTGTGATACTCATTTAAGAGCATTTTTATTTTAAAACACTTATCTAAGAAAGTCTAATTCAGAAAACAATTGCGTTGGTAAATTGCTCTGCCCAAGACAACTGGCTGCTCTGTTTCATTTCAGATTTTAAAACCTAGGTTCAAATCACAGTGTGTAGTTAAGAGCTTCAAATAATAATTACCTCTATGAAATGAGCATAAGTCCTTAAAAGGGACTACTGGTTTTGCTGCAGTCTTTTACAGAGAGAGCAGCACTATATCCACTGATAACCCAGCTGCCGAGGAACTGAGTAAAGCCGGCTCCAAACTTCTCAGCTGTTGACAGGCTTGACTTGCTGAGAACACTGGTTAAATATAGCACGCGCGAGCTCAGCTCCCAGCAAAGTCATTGCTCTGACAGTTTTGTGAAGGGAGCAGAAGAGAAGAAACCTAATCTCAGAACCCAACAACACCTAGCAACAGTTGAAAAAACTTTTAAACAAAAGTTTGGGTGGGAGATACGCAACGACCTCAAATATCTGCTGCTCAGGATTTCAGGGAGAAGAAGCAGTTTCCCCCTTTCTACTCAGTTTCCTGCATGACTTCAGCTATTGGCTAGTCCTAGGAAAGAAAGTGGGAAAAGCTTTTTCCTCTATATTCCTTTGGGCTGGATAGTTTTCCAGGACTCCAGTCTGTCTTGGGCTGTGGGACAAGCCACTGGGTTCTTCAAAGGATAAGCTGCCTGCATAAAGGACATACCCTTGGTTAAACGAGCTGCCGTCAGGTAAGACCAAAATAAATAGCTACTTGCACTCTTAAGAATTATGTTTCCACAAGAAGAGAATTCTTTCTGATTCTGTGTTGTTTGTTTCCTTCGATTCTTACTGTTATACTGTATGAAAACACTATTAGGAATTATAATCATTGTGAATTCAATTTGTAAAAAATCAGAAACAACAGCTCTTTCTCAGAATTTTACACATTCTGTTTTAAATACAAAGATTGTTATGAGGTTGTAATAGCCATCAAAATATTTCTGGCAAGTTATCACTCTTAGGTAACAAAAATATAACAAAGGACAATTTCACAACACCTTCACAATTAGAACGGCTAACAAATGGAAGAGATGTTTTCCCTAGAAGCAAAATAACTTCATTTATTTAAACTAGCTGAGCAGCTTGTGTGGTAAATAGGAGGAAAGTCCCATATGATGTTTGTGTTGCTGTACTTTTGACTTGCTGCTTTCTGTATCTCCTTTTGCCTGATTCTCTGATTACATTGGTACACCTTGTGCTGGTTCTGACCCCGTTACAGTACAGTTGCCCTAGATGCTTCTGACTGGGCACAAAATGTGCCTGGGATTAAATCACTATGTTTGCAGTTGTTGAATACAACTATCCAGAAGAATGTTGTTCTGGTATTTTTTAAAAAATAAATTGAGTGATTCCTTGTATATAGATATAATAGATTTTTTTTTAAAAAAAACAAAAACTGAATTTATTAGGAAAAAAAGTCCTTTTTTGAGTGGTGTGTGTATGAGTATGTGTGTTTACTATAAAGTTGAAGGAAATCCTTCTTTTATCTCTTTGTAGTATATTGTCTCCCCTTCCATGAATTACCATCTAATTTTGTCTGAATTAGAGTGATCAGTTTCATGCTGAATCTGACCAAAGTTATTGCTGTACACTAGAGATATGATTAGAATTGACATCTGATTGTCTATAACTGGATTTGATTTGCATATGAAGGTTATTCCTTTAAATGAATTGGATGAATATTTAGTCTAAGCATAATATCAAAGACAAAAAAGCACAGTTTAAAAGAAACTATTTGTCTTTTTTGTCAACATAAAGAAAAGATTTACCCAAGACAACATTTGAACAAATTTTGTTGATGAATGAGAATGTATCAAGCCTTTTAGCAAATGTTCTCGTTTCAAGGAAAACTAAGCTTATTTATTGTATATACAGGAAAATGAAATAATACATATATTTCAGTATATATTATGTTTAATAATTTATTTATAAACTAATTGAAATTTATTATATATAATGAACATATACAAACAATAGTGCAAAAGACACTCTGGTAACCAGGTATCAGAGATTGAAATTCCCGGTGCTTTGGTGAAGATGAAAGATTTTTTATACAGGTTTTAGTTTTGAAAGCGTTTTGAAAAGTCTGAACCAAATATTTTACATTTTTCTTCTTTTTATCCTAGAGAAGGTCACACTGTTGGCTTATGAGCACATACATGAGGTCAAAATCTACCATTAGTTCTAGGCGTATAATTTTTTTGGAGTCAGTGGGACAGTGTGTATTTGACTGAACACAACATTTAGCCCTGAGTGAAAGCCATATTTCTTTGTGAAGTGAATTTCTGAGTATCATTAATTGTCTTCAGAGTTGTAAACTTTCCTTTAAGAGTCAAGAACAGCTCAGATAAAACCATGTGATTTCTTCTACTACGTGAACTATCAAGCTCTCCATGCACTGTGCAGATCTGTTCTCCCACTGTGATCTCCCTTTCTTCTTCACCATAAGCGTTGTTAGGAGCTTTGGTAGCATAGTACCTAAGGCACTTGACTACTAACCAGAAGGCTGGTGGTTCAAACCCACCAGCTACTCCTTGGAAGGAAGATTGGGCAATCTACTTCTGTAGTGATACTGCCTCGGAAACCCAAGGAGGGGTCACTGAGCCGGATACGACTCTATGGCAGTGGATTTGGTTTGATTTTTGGTTATAAGCATTGTTAGTTCCATTGCCATGTCTTCCACCACACTAAGGCCTATTCTTTTCACCCTTGGTCTGCATTATAAAATTGCTGATCCTCTCTAGACCCACTCATTGCCATCTAAATATTGCAAGTGATAACAAGATTAATTTCCTAAAGCATCACTATGCACGTGTCTCTCCACTCTTCCGTTATCTTCTGGAACTCCTAGTTGCTGCCAAACACCTATGTTAGGTATTTTGATAACTTTTATCACCTGGCACCTATTTAACTTTCCCAGCCTTAGTTCCCACTACTCAATAAGAAGGTGACTCCACTTCAGGTATTCAGATTATTGGTCATTTTCCACATACATACACAGTGCACTGTTTGATGCCCTGCCATCATCCATGTCATCCTCTGCCTGGAACATCTGTCCTTCTCTGTTCCTGTAGAGACCATGTCCACTCTATATGACCCAGATCAGTGCCTTGATGATTTGCAATGATTTGCCAGACCATACATTTTAGAAGCGATTCCTTCTTAGTTTAGTTGGGTACTGTTAGAATTTAGGGCACTTTTTGGGCAGGGATTAACTCTTAAAATTCAGACCAAACTCATGAAGTCCACTAGGTGCGAGTCATTGTTCTAAACATCATTTAGCTTTGGAGTTTTTCCACTCTACATATGTTGTGGATGTTCTATTAAGATTTGTGGCTGTAGATTTCTGGTGATGAATATATGAGAAAGTATAAATAAATATAAGATCAGGAAAGGGAATTATAAGTGTGGCCAATGGGTTTTTATCCCAGATTTTTCAGGGAGAGTCTTCTTAGTTTGATAACAGAGAACAATTACAAGTAATTTTAACAATACTCATGGACTTGATTGTGGAGATGATGTTATAAGAATAAAATACAAAGCAGGGATCTATCAAGACATTAACTATTTGAAAATGTATATACTGTGTAGGCACCTAAACCTCTAAATACTATAACTCATATACTTTTATTATCTTTGGTTTCAGATTCTATTTGTACCTTGGATATTATTGATGTAAATCATGGCTCCATTTATTTGTAGGTCATAGGTTAGAATATTGTGAGTCTGGCCTTGAACATTAAAATATTTAAATATCACGTTAAAAACCAAAACCAAACTCACTGTGTTAAGTCCATCTGACTCATAGCGACCCCTCCTTGGGTTTCTGAGGTGGTATCTCTATGGAAGTAAATTGCCTAACCTTTCTTCTGAGGAGTGGCTGGTGGGTTTGAACCGCCAGCCTTCTTGTTAGCAGTCAAATGCCTCAGGCACTATCCTACCAGAGCTCCCAAATATCATGTTATCATCCTTTTATTTTTTCCTAAATACTTTAAAAAAAGTAGACATTTCTTAGTTTTACTTTTAATCACTCATGAAGCCTGCATGTAGCCTTACTGCATGAGATAAATCATGGATCATATTTTTGAAACAATTGTTTTTGTGTCCACCAAAAGGATAGTCTTCTCTTTCTATTTTAAAATGGTTGAGGAGGTTAAAATTAACTCTTCTAAATTGATTTTTAATAAGAACCATTATTGAGTTTTTTTTGCAATGAAATTTGTGAAATACTCAATGTACTTGTTAAACAGTGTTTTCTTGTAGTTATCTTTATTTTTGTTCTTTATAAATCAAAGTTTGCTATAAAATACACATTCTAAACAAATGTCAAATATATTTTTCTTTTCTGGAAGATTAGCATTTCTTCATGAAACAGGTACTGTAAGAGATAGGATTTTGCAAAGATTGTTTAATCCACATTTTCATTCATTTGTCTCATTTTCTTATTTTTCTGAACATGTGGGTTTTACAAAAGCAACATCATGGAAGTGAGGGAGTAAGCTGAGGTTAGGTTGAGATTTATTTCAATACAAAGGTTTAAAAGAAAAAAGATTGCTAATAATTTGTCAGAAAACTAATATCTAAAAGCAGAAAAATAAATATGTTTATACAATCATTATTTTTACTATAGATAGCAATAAAATAAAATATAAGCTAATAAAAATATATTTTGTTTCCTTAAATATGAAAAGAAGAGAAAATAAGTGTACAGTCTTATTATAGAGGAGGACATGGGAAAGACTAGTAGCATAGGCAAGCCAGATTGTTTGGATTCAGATTTTGGCTCATTGTGACTTTGGTAAATTACTCTCTGTGCCTTAGTTTTCTCATCTGTAAAAAAAGAATAACACTGTCTTCCTCATAGAGGTTTTTTTTTTTTCTTCCCAAGTGTGGTGAAAATATACACACCAAAACATGCAAGAGTTCAACAGTTTGAAATGTACAATTCAGTGACATTGATTACCTTCTTCAGGTTGTAAAACCGGTCTTGCTATCTTTTTCCAAATTATCCCACTACCAGGAACGTACATTCAATGCAGCCTAAGCAAAAACTCCCTCTTTCCTCCTCCCTCTCACCCCTGGTGTCATAGAGTTGTTTTGAAGATTAAATGAGTTTATAAAACTTAACAGTTGCCTGGTAGATTCTTCAATAAATTTAAGTGATTACTGCATTATTACCAAGTTTAACTGTAGTTGTTTATATTTGCTGACCATGAAATTCTTAGATTGTTTGTAGACTCAACTTCATACATCACAGGAAAGGCAAAAGAATGTATTGTTTAAATTTGGAATCCTGTTTGGGACATACTTTGCTGCTGGGTACTCTAAGCAGACAGAGTTTGAACAGCAGCCAATAATTTAGTATGGAATTTATATTTCAAATCCTCCCTTATCACTCAGCAGTTTGCTGTCTTATGGAACCATTACTAAAAGGGCTAAGAAATCACCCACAGGATAGACTGTTCTATGTTTTCTATATTTGCACTTGGAGATAAAGTGTGTTTATGCACAGCCGTTGGGTGTCTCTTTCACAGATGACTACACTGGGTGATGTATAGCAAGAGAGACCTCCTCCTCTAGGGAGGGATGCATTATTACATTTATCATTCTTTATTTCTTTTCTTAGATGTTTTGTTTTGTTTTACTAACCTAGTAACAGATTAAAAATGAAAAGACCAAAATAGGTCATCTCATGCTAGCTTCAACCTTAACAAATGGAAATGAATTCTTACTATTCATTGTCCTTAATCCTATTCATTCTTTTTAAACACAACAAACAAGTATATTCCAAAGGAAACAAAGACAGAAGTGATATATCATAAGACAAGCTTGTGTATTCTGGGATGCTTGATAGTCTATGTCAATTTAAATATATATACATATACACACACTGCCACAGACATGGAGTCACAGACATGTATGTCACCCTTGTGTGTGTGTGTATGTGTGTGTGTGTGTGT
>NW_006921967.1:969552-974349 GCF_000298275.1 Orycteropus afer afer | reverse complement strand
GTATGTCACCCTTGTGTGTGTGTGTATGTGTGTGTGTGTGTGTATATATATATATATATATATATATATATATATATATATAGGATCTCTGGTAGCATAGTGTCTAAGGCACTTGACTGCTAACCAGAAGGTTGGTGGTTCAAACCCACCAGCCACTCCTCGGAAGGAAGGTTTGGCAATCTACTTCCGTAGTGATACTGCCTCGGCAACCCAAGGAGGGGTCACTATGAGTCAGGTCCGACTTGACAGCACATAACAACAACAACAACAAATACATACCATATGAGTGGAAATTTTCTTAGTAGTTTTTATGCCAACAAACATTATGCCAGGTAGTTATGGCTCAGAATTGTCAATTTTAGTCTTTTTTCCCCAATTGAAAAACTGAGTCTCTGAAAGACAAGGCAAGTTGATTTTTAGATTTGTCTTTTTCTAATGAAAACCTTGTTGTAGAAAGAAAAGAAGAAAAACAAAAAAGTAGGAAGAAAAGAACTCCTGGTTTTACGAATACATGACAGAAGATCTAGGGCAGAAATATAGGAGCCTCAGGAAAATATATTCGATTATGTTCCTCTTTTTCCTTAAATGGCCCGTCCTGCTCCTTAGCTAATCAGAGAGGGGAAAAGGCTGCAGGCAGAATATAACTGTCTCTGTCTGTGGCAGTAGCTGAGGAAGTTTAATTTCAAAGGCCAGGCAGCATGCTGTGGAAGAACTTAGAATAAATAAGAAAAGTCAAACTTGAATTGAGCAGCTTAACTGGCTGCTAACCAGCTGATTGAAGAACTTGAGAAAATCACAGAAGAGAGTGAAGTGCACACACAACCTAACCAGCAGCTCTGCTTCTCTGTCCCAGGGAGCTTTGTTGAAGCTACCACAGCACTAAGAAGTCAAAAGGTTTGGTTGCTTTTCCTTTTGGGGAAATGGTGTCAATGTGGAATATATTGGATGATTTATGTGTTTCTGAGGGCTGTGAAAGAGAGACTAAAAAGAAGTTTTAAAGTATGAAGAATTTATCTCAATTAATTTGACTTTAATTGAGCCCTTAAGTTTCAGGGATTTTTTTTTTTTCTTAAATTTTTGGCTTAAATGTTGTTACCTACCCCCTTCACCAGAATATAGAAGTAAATGCTAAGATTGTTGTTTCATTGGTGAAGGACCTAATATATCTGCATCTTAAATTAGGCTTTTGTGATTTTGCAAAAATCAAACTGCAATCCTCTCACATTACGTTGAAGAAATGTATTTTTTGCTGCTATTCTTTGTAAGGGAAAGGTGTACAAAAGCCATGAAATAGACAATACTATCTAAGTTGGTAAAATGTGCTCTTTAAAAAAAACAACAACTTGCTAAAGATTTAAACCCAAAGGACAATTTGATTGAAAACAGTAGACTTCTGACATCACCAAGACAATCAAATTACTGCCAACTTGCCTTATTTATCTAAAAGATCTTTGCAAAACTAGTCTTTCCCACACACACATGAGTCATAGACAATACAGTAATAGGGATAAATGGACTTTCTTTTTCTTTATATCTCTTTAATATACTTATGTCTTAAGTAACTCATTTTAGGCCCTGTTTCTCTGACTGAGGTACCACAGCACAACAGGAAAGAGGCATTGCTGAGTTCATAATGCTATTTCAGTGCAGCAGCCTAAGTACATGAGGAAATGACACCTTGGGGCTGTATTTGGAGCCTTGCAGTTACTGTGACGACAACACACACTAATGGAAAACAAAGATGGTCTGCTCATCAGGAAGAGCTAGAAGAGTTTTGCCAGCTCAGATTTTTCCTAATTATTCTATAAGTCTTGAAATGTGATACTGGAGGTATTCAAGGCTCTTTGTGTTTCATTACTGTTTAGTAAGTGACACATGCTTGAAGAACAGCCTGGTATTTGAACAAGCGAAGGGCTTTACACACAAGCTTAACTTTCACATGCTCTCTTAATAGATATGATCTTCTGGTTTGTACACCACCAAACCAACTGCTTTGGTCAGAGCCTGTTGTTTGTTCTTAAAGAAGCCAGCTGCATCGGCAGAGTTCACCCCTCAGGGGCCCTTCATTTTTGGATATGACATCCTCACCTTCTACATTCTGCTCATTTCATAAATCATTGCCCAGAAGAGCAGGTGTTCCTACCAATGGCTGTGATTTTTGAACTCTAATTCTTACGTAAAGATATAGCATGTAATAAAACTATATATGATATATACTGTGCATATATATAATTATATATAACTATATATGTAACTAAGGAGCTCTGGTGGCTCAGTGCCTAAGGCATTTGACTGCTAACCAAAAGGTTGGCAGTTCAAATCCCCCAGCTACTCCATGGGAGAAAGATGAGATGGTCTGCTTTCATAAATGTTTACAGCCTTGGAAACACTATGGGGCATCACAATAAATGGAAAAAAGATTCAAGGTATCAAAGATTTCATTTTACTTGGATCAATCAACACCCATAGAAGCAAAACCCAAAAACCAAACTCACTGCCCTGGAGTCAATTCTGACTCATAGCAAACCCCTTTAGGTTTCTGAGGTGGTAAATCTTTAAGGAAGTAGATGGCCCAGTCTTCCTTCCATGGAGTGGATGGTGGGTTTGAACTGCCAGTCTTCTGGTTAGCAGTCAAATGCCTTAGGCACTATGCCACACATGAAAGCAGCAGTCAAGAAATCAGATGTCGTATTGCACTAGGCAAATCTTCTGCAAAAGTACTCTTTAAAGTGTTGAAGAGCAAAGATGTCACTTTGAAGACTAAGGTGTGCCTAATCCAAGTCATGGTTTTTTCAATTGCTTCTTATGCATGGGAAAGCTGGACAATGACTAAGGAAGACTGAAGAAGAGTTGATGCTTTTGAACTGTGGTGTTGGTGAAGAACATTGAAAAATACTATGGACTTCAGAAGAACAAACAAATCTATCCTAGAAGAAGTGCAGCTAGAATGTTCCTTGGAAGCAAGAATGGCCAGAGTTCGTCTCACCTGCTTTGGTCATATTGTCAGAAGGAACCATTCCCTGGAGAAGGATATCATACTTGGTAAAGTGGAGGGGCATACCTTCAACAAGATGGATTGACACAGTGGCTGCAATGAGGGGCTCAAGTATAGCAAGGATTATGAGGCTGGCACATGACTGGGTAGTATTTCCTTCTTTTGTATATAGGGTCACTATGAGTTGCCACCAGCCACTCCTCGGAAGGAAGGTTGGGCATTCCTACTTCCGTAGTGATATTGCCTCGGAAACCCAAGGAGGGGTCGCTATGAGTCGGGGCCGACTCGATGGCAAATAACAACAACAACAACAATGAGTTGCTAGGTGCCAAATCGATGGCACCTAGCTGCAACAACATATATATGTTATATAATGATAACAATAGCTGGTATATACTGGAGATTACTATGTGTCAGGTACTATGCCAAGAACTTTACATGGATGATTTTGTTTACTTCTCATCACAATCTTTGTTATTGTTTTTAGGTACCATACAGTCTTTTTAGACTTTTAGCAACCCCAGGTTACAGTAGAACTGCCCATAGGGTTTTCAGGCTGTAAACTTTACAGAAGCATAACAATCCTTGGAGGTACTATTATTGTTGTTATTTTACAGATTGGGAAAATGAGGCTTAGAGATATTGAGTGTCCAGGGGCAGGTTTGGAATTTGACCTTATGTATCTCATACTTTAATTTTTTTTTATTATTTTAATTTTTATTGTGATTTGCGTGAAAGTTTAGAGAGCAAATTCATTTTCAATACAGCAGCTCATACACATTTTGTCTTATGACATTGACTGCAATTCCCCACAATGTAACAGCTCTCTTCCCGCTTCTTCCCCATAGTTACCTCTTCCCTGTATCCTTCTCTCCCATGCACTCCTACCCTCTGAGCAAACACTGCACCTCTGTTTTCCCATGACTGATCACTCCAAGGAGTGTATCTACCTGATGTAATTGTTGACCCCATACGCCTGTCTATTGTTTGGCTGGAAGCCACAGGAATGAGTTCAATTCCAGACCTGAAGGATGGCTAAGGGCCATAGTCTCAGGGGTCTCACCAGGCTCTATCAGACCAGAAACCTGGTCATTTTTTAGGATTTTGAGTTTTGTTCCTTATTGTTCTCCCACTCTATCCAGGATCTGCTGCACTGATCCCCCTCCGAGTGGTTAACAGTGATAGCTTAGCATCATCTAGTTCTTCTGGTCTCATGGTCATATAGGCTGAGGATCACATGGTGTAACAGTCCCTTGGACTAATTGTTTCCGTGGATCTTTGGTTTTCTATGTTCTTTATTCTAGACAAGGGGAGACCCACCGTGGCATCTAGATGGCTGCTTACAACCTTTTAAGATCCCATTCCCAACTCATGAAAATAGGATGTAGAAAATATTTTTGTGTAGTACAGTATGCTTCAACCACTTTCTTATAATACTGGTAGTTGTTCAAGGAATATCTCCACCAAATGACTGTGAGATGTTTTAATGAAATGCATATATTGTGACACTTTGGGGCTCCTGCAGTCTGAAAAAATTTACTAGCAACAAAGAGATCCAGGGTCAAAAGCCAACTAGGGCTCTCTTCTTTGGGGTCCAGAAGTAGACTGTGAGGCTTCAGTGGCCAGTTGTTGTTGTTGTTGTTAAGTGCCGTTGAGTCATTTCCGACTCACAGTGACCCCATGCACAGCAGAACGAAACACTGCCCGATCCTGCACCAGCCCCACAATCCCTGTTATACTTCAGCCCATCATCGCAGCCAGCATATCAATCCATCTCGTTGAAGGCCTCCCCCTCTTTCGTC
>NW_006921967.1:930717-962342 GCF_000298275.1 Orycteropus afer afer | reverse complement strand
TCTGAGCACACAGACTGTGATGGAGTTCCTGTGTGCCCAGAAGGTAGGTGGGAGTGGAGGATGGCTGTACCTCCATTCACCAAGTGGGTGTGGGGTATAAGAGTAACAAGAAGAATGTCGTACCTTGTCACTCTTGCAGGTCCCAAGTGTCCTGGGGGTTGCTGGAAAGCAGAACATGTTCTTATGCCTCAGGAATCTTCCAGAGCGCTGTCTCTTTAAATATCCAAAATAGTCAAGCCGCTTTTAGACCTTCAAAATGGCAGCGTCCTCTCGATGGGCAAAAGTCCACCACTCAGCCTGCCTTTCTCTTCACCTTCTTTGTTTATTCCCCAGCCACTGGAGCAGTCCTCTGTGCAGTCCCTGGTTAACAGGGCTGATTTTTAGGTTAATTCTTAAGTCCTACCAGCACTTGGGAATCTCCAAGCTGTCTGTGCCGTCAGGATTGCTGCCAGAACGCAGCTCCGTCTGTCTCCTTTTTTGGTATTTTCACACAAATTCTTCTGCTAGTTGGGGTTTAGTCCACTTGTATATCTTTCCCTTCAAGGCTCAGGGGTTCAGGGTTATCTTCTGTGTCTGTGTTAACTGGTTTCCCTTTTCTTTGTTGAAGAGGGTCGGTGCAGTCTTTCTGCCTAGTCCACCATCTTGCCAGAACCTTCTGCTTTGGTCTTAAATATTTAGTTTGAAAAATGGATTCAAGGGGGTGGTGTGTCCTACAAAATACTTATTCCAGCTGTTGGTTGCAATATTCCTTCAGTGGTGGTGTGTATATGTACTGGCTAAAGGAGGCAGTGGAGAAGGGGACAGAAAGTTTCGTTCCACATAAGAGCTTCTTAATGACTCTCATCATCTTTGTTTAGGTAGTGAATTGTAATCTGGTGACATGTTCAATCAGAAAAAAAGGTAGAGAGAGAGAGAGAAAAAGAGAGGGGGAGGGTTTGCTATAGTTTAAGGTAATCAGGGATTCCCCAATTTATTTGACACTTTTTTTTTTTTTTTACTGTGCAGCAATAGTCTGAGACATTCTACTGGATATTTTATTAATTCTTTCATCTTTATTAACTTAGACTTTCCTTCCTGGAGTTAAATGTCTGAGTATTTGGAAACAATTGGAATTTTGAGTTTCTATTTGCACATATAGCATTTAACTTTTGAAATATCTGAGGTAAAAGGACAGAAGTTCTAATAAAATTTGATGAGGCAGATAATGCTTTGCTTTCTCTTATGCCAGAGGTCATAAATACTCTTCTGATGTATCAAATACTCCACTGATTTTTAATACATTGTTCTGGAAGGTGAATGTTTAATATAGAGTGAACACATACCAAAATGCACCTCTAACCTCTGAGAAATTCTATTCCTTAAGTTGAAAATATAGTATCTTCTTCACAACTAGCACACTCTCTGCATTACTGGCAAATGTACAGGACTTGTACTGCTACTTACATGGTAGGAAGAACATAAACAAGCTAAGCAAATATACTCTTTGCTCTGTGGGACAGATGATCCAAACCAATGGACAAAGAAAAAAGCAGAGATGTATAACATTTCATCAAGGCCCTCTGTTTCACTGACATTTCTTTCATGATTTCCTTGACTATAATCACACTTTGAATTTTCCCCTTTCCTCTCCTCTTTATGTAAAAAAGCAACAGTGTCAAAGGTGGGAAAGAATTAATGTTTTATCCTTTGAAAACAAAGAGCTTGACTGGTTGGCTTCTGGAAATATATATTTTTCTCATTCAATTATTCTAAATTTCTCTTGGCAGCAAAACTGAGTGATGATTTCTACATTAGTCTTTGGCTAATGCCCTCTTAAATGGAAGATATTAACAATTTATTACATTCGTTCAAGAGTTATCTAAGACATTATGTAAGATCTACTTCTTTTGGCTCTTTGTGCCTGCTCTGATTGGGAGCAGGGATGGAGGCTCTAAGTCTCACACTGTCTCACAACGTCAATGATGACATGATCTGGGGCCACCCAGATCCAAAAGTTTTCCAAACTCACTTAGAACTATGAGATCATCTAGTCTTGTGATTTTTAACACTCTTGTGCATCAGAATCATTTCAAGTGTTTAAAAAAATGCAGATGCCTGGGCTATGCTCCCAGAGGTTCTGATTGAAATTGGCCTGAGAGAGTGCCAATGTATTGAACTGTTTTATAAGTTCCCCAGTTGATTTTAATGTGCATTCAGGATTGAGAAGCAGCAATCTAGTACAACCTCATTGTTTTAAATACAAGATCACAACCTCATTGTTCTAAATACAAGATCACTAAAATGAGGAAAGATAAGTCACTTGGGAGAAGTTATACAGTCCTCTGGAGGTAGAGTTAGATCAGGTGAACGCACCTGAACCTTGATATTGGGCAGTTTCCACACCTTGCAGTTACTGTGTCCCTGTCTTCAGGCAAGCTACCAGGTTCTTTGCCTGTGTTTGCTTTTAAGATCTTGATCCTTGACTCCTTCCTGGGTTCATTTCTTTGATTGCACCTCAATTTTGTACAAGAATCAAATAGATATTGAGCAGTGGACAAAGACCAGAATAACTCAAGTCTCCTGAGTCTCTTTCTATTACATAAGCATAATAAACAATAAAGTAGCTAATACTTAAAGAGTGCTTTCTATGTGTTAGGCACCAAAACCCATATTCATATGCTTTGTGTTTTACACATGAGGAAGCTGAGGGACTAGTCCAAGGCCTCACAGCAAGCAGGTGGAAGATCTGGGATTTGAGTCCAGGCAACTGGACACCTCAGCCAGTGCTCTTAATCTCTTAAACACTTTGCTATTCTGGAGTCAACTTTGGGAATGTAAGGTGCTGAATGGCAGCTGCTCCTCTGTTTGAGAATCAAGGGTCTTGTGGCAGCTGGCCTTGTTGCCCTGAGTTCCCTGTAACTAGGCTTTCTGCTTAACTAGAGATTGGGTCCTTACCTTTCCTTCTATTTACCTAATGAAAACTCATTTATCTTTTGGGAATGTTTAAAGGTGCTCAAGTTTCCCCACTGACTGTTTCTTATGTCCTGTCTTTCTTTTCCCTTGTGGATCAATCTAATATCATCTGTCTTACTTTTGGGTACTTGTTCTCACTTTTCCATAGAATTTCTAACTGCAAACTCCACTTTCAGACTCTTTACTTTTTCTTAGGCTTATCAGTTTGGCTGGGTCTCTCATTTTTCCTAAGATTCCATTGCCTAGACTTTCACACCTGAACCCATTGCTGTCAGTTGATTTCCAGTTCATAATGACTGTAGGACAGAGTAGAACTGCCCCAGAGGGTTTCCAAAGCTGTAATCTTCATGGAAGCAGACTGCCACATCTTTCTCCTATGGACCAATTGGTGAGTTCATACCGGTGACCTTTCAGTTAACAGCAGAGCACTTACCCAGTGCACCATCAGGGCTCCTTTCAACTTTCATACTACTTCCTACCTTCTCTCATTATGTCAACAACGTTGTTTTTATTAGGTGCTGTGAGTCAGCTCTGACTCAGCAACCTTATGTACAACAGAATGAAAAACTGCACAGTCCTGTGCCATACTCACAATCTTTGCTGTGCTTGAGCCCATCATTGTAGCCACTGTGTCAGTCCATCTCATTGAGGGTCTTCCTTTTCTTTGCTGATCCTCTACTTTACCAAGCATGATGTCCGTCTCCAGGGAATGGTAACTTCTGACAACATGATCAAAGTAGGTGAGATGAAGTCTGGTCATTCTCGTTTCCAAGGAGCATTCTGGCTGCACTTCCTCCAGGACAGATTTGTTTGTTCTTCTGGTAGTCCATGGTATTTTCAATGTTCTTTGCCAACACCACAATTCAAAGGCATCAACTCTGTAGTCTTCCTTACCCATTGTCCAGGTCTCACATGCATATGAGGCGATTGAAAATACCATGACTTGGGTCAGGCACACCTTAGTCTTTCGCTCTCTAAAACTTTAAAGAGGTCTCTTGCAGCAGATTTGCTCAGTGCATTATGTCTCTAATTTCTTGACTGCTGCTTCTATGGGTATTGATTGTGGATCCAAGTAAAATGAAATCCCTGACAGCTTCAAACTTTTCTTCATTTATCATGATGTTGCTTACTGGTTCAGTTGTGAGGATTTTTGTTTTCTTTATGTTGAAGTGTAATCCATACTGAAAATCATAGTCTTTGGTCTTCATCAGTAAGTGCTTCAGGTCCGCTTCACAGTAATGTAAATAATGTTGTGTTGTCTGTGTATTTGGTTGTTAATAGTTCTTCCTCTGATCCTGATGCCATGTTCTTCTGCATATTGTTCAGCTTCTCAGATTATTTGCTCAGCATACAGATTGAAAGTAAGTGAGAGGATACAACCCTGATGTACAGTCTTCCTGATTTTAAACCAGGGAGTATCCTCTTGTTCTGTTCAAATGACAGCCTCTTGGTCTATGTACAGTTTCCTTATGAGAACAATGAAATGTTCTGGTATTCCAATTCTTCACAGTGTTATCCATAATTTCTTATGATTTACATAGTTGAATGCCTTTGCATAGTCAATAAAGGTAACATCTTTCCGCTATTTGCTTTCAACTAAGATCCATCTGATATCATCAATGATATCCCTCATTCTATGTCCTCTTCTAACTCCAGCTTGCATTTCTGGAAGTTGCCTGTCAATATACTGCTTCAAGCATTTCTGAATGATCTTCGTCAAAGTTTTACTTGTGTGTGATATTAAGGATATTGTTTGATAATGTCCACATTCTGTTGGGTCACCTTTCTTTGGAATGGGCACAAATATGGATTTATTCTAGTCAGTTGGCCAGGTGGCTGTCTTCCAAATTTCTTGGCATAGATTACTAAGTGCCTCCAGTGCAGCATCTGTTTGTTGAAACATCTCTGTGGGTATTCCGTTAGTTCTTGGAGACTTATTTTTTGTCAGTTCTTTCAGTGCAGCCTTGACTTCTTCCTTCACTACCATTGGTTCTTGATCATATACCACCTTCTGAAATAATTGAACATTGACCAATTCTTTTTGATACAGTGACTCTGTATTCCTTCCTTCCTCCTCCTTCTTTTTTTTTTTATTGTTTTACATTCAACAGTTCACGCACATTTGATTTCATGTCCCAATTACCACCCCCAACCATAAAAACTCTCATCCCCTCTCCTCCCTGTGACTACCCCCTCCTTGTGCCCTTCTTATCTATGCATATGCTGTCTGTCCAGCTTTCCCTCTATGTGGATGCTGCCCCTCTGATGTCTCATGGCTGATTGATCTAAGGGGTGCATCTCCCTAGAGTAGGTGGGTATATCACCCTGGGATAGGTGTTCTGCATGTAGGTCATTCTACTGTTGGGCTAGGAATCAATCCATGGAAGTGAGTCCACTTCTAGGCCTGAAGGGTTGTTGTTGTTGTTGGACCCAACTCATAGCGACCCCTTCTTGGGTTGCTGAGACAGTATCACTAGAGAAGTAGATTGCCCAACTTTCCTTCTGAGGAGTGGCTGGTGGGTTTGAACCACCAGCCTTCTAGTTAGCAGTCAAGTGCCTTAGGCACTATGTCCCCATTGGTAACCTGGAGCCATGGTTTTGGTGGTTCTACTAGTCTCTATCCGACTAGTAATTCTAGTCATTTTGTGTTTTTTAATTTTCTTCCACATTTTTCCTCCCACTCTATCCAGGATCTCCAGTTTTGATCCCTTTCCGAGTGGTTGGCATTGGTAGCCAGGTACCATCTAGTTCTTCTGGTCTTGGGGTCATGAAGGCTGAGGTCCTCGAGATCCTTTTTATCTTTGAATTAATTGTTTCCAGATGACTTTGATTTTCTTCAATCTTCTTTGCTCCAGATGAGAGGAGACAAATAGTTGCATTTTAGGTGGCCGCTTGAAAACTTTTAAGACCTCAGTTGCTGCTCAGTTGTTCTCAAGTTGTAGAACAAGATTTTTATGTACTATGCTGCCTTCTATCTTTTTTTGATGCTTCCTCCATTGCTCAATATTTTGCCTGTAGAATCCTTCACTGTTGCAACTCAAGGCTTGAATTTTTTTTTTTTTTTTCAGTTCTTTCAGCTTGAGAAATGCTGAGTATGTTGTTCCTTTTTGTTTTTCTAACTCCAGGTCTTTGCACATTTCATTATAATACTTTGCTTTTTCTTGAGCTGCCCTTTAAAATCTGTTCAATTCTTTTATTTCAGCATTTTTTCCATTTGCTTTCAGCATCTCTTCTGATATCCAATTTGGTCTCTTCTTTCTTTCCTGTCTTTTTAATGCCCATTTGCTTTCTTCATATATGATGTTCTTTTTTTAATGCATTTTATTAAAATGTAATTTATGTATAGTGAAATACACAAAACTAAAGTGACATGGGGCAATGCTTTTTTTTTTTTCTGCAGTGTTCCCTCTCCTCCCCTCCCATCCCTGGCAACCAACAAAGACAGTTTCCCTCTATATATAAACCTTTCCTTGATCCTCCACAGCAACAAACTAATACTATATTTGTCCTTTTGTAATTGACTTGTTTCACTCAGCATAGTGTCCTCCAAGTTCATCCATATTATGTGGTGCTGTGATGAATGACTAATAGTGCTGTGATGAGCAAGGGTGTGCATATACCTGTTCCTGTCCTGGCTCTCACCTCTCTAGGATATATGTCTAGTAATGGGATTGCTGGGTCAAATGATATCTCCAACTCCTGCCTTCTAAGGAATCACCATACTGTTTTCCACAGTGGTTTTATCACTTCACAGTCCCACCAGCAGTGTGCGGGAGTCCCAATCTCTGCGCATCCCTGCCAGCATTTGTTATTTTCTGTCTCATTGAACCTTGCCATCAGTGCTGGGGTGAGATGGTATCTCGTTGTTTTGATCTGCATCTCTCTGATGGCCAATGATTGTGAGTATCTCTTCACTTGGACACTTTAATATCCAAAGTTGCCACTGCTTGTAAACATTCAAAATGGCTTTGCCCTCAGTCACTTTAAATATCCAAAATGGTTGCCACGTGTAAATAATCAAAATGGTTGCACCCTCCAGACAGCAGAAACTCCACACCTCAGGTGGTCTCTCTCCTTGCAGTTTCCCTTCCTAGTCATAGGCCACCAGTGCAGTTGTCCCTGCAACTCTTGGTGACCAGGGCTGATCTTTATGTCAATTCTCAGGTCCTAACATCACTTGGAAATATTCAGGCTGTTGGTCCCGTCAGAGTAGCTGACAGTCTGTAGCTCTGATCATCTCCATACTCACTGTTTTTGTTCAGGTTTTTCCACTAGTTGGTGCCTAATCCACTTCTGTATGTTGTTGTTGTTGTTATGTGCCGTCTAGTCGGACCCGACTCATAGCGACCCCTCCTTGAGTTTCCGAGGCAGTATCACTACAGAAGTAGATTGTCCCATCTTCCTTCTGAGGAGTGGCTGGTGGGTTTGAACTGCCAGCCTTCTGGTTAGCAGTCAAGTGCTTTAAGCACTATGCTACCAGAGCTCCCCCACTTCTGTATAGTTCCTTTCAAAGCTCAGGGCTACATGATTATCTTCTGTATCTCTGTCATTTGGTTTCTCTTTTCTTTGTTGAAGAGGGTCTGTGTCGCTTGTCTGCCTATTCCTCCATGTTACCGGAAGTCTGTAACTCAGTTGCCATATATGATGTTCTTGATGTCATCCCACAACTCATCTGGTTTTTGGTCATTGGTGTTAAATGTGTCAAATCTATTCTTCAGATGGTCTCTAAATTCAGATGAAATATGATCAAAGGTCATATTTTGGCTCACCTGGACTACCAATTATTGTTCTTTGTTTCCAACTTTTGCATTCTAATAATTATCAGTACATCTTGATTGCATGTTTGGTCAATTTTAGACTGCAGAAGTTGGTAAAAATCTTCAATTTCTTCTTTGGCTTTTATAGTTGGTGTGTAAATTTGAATAATAGTAGTATTAACTATTACTAATAATAGTAGTATTAAGCACATGGATATTACCTTATCACTGTGCTTCAGGATAGATCTTGAGATGTTTTTTTGATGATGAATGCAATGCCATTCCTCTTCAACTTATCATTCCCAGCATAGTAGATCATATGATCTTCTGATTCAAAATGGCCAGTACCAGTCCATCTCAGCTAACTAGTGCCTAGGATATCAATCTTTATGCCATCCACTTCATTTTTGACAACTTCAAATTTTCCTGGATTCATATGTTATACATTCCATGTTCTGATTATTAATGAATATTTTTAAGTGTTTCTTCCAATTTTGATTCATGCCACATCAGCAAATGAAGGTTCCAAGAGCTTTACTCCATCTATGTCATTAAAGTCAACTCTACTTTTGGGAAGCAGCTCTTCCCCAGCCATATTTTGAATGCCTACTAATCTGAGGGGTTCATCTGCTGACACTATATCAGACAGTGTTTCATGGCTCTTCATAAAGTTTTCTACTGATATATCAGTCAGTGTTTCATTGCTATTCATAAGGTTTTCTATGACCAATTTTTTCAGAAGGGGATGGCTTTATCCTTCTCAGTTTGCCTTAGTCTGGAAGCTCTGCTGAAACCTGTCCACCATGGGTGACCCTTGTGGTACTTGAAATGTGAGTGACATATCCTCCAGCCTCACAGCAACATGCAAGCCACCACAGTATGACAAACTGACAGATGAGTGGATGATGTCAACAGTAGGAAGCAATTAATCACTTTGCTTCTCCTGTAGCAGCAGGTGCATTGGAAATAAGCTGGTCTGTCCCATGGAACTGATAGGTCAATAGGTCAATGTGCTCCAAAAACCTTTGAAAGTCTACATTTTTAGGTAACGTGTATGGAATTAATTTTCTGATTGATTCTGTAAATTTGAAATTCTATAGAATAGCCTTGAGAAAAGCCTGCATACATTGTCTGGTTAAATTAATGTTAAAACAATAGCCATTGAGTTGATTCAGACTCATGGCCACTCCTTGTGTGTTAGAATAGAGTTGTGCTCCATATGGTTTTCAATGGCTGATTTTTTTTTATTTTCAGAAATTAGTTGGCAGGACTTTCTTTAGAGGTGCCTCTGGTTGGATTTGAACCACCAGCCATTTTGTTAACAGCTGAATGCATTAACCATTTTTTCTACCCAGTGATTCCAAATGAACCTTGTTGTCATTAGTTGCTATAGAGCTGATTTCAACTCATAGCAACTCCATGTGACAGAGTACAATTGCCCTAAAAGTTTAGCTAGGCTGTAATTTTTACAGGAGCAGATCAGTCACCTGTTGCATGGGTTCAAACTGTGCTATCAGTTAGCAGTTGAGTGTTTAACCATTGCATCACCTTTTTTAATTAAAAGGCTTCTTTAATGAACCTTCCTAAGATGATATTCACCAGTGGGAAATACTTTAAAACAGATTTTTCTAAGCAATATAACCCAAACAAAAAAAGAGAGAAATGTTTATAATTATTTTGTGATAAATTTGCACATAAATTTAAAAAATTTAAACTGACAGATTCATATTTGACTTGAGACTATCATGCATAACGTAAGTGCTCAATAAGTACTTGTTAAATTGAATCCACTAAATGTCATGAAATTTAGAAAGTAAACATTACTGACCAGTTTCCTTTGATTGAACTGAATGAAATTTTTCTTTGATAAACATGGAAATAACAGTGACCATGGGTGATTATTTCTCCTCAGTATTCTCTAAATCTGTAGTGGGCACATATTGCTTTTAGAAAAAAGCAAATTAAAAATCTATCAGAAAATAACCAGTACATAACTAACTGAGTGGAAGTTGGAGTTTGGAGTGCCGATTAGCACGACATGTATTTCCATTGACAGGTTAGAACTCTTAGTTTAAAATACAGTGGCGTAACACATAACTATTAGCACAAGTCCAATTGCAAATATTTGCCCCTCATCTTTTTTCACTCATGATCGACAAAAGTCATGAAAATAAACAAACTGGGCTTTTATTGTGGTTTATTATGTGGAAATGCTCTTATCCCCAGAAGCCTTTTTTTTTTTTTGAAGTTAGGAATGCTCCACTCCCCTACAAGTGTAAAGCAACAGCTGCCATTTAATTAATGGTTTTGCTGACAGCTCCAGCTGATGAATACCACTGAAATTTCCTATCAGCAATACTATCCACATTACCCTAAAAAGATATATTGATTATATTTGACTTGTTTCACCAGAGCTTTCTTTCCCACATCACTCCAAATTCCAATGATGGCGTTATTTACATCACCATTCACATCTTCCAGGGAATAAAGTCCCAGTGGAACACATGTGTTCCTGGTGATGTATTTCAATGGAATCGCACCAAAATGAGCACGTGAAATACTGAGCTCAAACAGAAGAGAGGACAAGGGTGAAAACCAGATAAAAGTGACTTGTGGTTTCTCAGAAAGTGAAGGATTTTGTCCTTTTGAGAGAGATATTAGAGATAAAACAGTTCTCTTGCTTTTCTAAATAGTGTTAATCAATCATTAAAATCTTGCAATTTGATTTTATTGTTAAATTTCTGTTTCCCGATACTTTTATAGGAGTTGGACTTCAGCAGTGCTATCACTACTATAAGGAGCTCTGGTGGCACTGTGGCTAAGGCATTGGGCTGCTAAACAAAAGGTTAGTGGTTCAAACCCACTAGCCATTCCATGGAAGAGAGATGTGGCAGTCTGCTTCTGTAAAGATATATGGTCTTGGAAACTCAGTGGGGGTTGCTATAAGTCAGAATCCACTCAATGGCAGTGAGTTAGTTTTTTTTATCATGTTGATTGTAAGAGAATTTAAAAGAATTTTGGCTACATGGAAGCACTTGATTATAGAGTAATTCACTCAGTCTGCTTATCTTGAAGAACTGTATCTTGGTACTAACCAGGCAAGGCCCATTCACTGTAGTTGGAAGAGAGGCTGGGCTGGTGCTGATGTGGGAGCATGACAAATAGAACACAGGATCCATACGGGATGGTATTAGATGGCAGAGTGGTTCAAGCTGGCACTCAGCATCTGACTCTAACATGAAGTTATAGGGGTGATCTGGTAGGGTAAATAATTAAATATCTATTATATTGAGAGGAGGTTCCTGTCTCATGCAAATGGTTTGTACTCTTCTACTAACCTAAAGGTTGGCAGTTCAAACCTACCCAGCAGCACTGCCTAAGGAAGGCCAGGTGATCTGCTTTGGTAAATATCATAAGAAGAAAAAAACAAAAAGCCTTATAGAGCATTTCTAATCCCACGGGGTCACTTCAATAGTAATGAGTTATTTTGGTACAGTGAAGGTATGAGGAATTTGACAACCTATATGCTACTGGTGAGAGAATCAACTAGGACATGGCAGAGTTCTTTCACAGGCAGAGAGAAAGAATTTAGGCATCCTGGCAGCAGGAACATGGAGGAGAACAAGGATCTGGGATCTAGAGACAGGCAGCTCTGGGGGTAGGTAGACTGGTTCTAGAGACCGTGAGAAAGATGCTAAAACTGTAGTGAATTTTCAGTGCCATTGGGTTATTAAATTAATGATATTGTGTGAGCACAGAATTGGGACCACTATCTTTGGGGGGTCAGTGATTGGTCCAGAGAATGTAGGTAGGATGAAATGGCTATGGGCTAAAAATGAGACAGGCCTGACAAACAAGGTGAAAGGGAATGCAGCAGAAATGAATGTGATTGAAAGCCTAGAATATCTGATTTGTTGCAACAAGACCACATAGCTCTGCAAATGTTAGGGAACTTACAAGTTATTTTCTTTCCACTTACAAGATAGTTTTAGTGTTTTTAAAAATAATGTGATGAAGTTGTTGTCATTTTTGTTAGGTGCTGTCAAGTCAGGTCCAACTCATAACAACCTTATGTACAACAGAACTAAACACTGCCCGGTCCTGGACCATCCTCATAACCATTGCTATATTTGAGCCCATTGTTACAGCAATGAAGAGGATTCACTATCTACATATATTTTCATCATACTTAAATTTGTGGTGGTTACACTGAGCCAGCCAAATATGCATATTGTGGACTATAAAATTCTTTATCCTTACCACACACACCAACGCTACTGAGTATTCTTTCAAAATAGTGACCACTCTTAATATGTCCAAAAAGGAGTGATGAATGCTTTCTTTAAAAGTATTTACTTTAGGACTTTTACAAATTTATGCACTTTTAAAAATACTTCCATATATTCAACACTCCACTTCAAATGCCTAACTGCTTTGGGAGCAGTAAACCTGTGGAATAGCCAGGAAAGTTTGGAAGCACCAGTTGGGAGCATTGCCTTACCACATATTAAAATGAATTTTGAAACCACACTAATTAAAACACTTGGTAGTGGTGTCAGAATCATTTCACATCAGATGAGGAGATCAAGGGAAAATAGCAGAGTCCAGAAAGCTATACAACTATGTATCAGGATTTAGTGTTAAGAAGGAGAGAAATTTCAACTCTGAAGAAAGAATACAGGTTTTTCAATCAATGGAGCTTAAATAACTGAAGGGGAAAAAAAAGTTAAATTTCTACATCATACCTTATACCAAAGTACATAATAGATGGGCTAGAAAGTTAAGTATTAGAAAATAATACTAGGAAGAAATATATAGTCGGGGTGGGAAAGATCTTCCTAAGCAAAACAAAAAATAAGAAAACAAAAGAAAAGTTTAAAATATTTTGATTCCATAGAAGCCAAATTAAAACTTTTATTCAGACAAAAAGTCCCCATGAACAAAGTTAAAATGCAAATAGAAAGCAACTTGTGAATGCATTGTTTTCTCTTCCTCCTATTGTTCTCAAGTATTGGCTATTGAGTTCTAAAGCTGTGGCAGATCTAGAGACTGTTTGTTCTTTAAAATAATAATTAAAAAAGCCAGTACATTGCTTCCATAGCTTGATAGATATTCCTAGGAGGGAACTTGCTGGATCAGATTCATTAAAACAAGGCTAAACAGTCCAAGCTGCCTAATCGTTGAAGTATCAAGTGCATCTTGATGGCAATGTATTTCCTGAGTAAAGTTATTGTCAAAATGCTAAACTTAGCCAAAATGAACACATTTATGACTAGACCATAAGGGAGAAGCACCAATGACAGGTGGTTAAGATGCTGCACTGGGTCAAGAACTCCTTGCCTTTGATCCTTCTCCCGGATAAAACTGCTTAGGTTTATTAGGGTTAGATTGGTCCAGGAAAGGAATACTAGGGTCAAGTTTGAGACAATCTGTAAGTTCATTACAGAATTACTCTGAAAATGTTGTTTTATCATAACATTTTTAGATATTGATGGATGCTAAGAGATAAATAACTTTTTTTTTTTATATAAGAGATGAGGAAGCTGAGACCCAGAATGTTTGACACTCTCAAGGTCATATCGTTTATTAATCCAGGTATATGAATTTATGGACAAGATCTGTGTAATGTGTTCTGACTTCTGGAGAAGTCTTTTTTAGAGAAGAAGCCACTCCTGAAAGTTTACTCAGAGTGAAGTACCTATATTTTCGTCATACTTAAATCTGTAGTGGTTATAATAAGCCAGCTGTTTTTGTTGTTGTTATTTGCCATCGAGTGGGATCCGACTCATAGAGACCCCTCCTTGGGTTTCTGAGGTGGTGTCACTATGGAAGTAGATTGCCCAACCTTCCTTCCCAGGAGTGGCTGGTGGGTTTGAACCACTCGCCTTCTGGTTAGCAGTCAAGTGCCTTAGGCACTATGCTACCAGAGCCCCTAATGAGCTAGCCAGGTGTTCTAAACCAAGCTAATTACCATCTTCTGCTGTTTGGTGCTGGAAAAATCATTTCAGTTCTCTTTCCAAGTGTTCTCTTTCACACACTGGGCACAACGGAAGGAGCTCTCTTTACTTTTTTCATACCCATGGATAAAGAGGGATGAGACCAAGTATCATATATAATTCTATTAATTACAATTTAAGTCTGAATAATATCAACAATTGTGCTTTATTTCCAACTTCCATGTGGTGATTGCTACACCAAATAATTTAACTGGCAATGCATTATTCAATGAGTTCGTTATATTGTCCACTTGTAGCCCCTCTTTCTTTCAAAAGTTTTGGCTTTTTTTAAGCCAATACTATTCTCATTTCCTTATTTCATATTATCCCTAGTAGTTTCCTTTACAAGGAACCCTTGTAACACAGTGGTTAAGCATTTGGCTGCTAACTGAAAGGTTGGCGGTTTGACCCTGCCAGCTACTCTGCGGGAGAAAGATGTGACAGTCTGCTTCTATAAAAATTTATAGCCTTGGAAGCCCTATGGGAGTTCTACTCTGTCCTGCAGAGTTGCTATGAGTCAGAATTATCTCCACAGCAATAGGTTTAGTCTCTTTTACATCATCTCACTGTGATATGAGGGCATTTTGTTTCCTCTTCTTAACTTTTCCATGTGTGTTCAGACTTTTATATGTGTGAGTTTTGTCCCCTACTTCACGTGGGAGCCTTCTAAGTCAGGCTTTCTAATCAACTTCCCATGCTTTCCTGGGCTTATTCCTTATTCTCTCCTCTTTCCCTTCATTTCAGAATCCTCTCTCTGTTATTTCTTTTGCTTCAACCAGCCTTAGAGCATACTTAAACATTAATGTACATGAAAGCTACATAAATCAAGACACTCACTAATGTTATAAAGTTGTTAAGCACAAAGAATAATTTGTTACCAAAAATTAATCTTCAACTTCTAGATTTATTATCAATTTCCAATTAAAACTGTTAACCCCAATCCTTTGAGAAATAGCCACCTTGGAGGAGGAAGCTTCTTCTAGATAACTGTACAACAGAGCAGAGTTTAAAGAACAAATTGCCATTCAACGTGTGGTCAAACCAGGCACTTGGGAACAGGCAGGTGGTCTTACATGAGTCTTCTCTGTTTTTAATATGTGACTTCCTATTCTGGAGTTTGGTGCTTTCAGAAAGAGGTTCATCTATTACACTAATATCTGTTGAGAGAATATAGTGTGAATATAGTAATTGTAAAGTTATTTAATGTACTAAGAAAAAGTCAGAATCTTAGTTATACATAGACCTCAGCTAAATTCCAGAAATTTTTCATAAGGACATTGGGTCAGACTAACTTTAAAAGGAGAGTCTTCATATGTGTATGTGGAATGAGTTGGGCACCATTTTCTAAAACATCCTTGGAAGGATTCTCCATAATCATGGTGTGTAATTACTTTCTTTTATTCAACTTAGTTTCCTCACTAATGGTGGTTCAATTATTTGTTCATACCAAACTGAAGGTTACATATAACCTCCTATGTTATCTGATCTGGACCTACCTCTACAAGTGATTGTCTAGGAATTTTTCTAATGTGACTTATAGCGCTATTAAACTGAATGTCAGTTTAGGAATAATGACACCAATAAAACCCAATCTGTGAATTGTCAAGTGAATATGATAATCATTTATGTTAATTTTAATATAACTTTTGGCTACAGAAGAAAAATAAATGGCAGAATAGTAATACTCATAGCTACTTTTATTGAGTGATTACTGTAAACCATAACTGTGCTAAATGCTTGATATGCATAAAATAATAATAAGTATTATTATAATAAGTCATAATCTGAATTCCTCCTTAAGACGGTATAACTTATTATTATCTAAAATTTGGGCTTGTCTGAAAGTCAAATATCTAGATTTTAGAAAATAGTGCAAGATCATGAAATAACCTTTTCCTTCACATGTTTCTGATGATAGTTATGATTCATATACAGAATTTCCTATGAAATTTAAAAAAAAAAAAAAAAAAGAAAAACCACAAAGATATTCTCTAAGAGTCAAAAAAGTAAGTCCCTTTCAGGGTGACTTTTTTTTTTTTTTACCCCTCAGAAAATATTCAATTGTTATTAATATGTGCTGGACTGTCCCTTGTGGGTTATGTTGGGACAATGGATAATGCTTAGCCACAATCAACGTGACAAGGACTGTCAGCTGATTTCAGGAAAGGAATTGAGTTAGCTCTGAGCCATTTACTGTTTTATGCCTTGTGGTTAATTCAGGTTATAATATAAATTTTTCCTTATGAAAAGCTCTTAGAGCCCATTTCCATTGAGTTAGTTTTGACTCATAGCAACCATATAGGACAGAGTAGAAATGCCCCATAGTGTATCTGAGGTTGTAATCTTTGTGGAGGTAGAGTTCCACGCTCCTCTTCTGCAGAGCATCTGGTAGGTTTGAGCCACTGACCTTTCAGTCAGCAGCCGACTTCTTGACCACTGCACCACCAGGGCCTTTTTGAAAAACTCTTAGTGGGATCAAATCTTCAATCTTCACTTGCTTATAAAGAACTACTTTCACTGACCAGCTCAAAATGGATGTGATTTACAATTTAAGTAAACATTGGTTTATACTTCATGTAAACTTTATGGGAGAATTTTATATTATACCTACTTTAAAATAGAGATCGATTAAATTTTTGTCTGGTATTATCTTCTTCAAATAGTTAATGTGTGGTTAATCTCATGGAGAGAGGAAGTCCTGTACTTCCTCCTGGAAACCTAATGAATAGGTCACTTACTGCCACTTGAGTGGCACTGACTGACCTCCTGAGTAAACATATGTTCTCCCTCCCCCGCCTGGAAAAGAAAAAGAACTAGCTAGCATATTAGTATACCCACAAATTACAGAGAATTGGACCTACTTTCTTTCTCTCTGTTTGTATACACAATATTCACGAAGGTATGAGATTGTGAGGTCTCACACACAGCTAGTTAGCTCCCACTTCACTTCTGCTCCTGGGTTGGTGGGAAATGGCAATAAAGACAACACAGTTTAACTGAAAAACCATTTAATCAATCAGCTATACAATGGTACCATTTTTGTTACAGTGAAATATTGGGAACTAATATATGTTTAATAATAAGGCACTATTAACTAAGATAAGGTGGAATTTCAGCTACTCTCAGTACATTCACACAATGAGAATCTCTGCAACATCAAATCTGAGAGTGTCTACTTAGTAAAATAAATGTTAGGTAAAAATAAATGCATTACAAAAAGTATCTACTGTAAGACTCTATTGGAAAAAATTGGAAGTCCATGTTCCAAATATTAACAGTGGTTAGCTCTGCTTGGAGACATAAATGTGTGATTTTAAATTAGTTTTCTTTATGATTTTATATATTTTATTAAATTTCTATAATAAGTATTAATCATATTTATAATAAAAAGACAGTTGAAGTTATTTTAAAATCATTTAATTGGTTAATTCACCTGGCCTAATAGGGAATATTCCATTTAAATTCATAATTTAACAAGATATTATCTGGAGGTCTTAGTCCCAAAATTGCATGTGTATAGTGCCTAATGCACATGACTACTAACCAGAAGGTTGGCGGTTCTAACCCACCAGCCACTCCTTGGAAGGAAGGTTGGGCAATCTACTTCTGTAGTGATACATGCTCGGAAACCCAAGGAGGGGTCACTATGAGTTGGTCTGACTCGAGGGCACATAACAACAACAACAACATATATTTATAACCTACCTTCTTCCATAAAATATTTAAAAAGTTCTCATCTAGGTTTTGTTAGGGATTGTTATCAGTTGTTCCAAATAAAACTCTTATCTCTACATATTTTTAAATAAAGCATTTTTTTTTTGTTCCCAAGTTTTAATGAATGATTTATACGAAATATTCCAGACAAGTGAGTTTTAATCCTCATCTTCTTCCTCTTGTTTGTCCTGGTTAATCTAAAAGCTAAAAAACTCACTGCTGTCAAGTCATTTGTGACTCATAGCGACCCCTCCTTGGGTTTCCAAGGCGGTATCTATCTCTACTGAAGAAGATTGCCCAACATCTAGTAGTAATGTAATTTGTAATTTTCTCTGCTGTTATAATTAACTACCAACAAATCACATGACTCCACGGCACATAACAACAACAAATCACATAGATTATTCTTCTTAAAATATTTTTTGATGAGATATTTCAAATACCTTTTGTAAAAAGGCACCTGGGAGATTACAGTAATCTTGCTTTTGCTTCGTCCAATGCTTACAACCCTTCCACCAAGATTACTAGCTTCCCCTTTAATTTTGATTTTTTTTCTTGAAGAAACTGCTCAAAATTGGCAGCATCCATGATTCCATATTCTACAAGGTGGTTGCAGTCAAGGGTGAACTTCAGAACCTGCTTCTTTTTTCTGCCCTATTTGCCACAAGCTTTTCATAGATGCCATCATGGGAGCAGAGGCAGAAAGGGTAATAAAACATTTCTTGGATAGCATACAGATGTTTTGCTTTCCCAAGAATGCATTTGTTTTTAGTTGTTTTGTAAAAAAGAAAGAAAGAAAAAAGAAACAATTATGAATTTATAGACAAATTAGAAGTACAGTACAAAGCTTTTGCTTTTTTTTCCCCACGGAACCACTGGGGAATAAGTTTCTGATCTGATGTCATGAAACCCCAGAAATTCTTTCATGTACATTTTCTCAAACAAAGATATTCTATATAAATATAACACAAGCATCAAAATTAGGAAATTAACATAGATATATTAGTAACATCTAATTCTAAGACCCCATTTAAATTTCCCAATTGTCTCACTAATGTTTTTGAGAATAAAATGATTTATTTCAGACTCATTCATTGCAATTAGTTGTCATATCTCTTTGTTGTTGTTGTTATTTGCCGTTGAGCCAGGCCCAACTCATAGCGACCCCTCCCTGGGTTTCTGAGGCAGTATCACTACAGAAGTAGATTGCCCAGCCTTCCTTCTGAGGAGTGGCTGGTGGGTGTTGTTGTTGTTGTTATGTGCTGTCGCGTCAGACCTGACTCATAGCGACCCCTCCTTGGGTTTCCGAGGCAGTATCACTATGGAAGTAGATTGACCCATCTTCCTTCTGAGGAGTGGTTGGTGGGTTTGAACCACCAACCTTCTGGTTAGTAGTCAAGTGCCTTAGGCACTATGCTACCAGAGCTCCCTATAGAATAATTTCTTAGTCCTTCTTTAGCATTTTTGAAAATTTGTTTTGTGTAATGTCTTTTATTTTGTCTGCCTAATGATTTCTCAGGATATATATACATGGTTATGTTTATTGGTCATTTGTCTTAATATTCCCATGGAGAATATGAAGCTATACACATTCTGTGACTGGATAAATGGCTTTATAGCATGCCAATTAGTGTCAGATGGCTAATTTTTTTTGACAGAATGGCCTTTCCTAGAGTACTTCTTTTTTTCTTCCACAGTTTTTACAGTTTGTGAATGAAAACATGGCCAAATGCTCTGTAAACTTTCACCCAAATCACAATAAAAATTTAAAAAACAAAACAAAACATGGCCAAATACCCCTTAACAATTTCAATGTGTCAACACTTGAGAGTTAACCTTTTTTGTTTTTCTCTCAATTGGTAAGTTTAATTAATTATAGCACATTAAGCTCTTGTCAAGAGAAGTTCTTATTCTTCACCAAGTCCAGGATACTTAGAGTTTTATATTTTGTTGATTACAAACATGATAATATAGTTATTTTGTCAAATTAGAACTCATATATTGTTATCATATTGTTATAGGAGCTCTGGTAGCATAGTGGCTAAAGCACTTGACTGCTAACCAGAAGGCTGGCGGTTCAAACCCACCAGCCACTCCTCGGAAGGAAGGTTGGGCAATCCTACTTCCGTAGTGATACTGCCTCGGAAACCCAAGGAGGGGTCACTATGAGTCGGGCCGACTCGACGGCACACAACAACAACATATTGTTATCATGGGTAAATACATAGAAGGTCACAGATGTATTTTGCCAGGAAAAAAAAAAAAAAAAAAAACTTTATTATGGGCTAGTGAGAAAAAAAAAAAAAACTTTATTAAAATGAACTACAAGCTAAATAAATTCTTCCAGTACCCAAAATTGGTAAGCTTCCTTGTAGTACCTGTAGTATTAAAACAATAAATTTGGTTTTGAAATTAAAACCTACATGTAAGTGTGAACACATTATTTCAAAAGTTCAGTAAACAACTCAGATGAAATTCTTCGTAAATAAGTAATGAGGGAGGGAAGAAGACGCACTAACTAAATAATAGACAAGAATTAATTCTGGTGAAGGGAAAGGCAGTGCACAAGTCAGCACAACCCAACCAAGGCGAAGGAAGACACTGAGATGTGTGAAAGAAAAAGGACAACTTTTGTAAATGTGGTAACACATATAGTCCTGCAGCAGCAGTAATAACTAACAATAGTTTGTGAATAAATACATAGGTAAATATGGATGAGAAATAGGTGAGAAAGGGCATACAGGAGTTCATTTGCATACATGTATGGATAAGGTGGTAGATACTTCTACATAATTGCAAATGCTATACATATAAACCAAACTCACTGCTGTTGAGTCAGTTTGACTCATAGTGACCCTTCCTTGGGTTTCTGAGGCAGTATCTGACTCAATGGGTCACAACAACAACAACAACATCTGTACAGAAGTAGATTGCCCAATCTTCCTTCCAAGGAGTGGCTAGTGGGTTTGAACCACCAGCCTCTGGTTAGTAGTCAAATGCCTTAGGCACTCCACCACCAGAGCTCCTCCTCTACATATACTCATGTGTATATAACAGACCATATAGGGAGCACAGTTACAGAAAATACTTAGACATCAGGACTGAACCTTTGGACATGAAGGTTAAGGACCATAGCCTTGGGGGACATCTAGGTCAATTGGTACAACACAGTTCATAATGTTCTATGTCAGTAGTCTTAAAACTTGAAAGCAGCCACCTAAGAAGCAACTATTGGTCTCTTCTTGCCTGGAGCATAGGAATATGAAGACAAATGAAAACTCATGGAAGTAATTGGTCCAAAGGACTAATGGTCCACATAACCACAGCCCCCTGTAACCTGAGACCTGGTGAACTAGATGGTGCCTGGCTACCAGTACCTATCACTCTGAGCAAGACCACAATAGAAGGTCCCACATACCACCTCGGAAACTCAAGGAGGAGTCGCTGTGAGGAGTCAATTTGATGGCAGTGAGTTTGGTAAAAAATTAAAATAAATTCAGAGCCACCCCCCCTCACTCCCCCAAATACAATCTTAGTTGTCAGAAAGGGATAGGAGGAACTCCCAAGACTATTGCCCTGGGAAAATTTTCTATCTTGAAACTGAAGATACTCCTGGAGTCCAATTCCAGCTAAATAATAGATGGGACTATAAAGCAAACAACGTGAAAAATATGCTTCTCCCAGCAGTCAACTATACTAGACCAACAGGGCAACATGTGCCCCAAAGCACAGATGAGAAGATGGGGGCACAGGGAAACAGGACAAATGGAAATGAGGAACCTAGGGAGGAAATAAGGAGAGTGCTATCACATTGTGGGGATTGCAACCAAAGTCATGGGACAATTTGTGTATGAACTACTGATTGGGGAAGCTAATTTGCTATGCAAACTTTCACCTAAAGCACAACAAAATGTTAAAATGTTTAAAAAAATTAAATTTGCATGTAAATATCCTAAGAATGTACCATTTGTTTTAAAAAAGTAAGGGTAGCATGAAGTGAGCATTTTAATGTACTTAGAAGAAAGAGCAGATATATTTTTTCAAGCTGACATTTTCTCATTACCAGTTGCCATCCAGTTGATTCCAACCCATGGTGACCTCATGCATATCAGAGTAGAACTGTACTCCATAGCGTTTTCAATGGCTGTGATCTTTCAAAAGTGCATAGGCAGACCTTTCTTCTGAGGTGCCTCTGAGTAGATTTGAACCACTGATTGGTTGGTTAGTGGCTGAGTGATTAACACTTTGCACCACCCAGGGAATTCTATTTTCTTATTATGTGATCTTAAGTACAAGGCAGCATTGATAACTATGATTGCAGTAACAGATTTTGGGGCAAGGCTGGGGCTTGGACCTGTTAGCCAGCTATATCTGGAATTGGCTTTCCATTCACTCACCCTTATAGTATATTCAGAGAAACATTCTGGGCTTGTCACCAGTCACACTTGTTCACAAGTAGGTACTAATTTAAGACTCCAAAACATAGAGATTGGAAGAAACAGCATGGTGCCCAATCTATGTTCTATTTTTACTTTTCTTTTTCCTACAACAATCTTGATACTGTTCTGCCTTTCCAATTGAAGTTATATTTCCTAAGAGGAAGGGAGTTAAGGCATGAGGGTATAAAAAGTCTTTCAAAATGGCTCCCACTTCTTATATGACCAGGTCAGATCTTCTCTCCCTTAGTCCTACTGTTGTTGTTATGTGCCATCGAGTCATCTCTCAGTCCTATTAAAGGCAGCTGAATGCCTTTGTGGGTGCTTAAAACTGGGAATCCTTGCACTTACTGATGTCTTTCCTTTATTAATATCATTATTCATATTTGGAGGCCCTTTCAGTGATCAAAATTTCTCTGAGAAACTGTTGTATTGAGATAGGAAGATAAAACATTTAAGATTCTAGTTCTACCTATGTCATATTTTACTTTTATTTATTATAAGTGGAAATGGCTTTCAAGAGAGGTTCCACTATTTTTCCTTTGAATGTGATGTAATAGATCCATTGCTTCCAATTTATTATTTATTTATTTTTAATTTTACTGTGCTTTGGGTGCAAATTTACAGAGTAAATTCGTTTTACATTCAACAGTTCATGTACATTTGGTTTCATGCCCCGATTACCATCCCCAACCATAACAAACTCTCCTCCTCTCCCGTCCCCATGACTGCCCCCTCCCTATGCCCTTCTTAACTATGCCAACTTAACTATGCCAACTCCTGTCTGTTCAACTTTCCCTCTGTGAATGCTGCCCCTCTGGTGTTTCATGATTGATTGCTCTAAGGGGTGCATCTCCCTAGAGTAAGTGAGTGCATCGCCCTGGAGTAGGTGTTCTGCATGTAGGTCTTTCTACTGTTGGGCTGAGAGCCAATCCATGGCAGTGAATCCATTTCTAGGCCTGAAGGGTATCCCAGGGCCATAGTCTTTAGGGTTCTACCAGACTCTATCTGACCAATAATTCTGGTCACTTTTTTGTTTTTGAGTTTTGTTCCACATTTTTTTCTCCCACTCTATCCAGGATCTCCAGTTTTTATCCCTTTCTCAGTGGTTGGCATTAGTAGCCAGGTACCATCTAGCTCTTCTGGTCATGGGGTCATGAAGGCTGAGGTCCTCATGGTCCATCTTGTCCTTGGACCAATTGTTTCCAGATGCCTTTGATTTTCTTCACTCTTCTTTGATACAGATGAGAGGAGATGAATAGTTGCATTTTAGATGGCCACTTGAAAGCTTTTAAGATCCCAGTTGCTACTCACCAAAGTAGCTTGTGGCACAAGATTTTTATGTGCTATGTTGTGCTCAATTGAGCATGATGTCCCTCAAGACTACAGTCTCAAATTGACAGGCCCAGTGATTCTCTCTCTTAAGGTGTTTGGTTGTCTCTGAGAGGTTACTTCAAGTCTGTCTTCTGTTGCTTCTGTAACATTTGTGGCTACTTTTGTAGCACAAGTGCATATGTAAGATTATCTTCAGCCAAATCTATCCTTTGTCTAGGGTATATTCCTGTTCACTGACCCCCAACTGATCTTCTCATCTGTCCATGCATTTATCTGTAGCCTGGTGTTTGGTGTTAGTGGTAATGCAATATTGTGCATATACTAGTATTTGCCTCTGTTGTCTATATCTTATGTGCACATTTCAGTGTTCTTCCTGCTTCCAATTTAATTTTAAAAGTCAATTTTTTACTTATTACATTTATTATTTTTTATAACTATTTAAGATTTTTTTTAAAAAAATTCCACTGAATATTTAGTAATTTTCATTGTTTTTTGCTTTCATTATTTATTCATTTGACATATTTTTAAGAACCTACAATGTTATCATTTCATATATAGGTACTTTGGAAGTGCCAAAGCTAATTGAGGTATTATCCTTCCTCAGGGATCTTCCATAAAGGAAAGGAAAATAAAAACAAAGCATGACTTTCCTCAATTTAGTCAATTTGAAAGCAGCCAAACCTGATTTTGAATCTAGACTGTACTAATTGAAAAAGGCTATACTCCACCCTGCCCACAATCTTCCCCCGGAGTATAGACCTTAATTAGAAAGGCAGAAAAATACTGAAATAGGTGATGAGAAAAGAAAGGTAAAAATATGGTTGAGAGACTTTGAGATCTGGAAATGTGCTCTTTCTGTCCATCTTTATGAAGCTTAAGAAGGGATTCTTGGAAGAAGTGAAAATTGTGAAGTATTTTATATTATGTCTCTGTAACCAATATATGTACCATGGAGATAATTTGATGCTTTTAGTTCTTTAAATATTTCTTCTTAAATAAATCCTTTCAGTTCATTAACCGTAGTAAATGTTTTCCCACTGGTTTGTACATGTCATAGCTAAAGACCAATGTAGACTAATGGGGCAGGAGAATGAAAAGTTAGTACATTCATGAATTATTCTCAGTTCTCACTTTAGACAAGTTAATTTTTCTTAAAATATCAGGTTCTGTCTTAATCATAGTCATTTGTGGTTATCAAGAAATAAATGTTTGTATGTTTGGCCTTTAGAACTCTTCACACTAAAACCCAAGTTCAACTGGTGGTTAAATACCCTATCACAAAACATTCATTGTGGGGATCAACTATTTTTCAAACAGATAATTCTTAAAGTATAAAAATTATTCTCCCAATGAATATTCAACTAAGACTTGAAGAACACCGTTCTATTAAATTAATATTCAAATGTTATAATTACGTTAAGAGGATAACTTGCTTCCAGCTTAATCATGCTAGAAAGAACACTTTTATCACAGTAGCTTGAGTAGGAAATTTAAGGTTTGTGCAGACAAAACCACAAAAAATAAAGCCCCACCCAAGATGACCTTTGTAGACCCAAGGTGTTTTAAAACTAAAGCTTAAAGGATTATACTCCTATGATGTGACATATATCTTCTTTGGATTCTCTAGTACTATGAATAGAAGGAAGAAATAGCCCAGATAAAGGAAGAAGTAAGGAGCCATGGTGTTGCAATAGTTAAGTACTCAGCTGCTAACCAAAATATTGGCAGTTGAATTCACCTCGCAGCTCTGTGGGTGAAAGACCTGGCAATTTGCTTCCATATAATTATAAGCAAGAAAAGCTTATGGGGAATTCTCCTCTGTCACCTGGGCTTGCTAAGACTTGGAACTGACTTAATGGCACCGAAGAACAGCAAAGGAAGAAATAGCTTAAATTTCATAAAATCTGTTGTTTCATTGATCTTACCATTTTGAAATGATCTATAGTACTGTAATGTAACTTACTTAACTTACTTTTCATATTTATGACATATATCAGAAATAATTCATGCATTAAAAATAGTTTTAAATTACCTTAACAATAAATTTTTCTTGTAAAAAATTAGAACTTTACAGATAAAACTAAAGTATCCTTAGTCTATATCCCAGTCCAACTTATTGTTCTCTCTACAAATAGTCACTATCAGCAATAAAACCAAACCAAACTCAGTGCTGTTGAGTCGATTCCGACTCACAGCAACCCCCATTTGGGTTTCTGAGGCTGTAAATCTTTACAGAAGTAAATCGCCCTGTCTTCCTTCCACGGAGCAGCTGGTGGGTTTGAACTGCTGACCTTCCATTTAGCAGTCAAGTGCCTTATACAGTGTATATATTTCCAGACTTTTCTCCATGGATTGCCTATAGAGAGGATATATGCATTTCAACATAAATGATGTTCCCTTTATTTCATTTAGCAAATATAGCTTAGATAATTTTTCACATCAATACATATATATCTACCTCATTTTAGAAAATAACATGTTCTTCCATTGAAAGAATGCCCCATTACGTGTTTAGCCCTTCTTGCTGTTGTGACTATTTAGACTGTTTTAAATTTTTCCTGTTGTGAACAACATTCAGTGAAGATCCTTGTACCTGTGTTCTTGGGCATATACTTCAAATATCTCCCTTGGGTAGATACCAACAGTAGTACTATGGAGTGATGGGTTATGCAAATATCCCTCTAAATTCACTATATTTGTCCCTATACTCCCTCCAGCTATATATGAGTACATTAATTGAATTTGCATTTTCTCTATTAACAGAGAGGTTGAACAGTTTATGTAATATAAATCTTAGCCATTTAAATTTTTCTTCTGTGAATTATCAGTTTATATTCTAGGCTACTTTTGATTAAGGTTTTTTCCCCTCTTTCTTTAAATGATTTAATTCTATTCCTTTTGTTATTTATGTTGGAATATCTTCTGTTGCTTGCTTTTTAAATTTTATATGTTTTGGTCATTCAGATGTTTAAAATTTTGATGTAGTTGAATTAATTATATTTTCTTTCATGGTTATTGCTTTTGTGCATTATTTCAGATAGCTTTCCCAACTCCAGGGTCATAACATAGTTGCCTACATTTTCTATTAATATTTTTTTATCTTTTTAAACTTGACATCCTGTTTATACTTTTGTGAACAGTATATAAAATAAAACCTAACTTAATTTTTTTCAGATAGCTATCTATATATCTGAACACCATATCACATTTTCCTTTGATTTAAAATTCCCCATTTATCATATATTTCACATATTTCATATATATATGTTTTATATACATATATACACACATATATACTTGCATATTTATCCTTTCAATAAACATATTAGTAGGCTCTTAGTTTATTCCCAATTTAATAGTTGAGAAAACTGAGGCAAAGAAATGTCAAATAACTTACCCAAGAACACATAGAAAGTGATGGAACCTGAAACAAAACCAGAGAGTTTGGATTTAGAATCTGTGATCTTAAAAACAATATTCTCTATAAAATTTTTATTTGTATGTGGGTCTATTTCTGGAATATATTCTATTTCTTTAAACTGTTTTTCAATTCTGGCCTTACTATCTCATGATTTTAATTACTATGAGTTTATAGTATGATTGATATCTGGTAGAATAAATTCCTTCTCTTTGCCTTTCTGTTTTAAAAATAATTTTAGTTACAGTTGTCCCTTCAATCTTGTATATAAATTTTAGAATTTAATGAAAAATTCAGTTTGTGTTTTGAATGACGTTGCACTGAAATAATAGATTAATTTGAGGGAGAATGTACATATTTAAAGTATTGAATTTTTCATGTATGAACATGGTAGATTTCTTCACTTATTCAGGCTGTCTTACATTTTCTCAGTTAAGTTTTATCCTTTTTTTCCCACAAAGGTTTTATTTTCTATTTTAAAATAATTTTTGTTGAGATTGGGGATGTGATTTTTTTTTTTCTATTTTAAAAACAGTGGATTCCAATGTGTAGAGAAGCTGTTGATTTTACATGTTGAGCATGCATTTTCTCATTTTATTGAATTCTCTTCTTGGTTAGAGCAGTTTTTCATCTGATTATCTTGAATTTTCTAAGTAGATTATCATGTCCTTTGCAAATAATGGCAGTTTATCTCTTGCTTTCCAATATTTATTTTGTTTTACTTATTTAATTCCATTAGTTAGGATATTTAATCTGATGTTGAATAGTAGTAGTGTCAGAGTTTTCCTCCTGATCTTAAAGAGAATATTTCTAATAAATGTAATGTTTACAATATTATGGAAGTAGATACCCTTTATCAAATTAAGGAAGTTTGTTTTTGTTTTTAGCTTTTATACACACACACACAGACAACACAAACACACTCATGTGCATACATGTATGTATATATGTGTACACGTATTTCAGTCTTTGGGGGTACCTGTTGAAATTATATTTCTCCTTAAATATTATGATTAAATTAGTGAATTACATTAATTATTTTCCATTAAAAAACTCTATCCTTGCATTTCTTGAATAAATCTTACCTGGTCATAATGGCCATTTTGCATTATTCTTTTAATATATATTGCTGACTTTAAATTTATAATATTAGGCTTTTTATATCCATGTTTGTGAGATTGGTTTATGGTTTTCTTTCTGTATAAAGGCTTATTTGGGATTTTTAGAAAGCTTATGACATATCTTTAAATGGCTTAATAATATCTCATCTTTTTCCATTTTTTAAATTGTTTTTTAAAATATAAAGTTCTGTTTTTTAATATGGTTGGTAAAAGTTGCCAAGAAACATAACATAGTCCACTAAGACAATGCTTAACATTGTACTTTGGTGAGTAGCAACTGGGGTCTTAAAGCTTGCTCGTAGCCATCTCAGGTATAACTACAGTTCTCTCCTCATCTGAAAAAAAGAGTAGTGAAGAAAATCAAAGACACATGGAAACAATTGGCCCAAGGGAGTAGTGAACTATCTGAACCTCAGCCTAAATGACCTTGAGACCAGAACAGGATGGTGCCCAGCTACCACTACCAACCACTCTGAAAGAGATCACAATCGGAGATCCTGGATAGAGTGGGAGAAAAATGTAGTACAAAACTAAAAATAATAATGATAATAATAATAATAATAAAAGATCAGTCTGATAGAGACTGGTGGAACCCCCAAGACTGTGGCCCTTAGTCAGCCTTCAAGCCAAGAACTGGACTCAGCCCTGTGTTTCAACTTTTAGCCAAACAGTAGACAGGCCTATGAGATGAACAATAACACCAGGAAAGTATGCACTCCTTAGAAAGCCAACCACAAGAGATCAAAAGAGCAACATTTGCCCAAGGATAAAACTCAGAAGGCAGTAATAAATAGGAAAGAAGGACATAGGGAGGAAATGGGAGGAATGCTATTACATTGTAGGGATTGTAATCTATGTCATGAAACAAAATATATATGAACTGTTGAATATAAAACCAATTTTCTCGTAAGCTTTCACCCAAATCAGAATAAAAAGCTAAAAAATCTCATGAATTCACATACACACACACACAAATCTGCCTACAAAATTTCTGGGCCTGGTAATTAATTTTGCGGGGAGGGGTTTATATCTTTTTGTGTGGCTTCAATTTTTTTCCTGCCTTTGTTGGATTAATTTACTTTTCTTCTTTTTTCTGATGGTACAAAAATTATACTTTGTATTTATATTCTACTAGTATAGTTAAAGGAGCTCTGGTAGTGTAGTGCCTAAGGCACTTGACTGCTAACCAGAAGGCTGGTGGTTCAAACCCACCAGCCACTCCTTGGAAGGAAGTTTGGGCAATCAACTTCTGTAGTGATACTGCCTGGGAAACCCAAGGAGGGGTTGCTATGAGTTGGATCTGACTTGATGGCACATAACAACAACAACAACAAGTATAGTTAGGCACTCAGCAGCTAACTGAAAGGTTAGCGGTTTTAACCCCCAGCTGCTCTATGGGAGAAAAGACCTGATGATCTACTCCAATAAAGATTACAGCCTAGGAAACCCTATGGGGCAGTTTTACTCTGTCCTATAGGATCACTAAGTGTTGGAATCAACTTCACAGCACACATTATCAACAACAGTAATTAGTATTCAATTTTTAGCACATGTAACTAAATTTCATATGATTAATAAAAACAAAATATTTGTATGCTTCATATTTCCTGTGAACAAAACCAAAATCTTTGTATGCTTCAGTTTACCTTGGTTCCTTCCCTGCCTCCTCCTGTGGTGACATAATTTGGAATTCTACATTGTTGTTTTAAAAATCAAAACTTAAGTAGAATTAATAACTAATACTGTTATTTAATGGATTTGTTTTATATTCCTTATTATAATATTATTGTTATCTTGGCAAGCATAATTTTAAAGAGTGATTGTAGGTGGTAAACTTTCTGGTTTCTTCATGTTTCACCTTCATAATTGAATGATAGTTTAAATGGGTATAAAATTACAGGTTTAATACTTTTTTCCTTTGTTCCTTTTATTTTACTTATATGTTGTTAAGGAGATTTCCTATAGGCCATTGTTTTTCTTTCCCAAAGATTTTAGAGTTTGTTTTCCTTATTTATTGATCTTCTGAAATGTTAATAAAATATCAAGGTGTAAGTTTAAAAAACTTATCTTACTTAACACTTGGTTGGTCTTTAAATTGTGACTAAGCAAATGGATATATTACCTTTCTTCCATTCCCTCTAGTTTGTTTTCTTTTTGGGGGGGAAATCCTATTAGAAGGATGATGGAACTTTCGGGTCAATGTTACATGCTTCCTAACTTTTATTTTGTACTTTACATCCCTTCATTCCTTTCTATTGCATTCTGGAAGAATTTTTACATATTTAATACCCTCTTAAATATATGTGTGGACATGAAATGAATTTATTCTAAAGTCTTTTTCTAACTTCTTGTTGTAAGCTCTTATTTTTATTTTATTTTATTTTATTTTTTTAGGCAAAGAACTATGCTTTCATCTCTTTTTTAGTGGTATTCACTTTTCTCCAGTGCTTAGTGATTTCTAATTGAGTGTTCATCCTTGTGGCTGAGATTCTTGCTAGACTGTCTGTTTTATGTGTTTCTACAGCCAGCTAAGAGAGAAAGTCAGGATTTACTGCCACAGCTTGTGTTTCAGTCTGTTTTTGAGAGTATGTTGCCAGTGGGCAATGTTTCTCAGATGCTAGCTTCTGGGGAGGTGGGTGGTCCATTTCTCTTGATAACACCAGCCATCCAGAGCATTTGGAGTGCTGCTTTGTTTCTCTGAGCCAAATTCCCAAAGCCATTGGTCCTACTTAGTAGCAAATACTTCTGCTTTTTCTCTTTGACTCAGAATATGGCCAAGGTTCGTAGAGAGAATGTGACTGGTTCAATCTTCCTGGCTGTTTCTGCTGCCATCCTCTAACAACCACACTGTCTGTTGTTCAGGACCTCTCTGTTGTCCTTGGTATCCATTCCAAACGTTTTTGGCAGCATTTTCCTTTTCTTATTTTGAGCTAGTGGTTATAAATCTTTATTCTAATTCCATTTTATTTATGCCTTCCAATGTTTTCTCCAAGTTTATGGCCCTCCAAATTTTGATATTGCTTTTGAGTTCTATGGATTAAAATAATATCCTTTCTAAAACTTTAAAGATTTGCAACAGAAGTGGCATTTACAATCTATTCTCATTTTAGTACCTTGAAAATGGACACTAGCATGTAATCTTCAAAATCTTGGGAGCATATTTTGAAATAAATTTAATAGACTAGGTTTTAGGACTGCCATTTATGGTTGTGTATGTTATTTACTGTGTGTTATTCACAGCATCTGTCTGAGGAGGTGGATGAAAGTTGAACCTGAGTTCTTTGCTTCTTACCGCACTGTGCATCCTGGCAGGGAGAAGCACCTGCCCAGTGGCAGGGATATTTTTCTTTTATAATTCACACAAAACTGTCTTATGGATGAGCAGTGCCCCCAGTAATTTGAGCTTTAAATTACATTGTATATGGTGACCATTCCACAAGTATACGTGTATATCAAACTCACCAAATTATTTACCTGAAATATGCACATCGTGTATGTCAACAAAGCTACAAAATAAAAGTTGGAAAAGTAAAAAAAAAAAAAAAAAATTATATGATGCAAGTACCGAAGCACATAAAATATGCTGTTGGATTTAGAGGATACATTCTGAATGTTTTATATTTCATAAACTGGTTGAGATAATATGAAAGCTTTACTTTAGGTGACAAAATAACAATAATTCTGAAAGAAGACACATTTATGAACCACAAAAAGATTCCTAACAAGAGATAGTAACTAGCTGTTAATCATCTTTTTGAAGAATACATTTGTATAATTAGCCTGTCATAGGTATCTTAAAGAAAGCCCTAGGTAGAGGCAGAGGAATAGGTTAGGGCTGTGCCATACAGCACAGTACCCACTAGGAACATGTGGCTATTTAAATTTACATTAATAAA
>NW_006921967.1:922366-930617 GCF_000298275.1 Orycteropus afer afer | reverse complement strand
ATACTAGCCTGGTGGCATAGTGCCTAAGGCATTTGACTGCTAACCAGAAGGCTGGCAATTCAAACCCACCAGCCATTCCTTGGAAGGAAGGTTGGGCAATCTACTTCTGTAGTGATACTGTCTCAGAAACCTGGGCAATCTACTTCCGTAGCGATACCACCTCGGAAACCCAAGGAGGGGTTGCTGTGAGTCAGATCCAACTCCACGGCAGTGCATTTGGGTTTGGAGCCTTACTTCAGTTGTTCAATAACTCCATGCAATTGATTAGTGGCTACCATACTAGATAGTACAGATACAGACCATTTTCACATCACAGAGAGCTCTATGGGAAAGTGCTAGATGACTAGATGATCTTTTAATTTAGGTTCTTTTTATGCTAACAGTTTTCTCTCTAACGGTGAGTACATCAAATGTGATCTCAAATTTTAATTTTCAGAAGATGCAGCACTGAGAGTAGAATAACCTTTTAACCCATAGCCAGTTGCTGTCGAGTCATTTCCAACTCACAACAACCCCATGTATATCAGAGAAGAATTGTGCTCCATAAGAGTAAAATAAATTTTTTAAAAAATGTTATTGTTGCTGTTATTGAGAATATAAAAACCAAACCAAACTCACTGCCATCAAGTTGTTCACGACTCATAGTGACCCCTTCTTGGGTTTCCGAGGTGATATCTCTATGGAAGTAGATTGCCCAATCTTCCTACTGAGGAGTGGCTGATAGGTTTGGACCTCCAGCCTTCTGGTCAGAAGTCAGATGCCTACACCACCAGAGATATACACAGCAAAATATACACCAGTTCAACAATTTCTACATGTAGTTCAGTTACATTGATTATATTTGAGTTGCGCAACCATTCTCACCCTCTTTCTCTGAGTTGTTCCTCCCTTGTTAACATAAATTTCTTGTTTTTATGTGCCATCGAGTTGGACCCAACTCATAGCAACCCTTTGGATTTCTGAGGCTGTATCACTGTGGAAGTAGAATGCCCAACCTTCCTTCCGAGGAGTGGCTAGTGGGTTTGAACCACCACTAGCCTTCTGGTTAGCAGTCAAGTGCTACTTGCTGCCTGCTAAAATTCCTATCTAATATTTTGAGTTGCTATTGTCAATTTAGGAGCTCTGGTAGCATAGTGGCTAAGACACTTGCCTGCTAACCAGACGGCTGGCGGTTCAAACCCACCAGCCACTCCTCGGAAGGAAGGTTGGGCATTCCTACTTCCGTAGTGATACTGCCTCGGAAACCCAAGGAGGGGTCGCTATGAGTCGGGGCCGACTCGATGGCAAACAACAACAACAACAACATTGTCAATTTAGGAGCTCTGGTAGCATAGTGCCTAAGGCACTTGACTGCTAACCAGAAGGCTGGTGGTTCAAACCTACCAGTCACTCCTCGGAAGGAAGGTTAGCAGTCAAACTTTGCACATTTTATGATTGGGTTATTTGTCTTTTTGTTGTTAAGCTGTGGAAGTTTTACATGTATTTTGGTTCTTAGATTCTTATAAAATACATGGTTTCGTAGGATATTTTCCTAGTCTGTAGCTTGTCTTTTCACTTTACTCCATAGGGTTTTTAATGACTGATTTTTCAGAGGTAGGTCCAGAGGCCTTTCTTTTGAGGTGCCTCTGAATGGACTCAAACCTCCAACTTTTCAATTAGTATCTGGGTGCATTAACCATTTGCATCACCCTATGACTGAGAACAGAATAAAACCAAACCCACTGCTATCGAGTTGATTTCAACTCTTAGTGACCCTATGGGACAGAGTAGAACTGCCTCATAGGGTTCCCAAGGCTGTAAATCTTTATAGAAGCAGATTGCCTTATCTTTCACCCGTGGAACAGCTGGTGGATTTGAACTGTTTGACCTTTCAGTTAACAGCCAAATGTTTTAAGCACTATGCCACCAGAGCTCCTGAGTACAGAATAGGGACTAGGTAATTGATAAAATTGTCGGTGAATGAATATAGTACTTGATATAGTACTGCACTCATGCATTCATTCATTCATTCAACAAATATTTATTGAATGCCTATTATATGCCAGGTACTGCTTCAGGAGCTCTGGTAGCGTAGTGCCTAAGGCAGTTGACTGCTAGCCAGAAGGCTGGTGGTTCAAACCCACCAGCCATTCCTCGGAAGGAAGATGGGGCAATCTACTTCTGTAGTGATACTTCCTCGGAAACCCAAGGAGAGGTCACTATGAGTCAGGTTCGACTTGACAGCACATAACAACAACAACAGCTTCAGGTTCTAGAGGCACATGGGTAAACTAAATACAGAGATCTCTTCCCTTGAGGTACTTACATGCCAGGACTAGGGGAATATTGTAAACAGTAAACATAATAAATAAGCAAATTCCAAATAGTTGCTTTCAGGTGCCATCAAGTTGATTTTTGACTCATAGCAGTCTCATGTTACAGAGTTAAGCTGCCCCATAAGGTTTTTTAGCTACGGTCCTTATGGCAACAGATGACTAGGATTTTCTCCCATGGAGTAGCTGGGTGGGTTTTAACAACTAACCTTTCAGTGGGTTAGCCACTGAGTGTTTAATCACTGTGCCGCTCTTTCTCCCTTGGAGCTGCTGGATGGGCTTGCACTGCCAGCCTTTTGATTAGCAGTTGTGTGCTTAACCATTGAGCCGGGGCTCCTATATCACAAGTTAGAAGATCATATTGTTATGGAAAAATAGAAATAAAAACAGTGTAAGAGTAACTAGGAGTGCTGGGAATGGGTAGAAGAATGAGGGATATAACTTTACATGGGGTGGTTAGTTAGGGTAAGCCTCACTGGGAAGGTGACATTTCAGTAAAGACTTGAAGGAGGTAGGGAAGAAGTCATGCCAGTTTCTGAGGAAAGAGCATACGAGGCAGAGGGAACCGCCAGGACATAGTCTTAGAGCTGCGGCATGCTTGGCATTTTCAAGGAACAGCAAGAGGGCTGATGTGGCTGGAGCAGTAAGCCAAAAGTGTATTTGGAGAAGAGGTCTGAGAGGTTACAGATGGGCAGATCAGGTAGAGTCTTCTAGGCCATTGTAAGATTTTTGACTTTTACTCTGAGAGAATTTGAAGCAGAGAAGGAATATGATATGAATTAAATTTTAAAAGACTTAGTCTATCTTCAGTGTTAAGAAAACACTGTAGTGGGATAAGGGCAGAAGCAAGGAGACCACTTGGAGGCTGTTTCAATATCCAGGTGGAAAATGATGGTGGTAAGTGGTCAGATCCTATATACATTTTGAGAGTACAAACATAAGATTTCTGGATGAATTAGATTTGGATATGAGAGAGAGTAGTCAAGTATGACTCCAAAGTTTTCAGCCAGCAGCTGGAAGGATGGCTTTGCTTTTAACTGAGATGGGGAAACCTGCAGAAGGAGCGGTTTAAGAGTAAGAACAGAAATTAAATTGCTAACATGTTGAGTTTGGGATATCTATTGGGGTATCTACTGAGTAGGCTGTTAGATATGCAAGTGCAGATTTCTGAGAACAGTCTGAGATGAAAATACTGTTATTGGTAAGTAAGCAAACATATTCTCTGTTAATGAACTGAAAGACTTTGTACATCAGAGTATGAATTGCCTGACTGTGAGGCAATTCTTTGTTCTTAGTATGAGCTGTCCATAAAGCTTATTTTGCAAATATTCACAAAATGTTCAGGCATTAATTTTGGATTTTAAAAAGGAAATATTTTCCTGTAAGCATGGATGTTTAGTGTGCAAAATTTTTCTGTGATTTTCACAGAAAGCACTTTGGAGATTTTTGTTAATAACAATGCCATGTTAGGACATATGATGGTATTTTTTCCCTACCAAGCCCATATTGTTGGCAACTAAAGGAATCCAATTTACTGTACTTTAAATATGTTTCATTTAGTACTGCAGCATAAACAATTTCTTTTTAAGTTATATAAATGAAAATCTTGATACTAATTTAAGAGAATGCAATCATGAAATGTAAGTATTTGAACATCAGCCCTGAGTCTCATAAAAACAAGTAAGTCAAAATTGTGGAGCTTTATATTCTTGAAAGGATTACATCAAGAGTCTGATGTCTTGGATTCTTAAGGACAGACGTGGAACAGTACAACATCTGTGCCAGAATGACCTCTGTGAAGCATAATATTTCCTTTTAAATATTTAGACATCATGATAGTTTCTGTGGTTTTAATTCATAAAACATAGATTTTTTTAAAGCCACAGAAGCATAGCAATTTTTCAGCTATCCCCTCCTTTTTCTACCTTGCTTTTAACCCCTAGTAAAGAAATGCTCATGAGTCCTAATGGGAAGAGCTCAATTAGCAACTTCTTTCAGAAATATGACCATGTACAAACATCTCTGGATAAAGACATAAAATGATAAGGAAAAACTTTGAATTAGGATCATGAAACTGAAACGAATTCATGTAAACAAACTGAGATAAAAAACATTAGACAGCTTTTTCTGGGTTTGACAATGTTGATTTTATAATGTTTTTCTCTTGTTAAGACTTATATTTTTGGCTGCTTTCCAGGCCGAATATATTACAGTTCTGCACAGCGTCACCTGCTTTATGATACCCAGATAACTGTTTTAAGTTTTGGAAGTTTCCAGAGAAGTATTTGAATTAATATAGGGACCTCTCATTCAGTCTGTTATTTTCAGCTGATTTGGTTTCTTAATTGAACAATCTAAAACTGGAAATTTAAGTAAAAAAAAATAATGATATTTGGCTATGTTTACACTACTTGGGAATAATCAGCTAGTCATTTTTCTTTCTTTTTAGTCCCATCCCTTCCCAAAACACATGCACCATATATATACACACACTACAACCAGGTAGGTTATAATAGAATAAGATAATTCAATGATTGGTTGCTAATTCTGTGTATTGGATATAAGTGCCAAGGAGAGGTTCTGTCCAATAAATGAAATTGTTTCTTTCCATAAGAATATAAGGCAATGTGGACATGTAGGGGACACAACAGTGAGCTTGAGTTGTGCACTGAGAATGGCCATTCTAAGATATACACATGGCCCAGGGCATAGTATTAAATGCAGACTCTGTTTACTCCTCAACAAGACCCAAGTATGTTAACTTAGCATTTCTCACATATAGTCATGTGACAATGAAAAATAAATAAATGTCTAAATAGTCACAGCCTTTGATACTCACCTGCCCCCAATATTTTCCCACCTCCACCTAAACTGCTCTTGGGTCACTGTGGTCTTGATGGGGGTAGTGGTAATATGGAGATGCTAGAGAGGCAACTTCTTTGGAATGAGTAAAAAAGGATGGGGACAGCTTGTATGCAACTGACCCAGTTGTGTATCACAGAGAGTCAGGGGGTGACTATAAAAACAGCCTGGGAAGTGTGTTTGGCTTGAGTTTGAGAGAGAAATTTTTAGGGTTTAAAATGAGAGAGGAAAGAGATTTTTTTAAGGCAACTGTTCTATGTGTGTGTGTATGTATGTTTAATCTTATTTTCAATTATTTTTGGTTATTGGCAGGACTTATATTCAGTTGTTACATACCAGGATGGGCAAACTGGTTGTTTACAGCTGTTATCTGCTCTATTAAGCTAGAGCCCCTTCCGTTTTGTTGGTGACCCTACTATTGCAGCTGCATGACCCTCCCCTGTGGTCCTCTGCCCCTTACCCCTTATACACACACAACCCAGAAAATAAAGGATTCAAGCTTGGCACTGCAGGGATTATCAGAACCTGCTTCAGTATTATAGCTGCCGTCTATTCGGACTGGTTGTTAAGTATTTAAAATACACCTCTGACTGTTAAGCTATCTGGAGCCAGCCCTAAAGATAAGAGAAGGAAGGACTGGTCCATAGTTGGTGAGGTAGAAAGAGAAGCTGTAATAAGTAGAACCAAGTATGAAGTACAAACAAGGAGACTGGAGAGTGTGGGCAGAAAAATAAAGACACATTACTGGGAAAGGTCTTTTCTTGCTTTCCTGTCTTTTTAATGACCTTTGCTTTCTTCATGGATGATGTTCTTGATTCATCCCACAATTCCTCTGGTTTTCAGTCATTGGTGTTCAATGCATCAAATCTATTCTTTTGATGGTCTCTAAATTCAAGAAAAGAAAGAAAAACAAAAATAGAAGTCAGAAGAGATTATGAAATTTGCCCTTGAACAGAGAGTAGCTAAAGCAAATGGAAGAAATGACAAGATAAAAGAGCTGAATAGAAGATTTTGAAGAGCAGCTCAGGAAGACAAAGCCAATTGTTATAATGAAATGTGCAAAGACTTGGAGTTAGAAAACTGAAAGGGATGAACACACTTGGCATTTCTAAATCTGAAAGAAGTGAAGAAAAAATTTAAGGCTGGAGTTGCAATATTGAAAGATTCTATGGACAGTATATTAAATGACGCAGGAAACATCAAAAGAAGATGGAAGGAATACAGAGTTTCACCGTACCAAAAAGAATTGGTCGTTGTTCATCCATTTCAGGAGGTGGCGTATAATCAAGAACCAATGGTATTGAAGGAAGAAGTCAAAGCTGCACTGAAGGAATTGGCAAAAAACAAGGCTCCAGGAATTGACAGAATACCCACTGAGATATTTCAACAAATGGATGCTGCACTGGAGGCACTCACCTGGCTATGCCAAGGGATTTGGAACATAGTTATTTGGCCAACTGACTGGATGAGATCACTATATGTACCCATTCTAAAGAAAGGTGATCCCACAGAATGTGGAAATGATCAAACAATATTATTAATATCACACACAAGTAAAATCTTACTGAAGATAATTCAAAAACGGTTGCAACAATATATTGACAGAGAACTTCCAGAAACACAAGATGGATTCAGGAGGGGACATGGAACAAGGAATATATCATAGCTGATGTTAGATGGATCTTGGCTGAAAGCAAAGAATACCAGAAAGATGTTTACTTGTGTTTTATTGACTATGCAAAAGCATTCAACTTTGCAGATCATAACAAATTGTGGATAATATTGAGAAGAATGGGAATTCCAGAACACTTAATTGTACTCATGAGGAACCTGCACATAGACCAAGAGGCTGTCATTTGAACAAAACAAGAGGACACTGCATGGTTTAGAGTCAAGAAGGGAGTGTGTCAGGGTTGTGTCCTTTTCCCATACTTATTCAATCTGTATGCCAACCAAGTAGTCTGAGAAGTCGGACTATATGAAGAAGAATGTGGTATCAGTATTGGAGGCAGATTCATTAACAACCTGTGCTATTCAGATAACACAACTTTGCTTGCTGAAAGTGAGGATGACTTGGAGCACTTAGGAATATTGAAGACTACAATCTGCAATATGGATTACACCTCAATATAAAGAAAACAAAAATTGTCACAATTGGACCAACAAGCAGCATCATGATAAATGGAGAAAAGTTTGAAGTTGTCAAAGACTTCATATTACTTGGTTCTACAATCAACACCAATGAAAGCATCAGTCAAGACATCAGATGATGTATTGCATTGGGCAAATCTGCTGCAAAAGACCTCTTTCAAGTGCTAAAGAGCAAAGATGTCTCTTTGAAGACTAAGGTGCACCTAACCCAAGCCATATTATTTTCACTCACCTCATATACATGTGAGAGCTGGACAATCATTAAGGAAGACCAAAGAAGAATTGATGCTTTTGAGTTGTGGTTTTAGGGAAGACTACTGATAGTACCTAGGAGCTCTGGTAGCATAGTGCCTAAGGCACTTGACTGCTAGCCAGAAGGCTGGCGGTTCAAATCTACCAGCCACTCCTGGGAAGGAAGGTTGGGCAATCTACTTTTGTAGTGATAATGCTTCAGCAACCCAAGGAGGGGTCGCTATGAGTTGGGTCTGACTCAACCACACATAACAAAAACCACAACAACTGAGAGTACCTTGGACTGCTAAAAGAACTAAAAAATCTGTCCTGGAAGATGGGCAGCCAGAATGCTCCTTGAAAATGAGAATGGCCAGACTTCATCTTACCTACTTTGGTCAGAAGGGACCATTCCCTGGAGAAGTATGTCATGCTTGGTAAAGTGGAGCATCAATGAAAAAGAGGAAGGCCCTCAACAAGATGGATTGACACAGTGGCTGCAATGATGGGCTCAAGTATGGCAAGGATTGTGAGGCTGGCACAGGACCTAGTAGTGTTTCATTCTGTTGTACAGAGGGTTGCTGTGAGTTGGAGATGACTCAATGACACGTAACAACAACAACAGCAGCAATAACTGGGAAAGGGCACTGTAAACAAGTGTCATTCTGGGGCTGGCCTTGCCTTTGCACCAAGCT
>NW_006921967.1:918920-920689 GCF_000298275.1 Orycteropus afer afer | reverse complement strand
TTAAGTCTTTGATCCATCTGGAGTTTGTTTTTGTGTGTGGTGTGAGGTACAGATCTTGTTTCATTTTTCTGCAAATGGATCTCCAGTTTTGCCAGCACATTCAGGTGATCCTGAGAAAATATTTCCTGTCTCTCCACTTGAAACCCAAGGAGGGGTCGCTATGAGTCTGGTCCAACTCGACGGCACATAATAACAATATAACATTCTCTCTTCTAGGGAGTGCTTGTGTTACATACACACACTTTACATTGGTAAGGTAGTGCTCCATAAGAATTCTTGAGTGTTTGTTCTGTAATCCCATTTAAATTATATCTGTATATGTAAACAGAAGTATTAAAAAAAAAAAAAAAAACCCAAAATCAGTGTCTCAAGTTGGATCCAACTCACAGCAACCCCTTCTTGGGTTTCAAATGCAGTATCACGACGGAAGTAGATTGCCCAATCTTCCTTCTGAGGAATGGCTGGTAGGTTTGAACTGCCAGCCTTCTGGTTAGCAGTCAAATGCCTTAGACACTATGCCACCAGTATAGACAAAGGAAAAAGTCTATGCTGGAGTCAATAAATATTTTTCTATAGTGTCATGAGAGACAGCATAATGCAAATGTAAGAGAAGAGTCTAGAGTCTGACTGCCTGGGTAGAAATTCTGGCTTTGTCACTTACTAAACCAAAATCAACTGGCTTCTAGTTGATTCCAACTCGCTGCAACCCTATAGGACAGAGTAGAACTGTCCTATTGGGTTTCCAAGGCTGTAAATCTTTATGGAAGCAGATTGCTTCATTTTTGTCCCTCAGAGCAGCTGGTGGGTTCAAACCACTGACCTTTTGGTTAGCAGCCAAATGCTTTTAGCAACGTGCCACTAGAGCTCCTTGTCACTTACTAGCAGGGAAATATTACACAAATTACTTAGTTTCTCTGAGCCTCAGATGCATCAAATAATATAGGAATGACATAATTCCTCCTCATAGGGTTGTCTGATGATTATGCAAAATTACTTAGCTTAGAGCAATACCTAGGACACAGTAAAGGCTGTCTGTGTTAGCTATTATTATTGTAATTTTTTGTTTTTTGTGTACTGAGGTTCATTTTTGGCTGTTTTTGTGGGCTAAAGAATAGAAAAGACTTGATTTCTTGGCATCAGATTTGATGAGATGACTTGTATAAAAGTGAAAGATCAGGTAGAAAGGGAGGTCTGTGGGGGTGTGTATAGTTTATTACAGTAAATTCTACATGAATTATGTACCCAATATCTTAGCCACAGAAAAGTTTGGAAGTACTAAATATTTCTTCATAAATCAACTTGTTTGGACCAGTACTATTTTTATCAGCAGGCCTTATCTCTATTATAAACAAATCTTATCCCCAAAGCTGGAAAAAAAAAAAAAAGCTAACAAACATTTGATTCAACAGAATCTTAGTAATGACTAGAACACCTCAATCTTTTAGTGTTTTTTGGCCATATTTACTTGGTTATCTTCTGAGATGAGATGTACAAAAACACTAGCTAACTTATCCATAATTAGGACTGGGGCTCACAATTGAATCTCAGAAATAGGGAATGAATTTCAAAAGAACTTTTCATGTGGCTATTAAATTAAGCCTCACTGGCAGATAATTGTCAGTTATTGTAAGAATTTCACTCTGGCAGGGACCAGGTTTGCTGGTCTGATAGAGCCTGGTGGAACCACTGAGACTATGGCCCCTAGCTGCCCTTCAGGTCTGGAATTGAACCCACAGCTGTGGCTTCCAGCCAAACAAAAGACAGGCATA
>NW_006921967.1:902365-918812 GCF_000298275.1 Orycteropus afer afer | reverse complement strand
AGTGCATGGAGGGATGGGCACAGGGAAGAGATAACTATCAGGAGGAAGTGGGAGCTGTTGCATTGTGGTAAACTGCAGTCAGTGTCATGAGACAAGGTGTATGTGAACTGCTGTATGGAAAGTGAATTTGCTCTGTAAATCTTCACCCAAATCACAATAAAAAATAAGAAAAAAAAAAAAAGTACAAAGATTAAAAAAAAAAGAATTTCACTTTGGCACAATTGATGTTCTCAGATATTTGCTTTGTAAAATAATGTATTGGTACTGAATTATCAGCTACAGAAATGACTTAATATCTAATGTTATTCTTGGTAAAATGCAGCTGTTTGCTCCCACAAACAAAATTTAGTTTCTTTTTTAAATATGTAAACATACATAAAATCACTTTAAGTCTTTTTCAAAAGGCATATAAGAGCTGAATGCCTTTAAAATGGCAGGAAGATGACTTCTCATAAGGATATTAAATTCTGGGAAATGTATCTCCTTCCCTTTTTACTCTTCATCTATCTCTTGAGTCTTAGCAAAGGCATCTTGATGGTTCTAGTTGGTTGATGGTTCTTTGTACTTTCTGAAGAAAGTTGTTATTGTGCAGATTGAGCCCAGTACTCATGTGGTTCCAACCAAAGAATACTTAGATATGCTCTAACTTACAGGGCTGGGGAGATTTTGCATTATGTTTTAGGCAAAGAGCTAATGACAGAAGGAATTCTGGGGACTCCTAGTCATGAGGATAACTGCCAGCTGTACTGGCTATGTTGGAGTCTAAGTGATCTCCCAAATAAGATGAAAATTAGAGCCAAAGTCAATAGCATTTGCTTTCTCAAAATAACATTTTATATGAATTACTTATAATCACTTATAATTGTGCTTATGAGGAACTTGTTCATAGACCAGGACGCTGTCACTCCAACAGAACAAGGGAATACTGATGGTTTAAAATCATGAAAAGAGTGTTTCAGGGTTGTGTTCTTTCGCCATAATTAGTCAATCTGTATGATGAGCAAATAATGGGAGAAGCTAAACTTTATGAAGAAGAACGTCATGCCAGGATTGGAGAAAGACTCATTAGCAACCTGTGATGTGCAGATGAAAAACCTTGTTTTGCTGAAAGTGAAAATTACTTGAAACACTTAACTGATGAAGATTAAAAAATACAGTCTGCAGTATGGATAACACCTTAACATAAAGAAAACAAAAGTTCTCACAACTGGACTAATAAGCATCATCATGATAAATGAAAAAAAGATTGAAGTTCTCAAAGATTTCATATTGGTTGGTTCTATAACCAATGCCAATGGAAGCAGCAGTCAAGAAATTAGATGTATTGCACTGGGCAAATCTGCTGCAAAAGACGTCTTTCAAGTGCTGAAGAGCAAAGGTGTCTCTTTGGAGACTAAGGTGTGCCTAACACAAGCCATGGTGTTTTCAATCACCTCATATAAATGTGAAAGTTGGACAATGAATAAGGAAGACCAAAGAAAAGTTGATACTTTTGAGTTGTGGTGGCAAAGGATTCTGAAAGTACCATGGACTGCCAGAAGAACAAACAAATCTGTCCTGAAAGAAGTGCAGCTGGAATGCTCCTTAGAAGCAAGGATGGCCAGATTTTGTCTTACCAACTTTGGTCATTCGTCAGAAGGGACCATTTCCTGAAGAAGGGTATCAAGCTCGGTAAAGCAGAAGGTCAGTGAAAGGGAAGACACTCAAGGAGATGGACTGACATGGTGGTTGCAACAATGGGCTTAAGTATAGCACATCTTGTGAGGCTGGTGCAGTGTTTGTTCTGTGTACATAGAGTCACTATGAGTAGGAGCTGACTCTACAGTACCTAACAACAACAACAACATAATCACTTAACTTACTTGAAGGGATTACTGGAAATATTTGGGAAAGTTGACTTCAATGAAGCACATAAATGCCTTGAGGATTCCAAAGATTATCTTCTGATTCTCCAATTAGCAAAGTGTGTTGGTAACCTACATATGAAGAGGAATTATTTGAGTGACAATTAGAAAGACTGCATCAGAAATGCATCCCTGTTAAGGGAGTAGATAAAATAATTAACTGGGACTCATGTGTACATAAGGAAATGTAGATGTTAATATAACTAACAACAACAGGGTGGATGTTCCAAGAAAATTTTTGAAAGCAGTTGGTTCAGAGATTAGTTGTATGAGGTCTGGTGGGGCTACATTAATGGCAAATTCTTATTTCTTCCTTTATTTTATAAAGTTTGAATGATGTGGCCAAGGAGACTGAGAAGGAGGTAAGAACCTCTTTCCCAAAATTTCCACAGTGATAAACCAAGTCAAACTCACTGCTGTTGAGTCAGATCCAACTCATGGCAAGCCTTCCTTGGGTTTCTGAGGCAGTATCACTATGGAAGTAGATTGCTCAACCTTCCTTCTGAGGAGTGGCTGGTAGGTTTGAACCACCAGCCTTCTGATTAGCAGTCTATCTAAAAATGTTTTTATGCTTTCTGTAAAATTTATTTGAGTTAGATAATGTAGTTAAAACAATTTTTCCTCTTTAGTCCAGTCCTACCAAAAAACTCATACTTGTAATTAATACCATGCTGAATTAATAATTTAAAAACTAGAGTTAAACAACCTATGTGTCCATCAGCAGAAGAATGGATAACTACACTATGGTACATGCACATACTGGAATGCTATGCAGCACTAAAGAATAAAGTAGAGTTTGCAAAACACCACATAACATGGATGAACTTGGAGGACATTATGCTGAGTGAAATAAGTCAATCACAGAAGGACAAATATAGCATTAGTTCATTATTGTAAAAAGTCAAGGAAAGGTTTATACATGGAAGGAAACTTTCTTTGTTGGTTACCAGGGGTGGAAGGGGAGGGGAGGGAATACTGAAAAAAAAAAAAAAAAATTCATTGACCCATGTCACTTTAGTTTTGTGTATTTCACTATACATAAATTATATTTCAATAAAATACATTAAAAAAAGAAAAGAAAAAACTAAAGTTAAAAAACTTAACTCATAATTTAAGAAAATATTTCAGTCAGCAGTGGCAGAGAATCATTGCAGACACTCACAGAAGAGAAGCAATAAAAACCAAGGAGGATCAGAGACAGCGTATAGTGTCATTAGATTCTTAGGTCATTAGATTATCTTGGCTGGCTCTTTACTAAGATGAGCCATGCTGCTTGCTTTGGGGCCTCCGGCAAACCTTATGTGGCAAGAATTGACGTATGAACACATTTTCAGTACACCACTTCGTGTTATTTCACAGGCCTCTGACATTTGGCCATCCATCAAATAATCTGTAGCAGGTTTCATCAGTGCCTTCATTTTTCTTTTGTAATACTTAATAACTTCTTTGGGTGGTTTTTATTTCAGCGAGGCTCACACATCCAGGACCAGGGAAATTAGTTAAGGAGCTTGAATAAGGAAAGTTAAGCTCTCCTAACCCATTGAGTCAATTCTGACTCATAGCAACCCTGTAGGTCAGAGTAGAACTGCCCCACAGAGTTCCCCAGGTTGTAAATCTTTACAGAAGCAGACTGCCTCAATCTTTCTCCTGTGGAGCTGCTGGTGGGTTTGAACCACCCACTTTTTGGTTAGCAAATGAATCCTTGTTCAAACCTCTCCTAATAACTCAAAAAATGTAGCTTTGTAGGTCAAGAAAGAAGTGGAAACCAGTATTTTCACTTTTCCCTCCCTTTTCTTTAAATAAAATTAAAGGTGAGGAAAAAGATTTGGAAAAATATTTAAGCAAAAATTTTGTCCCAAGCCCTGTACCTCCTCATCTTCCCAGCTAGATGCCACCCAGGGGCTTGATTGATGTTCTCTATTGGAGAAGTCTGAAGAAATCCATTCTTGGATAGCTTAAATGTATCTTCTTTGTTGTTGTTGTTATGTGCCGTCGAGTCAAATCCGACTCATAGCGACCCCTCCTTGGGTTTCCAAGGCAGTATCACTACGGAAGTAGGATTGCCCAACCTTCCTTCTGAGGAGTGGCTGGTGGGTTTGAACCGCCAGCCGTCTGGTTAGCAGGCAAGTGTCTTAGCCACTATGCTACCAGAAGTATCTTCTTTAGTAGGTAGCGTTTCCAGGCCACACAGAAATGGAACCATTTTTCTGGCCTTGCCTCCAAATTGATCAACTTTGAGAGTAATCAGCTGTTAAGATTTCAAGATGATTTTAACTCCTCTAGACCTCTGTTTCTCTCTGGTTAAAAGAGAGGAGGTCAGATAGATGTTTTCAAAGGTCATTTAGATCAAGAATTCTCATTCTTGACACTACTGAAATTTTGGATTGCATAATTATTTATTGTTACTGACTGTCCTATGTATTGTAGAATGTTTAGCATTATTCCTGGCCTCTACCCACTAGATGCCAGTAACATCCTTCCCAGTTGTGACACTCAAAAATGTCTCCAGACATTGCCAAATGTCCCTGGGAATAGGTTACCAGATAAAATACAGGATGCCTAGGTAAATTTGAAGTTCAAATAAAGAACAACAACAACAACAACCATGTGGTATAAGCTGTGTCCCAAATATTGTATGGGACTTACTTATACTAAAAAAATTACTCTTTATCTGGTGCTGCAGTGATTAAGGGCTTGGCTACTAACCAAAAGGTCGGCAGTTCGAAGCCACCAGTCTTCCTGTGAGAAAGATGGGGCAGCTTGCTTCTGTAAAGATTACAGCCTTAGAAACCCTATGGGGCAGTTCTCCTCTGTCCTATAAGATCTCTAGAGTTGGAATCGATTTGGTGGCAAGAGATTTAATTTCCCTCTGTGCACACTAAATGTGCTGAGAGCACTGGCAAAATAGAAGCATGAGAAGAAAGAAGAAGAGAGGAAAAAAGGGGGTGAGGGATTGAAAGGGAGAGAGATTTTCTTGTAAAGAATTACTATTTTTTAAAAGCATCTGTTTAGTAGATACTATGGGGGATGTTATAACTTTGTTGAATTTATTTTAAATTCCACATGGGATTAGAGTGACAGATAATCTTCATTGCTTAGGGCATTTGGTGTTTAATTTAATTCTGTCCTGATTTTATGACATTTTACCAAATATCAGCCTTAAACATTTTACCCAATATTAGCCTTAACAGAAAGTGGAATGATTGCCCAAGGCATCTGACTTCTTACTCTTTCTACTCTATGCTGTGGAGAAGTTGTATATAAACAGCAGAGAACTGCCAGGAAGGGGGAACAAATGAAACAGAGATTTAGGTACATGTGTTTGCATTGTGCTGAACTTGACACACTGCCTTTTCTACTTGAGCCAAACTCATTAGACCAATATGGGATTGTGGTACTTTTTTTTCACTGGGATTCCCTCTCTTCATGAAAGCAAAGGAGGTTGAAGGCTCAGAATAAAAATGAGAGTTCTGAGGATGTTGGAACAAGTGAAATGTGATAGTGATAACTATAAGCCTTGAGTGCTCATTAATACTTAAGAGTAGAGAAATACTTTATAACTGTTACTGATAATTTTTTTTTCAATGCTTACTGTACACATGGAATTAAACACTGAAGGTGATACTGAAAAAGAAAAAATTGTTAATATCTTTTAAAAACCTCCAAATCACTTAGGAAAAGAATTCATGTACACAAGAAAAAAGTAGCTCAGAGAAAAGAAAATATATGCTAAATGCCAAAACATTGTTCACATATTCTGTTTATAGGAGTTCAGAGAAGGAGATACCGCTTGTAGTTCAGGATTTCTCAACCTCAGCACTATTTTGACCTCAATGAGTCTTTGTTGTTGGGGTTGGCCTATGCACTGTAGTGTGGTTAACAGCATATCTGGTCTCTACTCACTGGATGCCAGTAGCATCCTCTGACAACCCAAATCATCTCCAGATGTTGTCAAATGTCCGTGAGAGGCGGGGAGAGTGAGGAGAAAGCAAATAGGCCCTGACTGAAAACCACTGGTATGGTAGTATGTAGGAAACATCATAAAAAGATAGCATTTGAGCTGGCCTGGAAGGATGGATTTGATTTAAGGAAAGAGGAAGTGAAGAGCAACTGAGTTGTGGGAAAAGGCACAAGTAAAGAAGTTAAGGAAATATTGAGGGTAAGTTTGGGGCGTAGTTGGCAGATGAGTTTAATTATACAATTAATGTTCACGTGGGAAATAGGGTTGAAAAGTCCTTTAGGAAATAGACCATAGTTTATGACTCTGCTTATTCCAGCAGCACCTAACAGTGTCTTGACCTTGGTAAGCTGTTCATTTATTAATTGGTGATCCAATTTGAAAATTATGCTGTATCAAGATCAGAAAGGTCTTGAATGAAAATCTTAAGAGGTTTAAACGTCTTCCAGTGAATAATGAAAATTCCTTGAAGTTTCTTTGAGCAAGGGAATGACATGATCTTGAGCAAGTCAAGCTGTTGTGGGTTCAGTTTTCTCATTGGTGAGATAAAGGGATTGGAAATGAGGATCATCATAAAAGCCAGCTTCAAAAAAACCTGACTTCCCAAATTACAGAGCACCTTTGTCTGCATTTTCTAATTTTATTGTTCAAAAAATCAAACATTAATTACGTTAAAACATTTTAAAGTTATTTTTCTTCCCAATTAGCACTGATGCTTGGACATTGCAGTGGAAAGAGTCTTTGAATACATTTCACGCTTTCAAAAAAAAAAATACCCACAATATTATTTTCTTTGCTCTTCATGATGTGATGTAATCAGTGGCCTAGGCAGTTGGTTCACCTCATGGGCAAAGATGTGGTTGAACAGCACTCTGTCCTTGGCAGGAAGGGGCATTTAAACCTGGGCTCCTTTCTGTGTCTGGGATCCGGGTTGAAAGCATTTCCTTTTGCCTCCTCAGATGAATAAGTGGCACTGTACAAGAGTTAAAAGAACTGTCTGTCATATGAATTTGGCATTGTCCTCTCTACAATCTCTTGAAGTCTGTTTGTGGTGCCACAGGATTAGTTCTTTGACCACTCTGTTCTTTCCATTCCAAAAGAGGCCAGACAGCTTTCCCAAAGGTCCATCTTCTTGCTATGCTCCCGCCGCCCAGCTGCTCTTTGTATTTACTTCAGGATCTGATCTTGTCATGTGGAGAAGGTGCATAATTTAGGGTGTTATGAGGTAATCCACAGCTCAATTTTATCTTTTTTTCTCCCACAAGACAAATTTCTCTTGTTCTTGGATTTCTCAGTGTCTCACTGATGTTAGGATTAAATGAGAATAAATTAGTTAAACCAAAAAAAAAAAAAAAAAAGGAACTGGATAATTAGAAAACTCAACTACATTCAAAAGTGGTTTCTGCTAATTAAAGACATTAATAAGCAAAAAGACTGTCAATATGTTCTAGAGCTGGTCATTAGGAAATCAAGTCTATGGTAAAAAATATTTCTCATAAGAAGAAAGAAATTGTGGCGATTCATGGAATCCAACTGAATTTCTTTTCATTTTAAGTTTTTATTGTGATTTGGATGAAGATTTTCAGACCAAATCAGTTTTCCATTCAACAATTCATACGTATTTTTTTTTTTTCATGTCACTGATTGCAATCCCCACAATATAATGTCACTCATCCCAGTTCCTCCCTGTGTTTTTCATTTCCATTCCTTCTTCTTTCTAATCCTTTCCTACCTTCTGAATTTTGCACTTGGGCAAATGCTGCCCTTGTGATCTTGAATCGTTGATTGTTCTAAGGAATTTACTGAGTTAAACCCATAATTTCAGTTAGAAGTATTTCCATACAGTTCTTTATTATTAGTGTTTGTAGTAGGCAGATTAGATTCCCAATGATGTCCACACCTTAGTCCCTAGGCCCTGTGAGTATGTTAAGTTACATAGCCAAAGGATTTTATAGATGTGACTAAAGTTGTTGTTGTAGTTAGGTGCCACCAAGTTGGCTCCAACTCACAGTGACCTTACGTAAAATAGTACAAAACACTGTCTGGTTCTGTACCATCCTCACAATCCTTGCTCTGCTTGAGCTCATGGGGCAGCCACTGTGTCAATCCATCTCACTGATAGTTTTCCCCTTTTTCACTTACCCTCTATTATACCAAGCATGATATCCTCCTCCTGCAACTAGTCCCTTCTGCCAAAATGACCAAAGTAGGTGAGACGAACTCTGGCCATTCTTGCTTCTAAGGCGCATTCTGGCTGTACTTCTAACAGGACAGATTTGTTTGTTCTTCTCGCAGTCCATGGTATTTACAGGATTTGTCACCAATACCACAATTCAGAGGCATCAACTCTTCTTTGAGCTTCCTTATTCATTCTTCAGCTTTCACATGCATACAAAACTAATGAAAATGCCATGGCTTAGGTTAGGTGCACCTTAGACTTCAAAGTGACATCTTTGCTTCTTAACACTTTAAAGAGGTCTTTTGCAGCACATTTGCCCAGTGCAATTCAATGTCTGATTTCTTGATTGCTGCTTCCATGGGTGTTGATTGTAGATCCAAGGAAAATGAAATCCCTGATAACTTCAATCTTTTCTCCATTTATTGTGATGTTGCTTACTGATTTAGTTGTGAGGATTTTTGTTTTCCTTATATTGAAGTGTAATACATATTGCAGACTGTAGTCTTTAATCTTCATCAGTAAGTAAATGCTTCAAGTCATCCTCACTTTCAGCAAGCAAAGTTGTGTCCATTGCATATCGCAGGTTGTTAATGATTCTTCCTCCAATCTTGATGCCACACTTTTCTTCATATAGTCCAGGATCTTGGATTATTTGCTCAGCATTCAGATTGAATAAGTATGGTGAAAGGATGCATGCCATTCCTAATTTTAAACCATGCAGTATCCCCTTGTTTTGTTTAAATGATGGTCTCTTCATGAGCACAATTAAGTGTTGTGGAACTCCTATTCTTCACAATAACAAACAAACAAACAAAAAACCAAACTCACTGCCGTCAAGTCAATTCGACTCATAGCAACTCCTTGGGTTGCTGAGGCAGTATCTGTACAGAAGTAGATTGCCCACTCTTCCTTCCAAGAAGGCACTATGTCACCAGAGCTCTCTTCTTCACAATAGTATCCATAATTTGTTATGACCCACACAGTAGAATGCCTTTGCATAGTCAATAAAACACAAGTAAACATCTTTCTGATATTCTTTACTTTCAGCCAAGATCCATCTAATATCAGCAGTGATATCCCTTGTTTCATGTCCTCTTCTGAATCCAGCTTGATTTTCTGGAAGTTCCCTGGCAATATACTGCTGCAACTGTTTTTTGAATAATCTTCAGTAAAATTTTACTTGTGTGTGATATTAATGATATTGTTTGATAATTTCCACATTCTGTAGGATCACCTTTCTTTGGAATGGGCACAGATATGGATCTCTTCCAGTTGGTTGGCCAGGTAGCTATTTTCCAAATTTGTTAGTATCAATGAATGAGCACCTCCAGTATTGCATCCATTTGTTGAAACATCTCAGTGAGTATTCCGTCAGTTCCTGGAACTTCGTTTTTGACCAATTCCTTCAGTGCAGCTTGGACTTCTTCAGTACTATTAAGTATTGATCATATGCTACCTGTTGAAATAGTTGAATGTCGACCAGTTCTTCTTGATGCAGTGACTCTTTCCTTCCGTCTTCTTTTGATGCTTCCTGCATTGTTCAACATTTTGCTCATAGAATCCTTCAATGTTGTAATTCGAGGCTTGAATTTTTCTCCAGTTCTTTCAGCTTGAGAAATGCCAAGCGTGTTCTTCCCTTTTGGTTTTCTTAACTTAATTTTGTCTTCTTAATTTTCTTAATTTTGTCTTCTCGAGCCACCTTTTGCAATTTTCTGTTCAGCTCATTTATTTCATTCTTTCTCCCATTTGCTTTAGTTCTTCTCTGTTCAAGAGCAAGTTTCAGCACCTCTTCTGAAATCCATTTTAGTCTTTACTTTCTTTCCTGTCTTTTTAATGACCTTTTCCTTTCTTCATGAATGGTGTTCTTGATGTCATCCCACAACTCGTCTGGTCTTTGGTCAGTGGTGTTCAGTGCATCAATTCTATTCTTCAGATGGTCTCTAAATTCAGGTGGATATAATAAAAGTCATATTTTGGCTCTTGTGAACTTGTTTTAATTGTCTTCAGTTTCAATCTGAACTTGCATATGAGCAATTGATGGTCTGTTCCATGGTCAGCTCTTAGACTTATTTCGACTGATGATATTGAGCTTTTCCATTTCCTCTTTCCACAGATATAGTTTATTTGATTCCTGTATATTAGATCTGGTAAGGTCCATGTGCATAGCCACTGATTATGTTGTTGAAAAATGATATTTGCAATGAATAAGTCATTGGTTTTGAAAAAATTCTGTCATATGATTTCTGGTCTCATTTCTATCACCAAGGCCATATTTTCCAAGTACTGATGTTTTTCTTCATTTCTAATTTTCACGTTCAGTCACCAGTAATAATCAATACATCTTGATTGCATATTTGGTCAATTTCAGATTGCAAATGTTGGTAAATATCTTCAGTTTCTTCATCTTTGTCTTTAGTGGTTGGTGCATAAATTTGAATAATAGTCATATTAACTGGTTTTCCTTGCAGACATATGGACATTATACAAAGTACAGCTTTGCACTTCAGGACAGATCTTGAAATGTTCTTTTTGATGATGAATGTGATGACATTCCTCTTCAATTTCTCATTCTCAGAATAGTAGATCATAGGATTGTATGATTCAAAGTGGACTATACTAGTCCATTTCAGCTCACTAATGCCTAGGATATTGATCTTCATGCATTCCATTTCATTTTTGATGGCTTCCAATTTTTCCTAGATTCATTCCACATTCTGAGTATTAATGAAGCTTTGTAGCTGTTTCTTCCCATTTTGAGTCATGCCCCATCAGCAAATGAAGGTCCCAAAACCTTTACTCCATCCATGTCATTAAAATCAACTCTGCTTTGAGGATAGAGTTCTTCTTCAGTTGTATTTTCAATGTCTTCAAACCTGAGGGGCTTCTGGCACTATGTCAGACAATGTTTCATGGCTCTTCTTGAAGTTTTCCAGTAATTCATCAGACAGTGTTTCACTGCTATTCATAAGATTTTCAGTGGCCATTTTTTTCAAAACTGTGTGGCCCTGTGCTTCCCTGTCTGTCTTAGTCTGGAAGCTCCACTGAAACCTGTCCACCATGGATGACCCTGCTGGTAATTGAAATACTAGTGGCATAGCCTCCAGCCTCACAGCAGCAAGCAAGCCGCTATGGTATGACAGACTGACAGACTAGCAGTGGGTGATTAAAATTACAGATCCTAAAATGAAGAGATTATCCTGGATCATCCAGGTGGGCTCAATCTAATCACATTTGTCCTTAAAAGCAGAAAAATTTATTTGGCTGGAGGCAAGAGATATGCAGCAAAAGGAAAAGTTAAGGGCATTCCAAGTGTGAGATGGATTCCACATATTGCTGGCTCTGAGATGTGGAGGGGTTATATGTGAGGGTGAGAGAGAGATCTCTAGGAGGTAAGGGCCTCCCAACTGAAAATCAGCAAAGAAACAGAGATCACAGTCCTATGACTGCAAGGAAATGAATTTGACCAACAGCATGCATAGGCTTAGAAATGAGTTATTTTCCAGAGCCCCCAGAAAGGAAAGCTGCCATGCTGATACCTTGATTTCATCCTTGTGAGATTCTAAGCAAAACACAGTTGAGCTATGCTGTACCCAGACTTCTGGCCCACAGAAACTTGAGACCACTGTTTTAATCTGCAAACTTTATAGTGATTTTTTATGGCAGCAGTAGAAAGTGGATACACTGTTCTTTGTCATTCTTTCTGTCTTCATCACAATTTCCACCACTGTTATAATTTACTGTGAATTTGTATTGGCTAGGACATGGTGCCAAGTACTAGGTTCCTCCACTAGATTGTAAATTCTGAGGGCTGGATTTTCTCTTTAAAATTTCATCTGTACATGCTAGCATCTCAAACAGTGTCTAACATGTACTAGGTGCTCAACAGATATTTCTTGAATGAATAACCAAGGCTACAAAAGAATTTTTAATTTTATCTCTTCCCTAAATAAGTTGCAATTGAGTTGATTCTGACTCATAGCAACTCCATGTATGTCAGAGTAGACCTGATTTCAGTGACTGATTTTGTAGAATTAGATCACCAAGAATTTTTTTTTGTGGTGGCTCTGCATGAACTCTAACCACCAAACTTTCAGTTAGGAGCCACATGCATCTATTGTTTACACCACCCAGGGACTCCATGTCTTTCTTAGTGGAATTAAAAAATTCAATTAGGTAGTAAAAATCCAAATGTATGTGTGTATATGTATACACACACACACATATATATATAATCTAAACTATAACACAGAAAATGAGGACAAAATAATTCAAGTGCCAAATGAGAGGTATAGACAGTACATACACTAGGTTTCTTGTGGAATGGAGAGTTCAGTGGGTTGAGGTGGAGAAAGCTCTCATGGAGGTGGAAGGCCTAAGAGAACAATTTAGGAAAACAAAGCAGAGGGGAAGGGCAGGAGCAAAAGAGAGAACCACAGGTCTACCCACAATAATCCAAGATAACCAGTTGGTATATGTACTAGCCTTATCTTGAGCAGGGTGAAAGGCTATTGCTGTGTTGTCTACAACCCTTGCTTTGCTGGGAATAAGGCATTATTCTACTACATTTTGTAGTTTTATAACATCTACTATTGGGGACCAGGGTTTCAATTATCAACATTCGTTTTTGGTCCTTTCATTCTTCTGTCTTTCTTCTCTCATAATAATATGAAACTTTCAAATACAATGATGTCATGGTTTAATTTTTCAAAACAAATTTTAATGCAAAAATAATATATACTCATTCTTGACTACTTTGGAAAAAATTAAGTAACTATGAAGAAAAAATTCATACACAGTTTTTCCATCACTACCCAGAAATAACTACTGAATAGTTTGATGTATTTTCTAGGTTTTGTCTTCATCTAAACTTACATACTAAGAAAATTAGTATTAAGTGAACATACTTTTTATATTTCTAATTCTTACTTTCTGTGTAATTTCCCATCAAGTTAATAGAATGTAGTTTCCTTGTTGTTGTTGTTAAGTGCCATCGAGTCCTTTCCGACTCATAGTGACCCCATGCACAGCAGAACGAAACACTGCCCGATCCCGCGCCAGCTCCACAATCCCTGCTATACTTGAGCCCATCATCGCAGCCACTGTATCAATCCATCTCCTTGAAGGCCTCCCCCTCTTTTGTCGACCCTCCACCCTACCAAGCATGACATCCTTCTCCAGGGAATGGTCCCTTCTCACAACATGAACAAAATAGGTGAGACGAAGTCTGGCCATTCTTGCTTCCAAGGAGCATTCTGGCTGCACTTCCTCCAGGACAGATCTGTTAGTTCTTTTAGCAGTCCATGGTACTTTCAGCATTCTCCGCCAGCACCACAACTCAAAAGCATCAACTCTTCTTCAGTCTTCCTTATTCATTGTCCAGCTCTCACATGCATACGAGGCGATTGGAAATATCATGGTTTGTGTCAGGCGCACCTTAGTCCTCAAGGAGATATCCTTGCTCCTCAGCACTTGAAACAGTTCCTTCGCAGTTGACTTTCCCAATGCTACACGTCGTCTAATGTCCTGACTCCTGCTTCCATTGGCATCGATTGTAGAACCAAGCAACGTGAATTCTTTGACAACCTCAATCTTCCCTCCATTTAGTTTCCTTAATGTGGTTTCCTTAATTCCCCATAATTGGTCATCTAAGTCACTTCCAATTCTTTGGAATTTAAGATTAAAACTATTTTTAAAACTTAGTTAAAAATCCTTGTCAATAAATCTCTGGCTGCATCTCTAATTATATCTTAAGGATAAAGCCCCAGAAGTTGAAATTATTGGATCAAAGTGAATGAATATTTTTAAGGCTCTTCATAGTATTTGTCAGATTGTTTTACAGAAAGAAAAGGAGGTGTTTATTTTAGGGGAGAAAAAAGAAAAAGGAGAGCTGCAAATTGCCAATATCAATTTACATTTTCATTGATTGTATATGAGTGTTCATCTCTCCATACCCTCACCAGCATTCATTTTATAACTTCATCTTTGTTAATATTTTTGTTTTGCTGTGCATTTCACTAATTCTCTAAAGACAGTTTTGTATATGTATACAGTTAAATATGCTCTTGTAGTGTAGAGCATAAGGCATTTGACTGCTAACCAGAAGGCTGGCAGTTCAAAGCCACCAGCCACTCCTTGGAAGGAAGGTTGGGCAATCTACTTCTGTAGTGATACCACCTCAGAAACCCGAGGAGGCGTCGCTATGAGTTGGATCTGACTCAATGGCAGTGAGTTAGAGCGGAAATTTGTCTACATTCTTTGTGAATTGCCTACTGATACCCTTTGCCTTTTTTTCTACATATAAGTTTTTGTATTTATTTATGAGACCTCTTTACATATTATGATTAATTATTGATATTTTGATTATTATATTAAAATCATCACTATGTTAATAATATAATTGCACAAAATAATAAATAATGTTCCCATTTTATGGTTTGAATTTTTTTATATTTATACATCATCAATATTTCTTTTTAAAAAAATTTTTATTGTGATGTGGGTGAAAGTTTACAGAGCAAATTCATTTTCCATACAGCAGTTCACACACATTTTGTCTCATGACATTGACTGGAATTCTCCATAATGAAACAGCTTTCTCCCCATTTCCTCCCTATAGTTATCTCTTCCCTGTGTCCTTCTCTCCCATGTACTCCAGTTTCCCCTACCCCCCAATAGCTATCTTCCTGTGCAAACACTGCCCTTCTGTTCTCCCATGATTGATTGCTCCAAGGATTGTATCTATCCGATGTAAATGTTCAGCCCATATGCTGCTCTATTGTTTGGCTGGAAACCACAAGAGTGAATTCAATTCCAGACCTGAAGGGTTGCTAGGGGCCATAGCCTCAGGAGTCTCACCAGGATCTATCAGATCACCAAACCTGGTCTTGCATTTTATTTTTTAATGATTTTGAGTTTTGTTCCACATTGTTCTCCCACTCTGTCCAGGATCTCCTGCACCAATCCCCCTCCAAGTGCTTGACAGTGGTAGCCAGGCACCATCTAGGTCTTCTGGTCTCGTGGTCATATAGGCTGAGAATTGCATGGTCTACAAATACCATGTGACAATTAGGAAACTAATTGTTTCCATGAGTCTTTGGTTTTCTTTATTCTTCTTTGCTCTGCATGAGGAGAGACCCATCATTGCATCTAGATGCCCACTTGCAAACTTTTAAGATCCCAGTTGCTACACACCAAAGTAGGATGTAGAACAATGTTTTTGTGTCATATGAGCACTGAGGTTGATGTCCCCTGTGACCATGCTCTTGTGCCCACAGATCTAACTACTTGCTGCCACCAAAAACTTGCCCCTTGTCAGCTCTACTATACACATGGATATTCTTACTGTGCATACAAATACACATGTAGAAACATTGTCTGCTAACCCGATACATGGTCATGGGCACACTACCCCCTGCCTAGATATACCTGATTGTTCAGCCTGTCTACCCATCTATCCACTTGTAGATCAATGCTTGCCATCACTGACAATGCAGCACTGTACATACAAAATGGTTCATTTTTGTTGTCTCTACCTCCCATGTACCTGTCTATGTCTGCCTCTTCCTCAATGTCACCGTGTTGATCATCACTTTTGGTACTTTCTCCTTTCCTTCACCCAAATCAGTACTTGCCTCTACCTATCTAGCAGTGTTCCCTTCCCTCCCCTCCCACCTCTGGTAACCAACAAAGAAAGTTTCCTTCCATATATAAACCTTTCCTTGACTTTTTACAATAATGAACTAATATAATATTTGTCCTTCTGTGATTGCTTTATTTCACATAGCATAATGTCCTCCAAGTTCCTCCACACTTTGCAGTGTTTTGTAGATTCTACGTTATGCTTTAGTGTTGCATAGTATTCCATTCTGTGTATGTGCCATAGTTTGGTTATTCATTCCTCTGTTGATGTGCACCTAGGGTGTTTCCATCTTTTGGTTATTGTAAATAGTGCTGCAGTGAACATGGGTATGAATATATCTGTTCATGCCCTGGCTCTCACTACTTTAGGATATATACCCAATAATGGGATTGCTACATCAAATGGTATTTCTAATTCCAACTTTTTAAGGAAAAAAAAACTTTCCACAGTGATCATATATCATTTGACAGTCACACTAGCAGTGTATGAGAGTCCTAATCTCTCCATATCCTTGCCAGTATTTGCTATTTTATGTCTTGCGGACGTTTGCTATTAGTGCTGGGACAAGATGGTAGGTATCTCATTGTTGTTTTGATTTGCATCTCTCTAATGGCTAATGAGGCGCTCTGGTAGCATAGTGCCTAAGGCACTTGACTGCTCACCAGAAGACTGGCGGTTCAAACCCACCAGCCACTCCTCGGAAGGAAGGTTGGGCAATCCTACTTCTGTAGTGATACTGCCTCGGAAACCCAAGGAGGGGTCGCTAT
>NW_006921967.1:892039-901415 GCF_000298275.1 Orycteropus afer afer | reverse complement strand
TTTCTTTGTACAGGTCTTTTGTGTCCCTAGTGAGATTTGTTCCCAAGTATTTTATTTTTTTTGGTAGCTATTGTAAATGGTATTGATTTCCTTATTTCCTTTTCAGCAATCTCTTTGCTGGTGTAGAGGAATCCAACTGATTTTTGTGTGTTGATCTTGCATCCAAGCACTATGCTAAATCTCTCAATTAGTTCCAGTAGTTTTTTTGCTGAGTCTCTTGGGTTTTGTAGGTATAGGATCATATCATCAGCAAATAGGGATAGTTTGCCTTCTTCCTTACCAATTTGGATGCCTTTGATTTCCCTTTCTTGCCTTATTTTCCTGGCTTGGACTTCCAATCCAATGTTGAATAGAAATGGAGATATAAGGCATCCTTGTCTGGTCCCTGTTTGCAAGAGGAATGGTTTCAGTCTCTTGTCATTGAGAATAATGTTGGCTGTTGGTTTTGCATATATGCCCTTTATTATGTTGAGGAATTTCCCTTCTATTCCTATTTTGTTGAGAGTTTTTTTTTTTTTTAATAAGAATGGATGTTGGATTTTAGTAAATACCTTTTCTGCATCAATTGATATGATCATGTGGTTCTTTTTCTTTGTTTTATTTATGTGATGGATGATGTAAATTGTTTTTCTAATGTTGAACCATCCTTGCATACCTGATATGAACCCCAATTGGTCATAATGTATTATTTTTTTGATATGTTGTTGGAGTCTATTGGCTAGGATTTTGTTGAAGATTGTTGCTTCTATATTCATGAGGGATGTTGGTCTGTAGTTTTCATTTTGAGGGTGATGTCTGCCTGGTTTTGGTATCATGGTTATGCTTGCTTCATAAAATGATTTTGGGAGGATTCCATTCTTTTCTATGTTCTGGAATAGTTTAGGACTGGTGTCAGTTCTTCTCTGAATGTTTGGTAGAATTCTACAGTGTTTACGAATCATTTTATCATTTCCTTTATTGCTATTGTTTTCTCAAACTCTCTCACTGCTGTCAAGTTGAATTTGACTCATAGTGACCCCTCCTTGGGTTTCCGAAGTGGTGTCTCTATGGAAGTAGATTGTGGTGTCTCTATGGAAGTAGATTGCCCAGTCTTCCTTCTGAGGTGCTGCTGGTGGGTTTGAACAGCCAGCATCTGGTTAGCAGTCAAATACCTTAGGCACAATGCCACTAGAGTTCCTTGCTATTGTTTTAGTATTTGCTAAATATTTGTGCTTGTCCTCTTTTTAATTTTGATGTGAAGGTTTATCATTTTTCTTTCAGATTACCCTGTGATTTATAATTTACTTCCCAAGTTTAGAACAGTCCATTCTATCTTGCACTTATATTGACTTCCTCACCATTTAGAAGTTCTATAACTACACTATTTTTTCCCTCTTTTTGGTTTGTGGTTGTCCTCATTTGCCAGTTGATGTCTCTGATTCTCTGATTGCAGTCTTGTACACTTATTTTACTTGGGTGCTTCCATACCTGGGTTGGTTTCTGGGTTATGTCATCATATGTGTTAATGTTCAGTTGTTGTTTGCTGTTGGTTCTCTGTCCCAAGGACTTCCTTTAGCATGTCCTGTAAGGCTGGTCTAATTTTAACAAATTCCCTTAATTTCTGCTTATCTGGAAATATCCTAATTTCACCATCATATTTGAAGGACAATTTTGCTGCATATATAATTCTTGGTTTGAAATTTTCTCTTTCAGGGTTTTATGTATCATCCCATTGCCTTTTTCGCTGCATGGTTTCTGCTGAGAAATCAGAGCTTCATCTTACTGGTTGCTCTTTGTAGGAAACTTTTTGTTTTTTCCATGTTGCTTTAAGAATTTTTCTTTGTCTTTGGTTTTGGTGAGTTTGATGATAATATGTCTTGGTGATTTTCTCTTGGGGTCTATCTTGTTTGTGGTTCATTGACTTCTTGAATGAATCCAGTCTCATCTTTCATCATATCAGGGAAATTTTCTTCCAACAAATCTTCGACTATTTTGTCTGTGGTTTTATTCATTTCCTCCTGTTCTTGAATTCCAATTACACATAGGTTATTCCACTTGATGGTATCCCACATGACTCTTAGGCTTTCTTCATTTCTTTTTGACCTTTCTTCTGAATTCTTTCGAAAGAAGTATTGAGGTGTTCAGTCTCTCTAATTCTATCTTCCATTGATTTGATTCTACTCCTTTGCCTGTTCAATGTGTTATCTACTTCTGAAATTAAGTATTAATCTTCTGGATTTCTATCTGTAGATTTTGTATCATTTCTAATTTTTCATTTAGTTTGTCATATTGGTCTTGTATTTTCTTCCAAAATTGTTCTAGGATTTTGTCTGTGTTTTTCTTAATTTTGTCACTGTTTTCCTTGCTCTGTCTCTCAATCTGTTGAAGGTACCTAAATATAATTCTTTTGAATTCCTTATAAAGGATTTCCAATGCTGCTTCTTTTTTAAGGATGTATTCTGGGTCTGTATCCTGGTCCCTTGTTTCTGATGCTTTATCCTTCTTCTTTGTGTGGACTGTGATGGTCTGTTGTCTCCAAGACATTGTGACATTGTATTTATATTTAATTGGTGATTGTATGTTGCAGTTATTTACCTAAGATTTTCATTTTCTTTGTTTTGTTTGGGTGTATCTGAGTAAGCAGGGTGCTGTGCCCCTCTATTTTCTAGTTGACAACATTTATGCACTCACTACCTATCTCTGATGGGTGTGATATAGAATGGGAGTGAGTGCACAGATCTCTGTTAGCTGTTTGTGAAGAGCAGTTAAGGTTGAGTCAGGCTCATATTGGCTGATGTGTATCATTGGCCGGTTGGTGCAGAAGCAAGTTGTGGCCCTCACTCACTAGGAGGGGTTGCAGGTGGTGTGGGTATGGTTGGATCATATGGGCATGGATACTGTGTCCCATTCAGTTAGACAAAAACAAAAATTAAAATAACCACCAAAAAAGTAAAACCAAGGACAAAAAACACACACCACATAAAAACACAGAACAATCACAAAAAAGAGAAAGAAAAAAATAAAAGGGGTGGGGGCAGCAATAAATGAGCCAAAATATTTAAAGAAGTACTTTAAAAGGATAAGAGAAATATATATATATATATATTATATATTTCTATACACCCCACAATATCTGGGGGGAAGGGAATAAGAGAAAAGAAACAGACTAAGAGAATAATGAGGAAAAAATGGGAAAAATGATAAAGAAAAACAAGGGATGGGAAAAACCACAAGAAAGAAAAAAAAAAAAGGGAACCAGAAAAGGGAAAGAGAAACAAAAGCCCCAAACACAAAATAAAAAAATAATAATTTAAAAAGAAACAAAGGAAAAACAAGCAAAAGAAGACAAAAACAAAATCTGGGGGTGGGGCAGGGCACCCAGCCTCCGTCAGAGCACATAGACTGGGATAGAATTCCTACTGGCCCAGAAGGTGGGTGGATGTGAGGAATGGTTGGTTGTACCTCCATTCACCAAGAGAGTGTGGGATATAAGAGTAACAAGGGCAATATTGTACTTTTCCAGTCATCAGCCTCTGATATGGCCATGCTGTCCTCTGCAAGTAGAGCCTATTCTTAGATCCCTGGAATCTGAGCTAGAAAACTGTCGCTTTAAATATCCAAAATGGCCACCACATGTAAACGTTTAAAATGGCTGCACCCTCTGGACAGCTGAAAGTCCACAGCTCAATCTGTCTCATTTGCTGTTTCCCTTTTTAGTCATCAGCCACCAGTATAGTTGTCCATGAAGCCCTTGACAAGCAGGGCTGATTTTTAGGTTACTTCTCAGGTCCTAACACCACTTGAAAATATTAAAACTGTCTGTGCCATCAAGATAGCTGACAGTCCACAGGTTCATTTGTCTCCTTATTCACTGTTTTCATTCACATTCTTCTAGTAGTTGGTGTTTAATCCACTTCTGTACCTTTCCTTTCAAAGCTTAGGGCTCCAGGATTATCTTCTGTATCTGTGTCAATTGGTTTCTCTTTTCTTTGTTGAAGAGGGTCTGTATAGCTTGTCTGTCTATTCCACCATCTTACTGGAAGTCCCTAAGTGGTATCTCTTAACCTAAACATCATAGTGCCTAAGGTATTTGACTGCTAACCAGATGGCTGGAGGTTCAAACCTACCAGCCACTCCTTGGAGGGAAGGTTGGGCAATCTACTTCCACAGAGATACCACCTTGGAGACCCAAGGAGGGGTCTCAATGAGTCAAATAGACTCGATGGTAGTGAGTTTAAAAAAAAAAAAAATTATGGCAAGTGTATGTATTTTTTTTTTCCCCCAGAATTGTCCTGAAACATGTGGTACTCTCTCACTCCCTGCCACCTGACCTTATCCCTATTGCCCAACCTGAAATGAGAAGTCCTGGGCTTCCAACGTAGTATAAATTGATTATGTTACTTTTATCAAGTAATTCTTGAATTCAAGAGGTTTTCTATTCATATTTTATGATTGATTAAGAAGTCCACCAATGAATTCTCTTTCAGAATAATCAGATAAATGAACTGAGTACTCAGAATTATATGCTTTTAAAATCACTTTAGAATTTTAACTTGCAATAGTGTGTTCTAACTGGATAGCATATTGCTGTTAGTAAAATTCCAGATTCCCCTGATTATTTTGATGAATCATAAACATCCATAACTTTACAGTTAAATTAGATATATAAGCTTGAAGTTCAAGACATAGTCACTCATTCAGGAAGGTGGTGTTTGAAGTAAACATTTAAAAATTTTTGCCATAGCAGTCAAATAAGTATCATTATTTTTGGAATGTATTTTCCTCACTATTCAACTCTTGCTAAGGTTTAATCAGCTTTGTGTCTAGTCAGGCTACCTAGGCATTTATTTTTAAAAGGATTTACTTACCATGGTTTTTCATTTATATGGAGTAGCACATAGGCAAGGGAGTTAAGCAATCAGATGCTAACTGAAATATTGGAGGTCTGAACCCACAAATAAGTCCACAGAAGAAAAGACCCGGTGTTCTGCTCCAGTAAAGATCGAAGCCTGGGAAACTCTATGAGGCAGTTCTACTCTGTCAACTAGGGTCACTATGAGTCAGGGTCAACTCAGTAGCACATAGCAACAACAGCACATATACATTAATCAAGTTTTATTTTAAAACAGTTGACAGCAGAAATGTCAAACACATAGCCTCATGATTAGGAATTCTGAGCTATTGGTGGAGGCATATTGAGTGATGTGTTGAGAAAGTTTCGGTATGTATTCAGACTCAGAAACCAAAGAATGCTAAAATCAATTAGTGATCTAGGAGAAGGTGTGACAAAATGTTGTGTATTTACTATCCCAGATTAAAGTAAATTTAATTAGCCTAAAAGTTCAAATACGAACAGTTTCAAATTCATTAGTCTACTATGCTTTCTTTGAAGTAAAACTACAAAGACTTTTTTTTTAACTTTAAATTTTTTTTATATTTTGTTTTTTAAAAAAATTTTATTGTGATTTTGGTGAAAGTTTACAGAACAAATTTACTTTTCATACAGCAGCTCGCATACACTTTGTCTTGTAACATTGACTGCAATTTCCCACAATGCAACTGCTCCCCTCCCACTTTTTCCCAGAGTTACCTCTTCTCTGTGTCCTTCCATCCCATGGACTCCTGCCTCCCGAGCTGTCTCCCTGTGCATAGACAGCCTTTCTATTTTCCCATGACTGTTCTCTCCAAAGAGTGTATCTACTAATGTAAATGTTCAGCTCATATGCCTGCCTTTTGTTTGGCTGGAAGCCACAGGAGTAGATTTAGTTCCAGACCTGAAGGGCAGGTAGGGCCCATAGTCTCAGGGGTTCCACAAGGCTCTATCAGACTATCGAACCTGGTCCCTAACTACAAAGACTTTTTCCTTATTTATTTTGGAAGGTATTTTTCAACTAGTTGAGAATAGCTCTCAGTGGAAGAGTGATATTACAATGATTTTTACTTTTTTCTATTTGAAAAATCCCATTTGAAGAATCCTGAGGAAATTTCCTTTCTTCCTTATTGGCATTAGGTATGATTTTTCTCAAAGGTTTAATGTACAGAGAATAGGAAATGTGGCATTTGTCACAACATCTGGGTCTGTGTAAGCTTATAAATAGTTTGCTTTTAAGATGAAGATTTAGTACATTTAGCCTCACTTGGATATTTAGCTGAGGACACACTAGAAATATCTTGATTCAAGGTTGAAAAATAAATCTTTCCAAGGATTCTTTGATCTAAAACCTATATACCTGCAAAATAATAACTTCAGATCCTCCTAATATTCACCATTATCTTTCAGAATTCATTATTCTTTATTTCCCAGTTAGTCTCCATATTTTATTCTGTCCCATGAATATATAAACTCATCTCAGTTTGATAAAACAAATCTTATGTCTGTAAACCATGAAATGGAAGTGCTGGTCTCCTCTCCTCTTCAGATGGTTGTTGGAACCCCAGGCCTCACTGCACAATCTCTGTTTGGTGACATTGACCCCTCCAAAGTTGTGAGATTTAAAAAATCACTTCTTGACTCAAGCTAGTGTCTATTGTGAGCCACTGCTTTTATTGAAAATGCTTCCTTGTAATTAAAAACAAAGGAAGAAGACTAATGTATATTGAAACTTATTTTCAGGGAATTAAGTTTGCTTCTGTTACTTGCAGGGAAAAAAATTCCTTAATCTAAAATTCTATTTTTATATGTATGGCCGTTTTTCCCCCTGCCTACACTATTCCTCAGATTATGGACAAACAGAGATTCTTAATACCATACAATTTTGCAGGCTAGCTATGGTCAAACCAAATTTGTGCCTTAATCATTTCTTTTTTTCAGTTTTGTCTAAACATCTCCTCAGAATAATATGCTGCTTTTCTTGGAGGAAAGTTGTCTCCTCCTTAAGGTTTGGTGACTTCAATTGATATGACACCAATGTTAACCAAGGAAATGAATATTGTATATTTTAAAAAATAAATAAATAAAAAAGAAAGGAAAAGATTTTGAAATCACTGGGCAGACTCTTGACCCCGGTTTTTAAATCAACTGGCTCAAGTAGCCAGTCCAGGAAACGTGCTACATTGTTTTGTAGAAAACCTGACTCTCCAAATTATACAACTGATAGAATGTTAAGAGGTTACATTTACTAGGTAACGTCATCCTTGGCTCAGAGTCAATGAAATAGTCATCAACTTCCTAGGTGACATGGGAGCGTAAAAGCATTTAGTCTCTTTTTATTGCCAGAGAGAGATTGATGGTTGTGGGTAGAAACTATGCAAAACTTGGCAATTCTAGCTGACTTGAGCTTTCAGGTCTGTCCAAGTGAAAGTCTAGGGGTGTGAACCCAGGTAAACTAAATGTTTACCACTGAAAAAAAGCCACCATTAATTTGAAACCACTGAGGTGCATAGTTCCATTCACGGAGAGCACCCCATTCTGTACAGCCACAATCTTCTCTGAATGGCTTCAAAATGCAGGTTAGCACATTTAAGTATTGGGCTAAGCATGCAAAAGAGAGATTTTACCAAGTTGAGTAGTGATCACATCTACAGTATTCAATTAATAAGACACACAGTTATGTCACTATAGAGAATTCAGGGTTTGGCTCATTTAGTGTAAAAGTTTGCCATGTTTTATAATGATTACAACAGCAAATACTACCTGTCTAAAGTGGTTAGCAAAGTGCATGACTTTAGATGTAAAGAAAAAAGTAAATGATGAATAGAATAGGGGGTGTTTATGCTCATGAGAGTATAAGTATATTGATAACTGCAGAAAATAAAAACTTTTTGATTTTTGAAAATTAGGTGGTTAAAAGTAAAAATCTCAAGTTTTATCTGTAATTTGATCAGTCTATCTGTACCTTTTGCAGTTTGTGTCATGGTCACTCAATTTCACAACACATACATTATGAACACTCAGAATGATTTATATTTGTAGGATTAAGCAAAATAATGATTATTACCATATTAATAGGATCAGCTTATTGTTGTGAGTACTTACTAAGCACAGATAAGTGGATTGTCCCAAAGGACAATAAAACATAATAAAATAAATAAATAAAACATAATAAAAATGTGCAAAAATATATTTAAAAATTAATTTTAGCAGTGACAAGCGCAATCTCATGATTGCAGAATGAAATCTGCAAATATTTAGGCTATAAAGGCCAGTCCATTTTTTCAATAGATAACAAATATCCAGGTGCCTACAGCATGCCGGACACTACGTTAGGGGAAAGAGTGAGGAACAAAAACAAAAACTTGATTCCTGTTTTCAAGAAGTTCAATAAGCAAATCAACACCATAACTTCCATATGTACGTGTGTAGAAGGTTCAGAAAGAATAAAGAAAAAGAATCAGCTTAGTCTTCCTGAGGGAACAGGGGAAGAGATAGTAAGACTTCAGTGGAGACTTAAAGCAAAAGTGGGGCTAAAAAGGTAAGGAGGAGAAGGTGCCAGACGGAGGCCCAGAAGTCTCAAGGGAAGATATATTCAGGGAACAGATACTAGTCAGGCTTGATTGGAACATAATGGTCTGTGAGGGGAAGGGTATAGTGTAGGGCAAGGTTTATGTAGGACTGTAGAGCTTATTTTTGGATTATTGCAAAAATAATTTTAGAATCTTGAGCAGAAGATTGACACAAAAACACTTTTGTGTTAAAATAGTACCCTGAGAGTTCCTTAAAGTATAAATTATAGGGGCTGACAAGTGGGCCAGAGAGCTTATTGCAATGGTGAGAGGAGAGAGGATCAGGTAGTGGAAGGAAGTTACACTGTATTGACTATTAAAGTTCCCCTCTGGCATTTTCCAGTTGATCTCTTCATCTGAGTTTCAACCATATGTCACACTGAAAATCAGGGGAACACCCTTTATGGTAACTTTGTTTCTCTTTAATCAGCCATAGCTTCTGAGTTGATGTAAGTAAGCTTTTACACAAAATTTTACAAAAAATGTCAATAAAAACAAACTCTGAGTTGTACAAATTATTCTATTTTTAAAAAAATTTTATTAGCTGTAGTATTTTTGAACTACACTTGGAACTTTTTTCTCTAAAATTAATCATTTATTATTATTTGAATAAATGATTGAATTGACCATTATAGAATCACATTGGCATCATCATGTTCACCATCATTTGCTTTTATCATTAACAGGTTTCAGAAGAGTTAATCATATAGATAGTAATAGTACACACAAGTCAAATATAATTTAAAAATTAATCTTAATAAGTGTGAACAGATCTGTGTCATATACCTGGGACAAGTCCTTTCAATACTATTATTTACTTTGTTGTTGTTGTTATTATGTGCTGTCAAGTCGGACCTGAATCATAGCGACCCCTCCTTGGGTTTCCAAGGCAGTATCACTACAGAAGTAGATTGCCCAACCTTCCTTCCAAGGAGTGGCTGGTGGGTTTGAACCA
>NW_006921967.1:868410-891939 GCF_000298275.1 Orycteropus afer afer | reverse complement strand
GGGTTTGAACCACCAGCCTTCTGGTTAGCAGTCAAGTGCCTTAGGCACTATGCTACTTTAGCTCCCATTTACTAGAGCAGTCTAATATACATAGTTTGCAGCTGAGGAAATGAGCTAGTGAATGTCAGGGGGTAGATTGACTATAGCACTGCTTGAAATGACAATGACACCATGACAAAGACTCTTGTGGGCTACTGATTGGGCTCACGTATGGCTCTTGTATGAATGAGAAGGAAGAACAGCATGAACTCTCTGTTAAGTGATTAATTGTATTGAACAAGGATAACCAATGGAAGACAATATACTTGGCAAATGCAGTAAGTGGGATCAAAATTCACTGCAAATCAAACACTGATAGCTAGATTCAAGCAGAAGTGAACAATATGAGAACCAGAGACACTCAAAGAGCACTACTTTCTTTTAATTGGCTGCATATTATTTGTGAATCCCAACTTATTTGTATGTATTGTGCAACGTATACCTGAAAATTAAGCCAAAAAATCCAAACCTACTGCCATCAAGTCAATTCTGACACATAGAACTTCCCCATAGGGTTTACAAGGTTACAAATCTTTAAGGAAGAGGACTGCTTCATCTTTCTCCCATGGAGCAGCTGGTGAGTTTGAACCACTGACTTTTTGGTTAGCAGCCCAATGCTTTAACCACAGCACATAATTGATTTTTCTTAAAAAAAAAAAAAGGGGGGGGGGGAATAATGTTGCATTCGCAAGAGAAGAATCAGCACATTAACTTTGATGTGGATTGAATTGACCATTATAGAATCACATTGGCATCACCATATTCACCATCATTTGCTTTATCATTATCTCTACTATTTATTAGAGGACAGTGGTGGTCCAGGGGCAGAAGTCTTGCCTTCCATGTGGAAAACCTGGGTTTTATCCCCAGCCAGTGCACCTCAAGTGCAGCCCCCACTCATCCTCAGGTAGAGGCTTATGTGTTGCTGTGATGGCAAACAGGTTTCAGAAGAGTTTTTAACTTAAGACTGAATAAGAAGAAAGACCTGGCAATCTAATTCCAAAAGTTAGCCAATGTAAACCCTATGGATCACCATGGTCTAGGAGCTGACTCAATGGCAGTTAACAACTATTTGGAAACCCAAGGAGGGGTCACTATGAGTCAGGTCTGACTCGATGGCACATAACAACAACAATAAAACATGCAAAAGGAGCTCTGGTGGCATAGTGCCTAAGGCATTTGACTGCTAACCAGAAGGTTGGTGGTTCAAACCCACCACCAACTCCGCAGAATGAAGACTAGGCAATCTACTTCCATAAAGATTTACTGCCTTGGAAACCCAAAGGGAGTCGCTATGAGTCAGAATTGACTCGATGGCAGTGAGTTTGGTTTGATTTTGGTTCTACATGCAATGGCACTGTAACTTGGCACTCCCCATCACTCACTGTTTCATTTTATTCCTGCAAAACTCAAGTAGCAAACAAATACTGTTATCCTCACCTTCAGATAAAGCTGAGGCATAGATGGTAAACAGCTATTGGTATATAGCTCATATTAACATAAGAATGTTAGAGATGGGAGAGAATCTAGAGGTAATCGATTTCATCAAAAACTTAGATGCCTAAGTATCTAAGACACTTAGAGTCCATGACTTACCCAAAGGGGACAGTTGCCATTCAGTTTCAACATATTTTCGCCACATAAGAATGTAGGCCCAGTGTTAGCAAACACATGTATATATTTTTAACGGGAATCAGAAATCTGGCTTTGAATGCGAAGTTTCTTAATTTTTAAAACATTATGTTGATCAAACTACTTTGTTCACAGTGTGGATGTGGGCCATCAATTGCAACCTCTATATAAGTAGAGTATATAGGTATATTTGTAAATAAGTATATTTGTAAAATAATAGGACTTATACTCTATATAAGTCCTATTATTTTACAAATAAAATAATAGGACTTATACTCTATATAAGTCCTATTATTTTACAAATGAGGCAAAGAGAGGTGAATGGTAGAACTGGGAATCAACATGCAGTAGTATTCCTTCAATTTTTTTTTTTCTTTCTCTTAAAATCATGTTAGATTACAAGTTACCAAAATGTTTTGAGTTTTTCAGAATAATTAAAGAAAATTACCAGATTTTTTTTAATGTATTTTAAAATTTCTTACTTCCTTGATATGTTGTTGTTGTTCTGTGCCATCCAGTCGGACCCTCCTTGGGTTTCCGAGGCAGTATCACTACGGAAGTAGATTGCCCACCTTCCTTCTGAGGAGTGGCTGGTGGGTTAGATCCACCAGCCTCCTGGTAATATGTTGTTGTTGTTGTTATGTGCCGTCGAGTCATACCTGACTCATAGCGACCCCTCCTTGGGTTTCCGAGGCAGTATCACTACGGAAGTAGGATTGCCCAACCTTCCTTCCGAGGAGTGGCAATATAGTGTATTAAAAATTAATACTAGAGGTGCTAATGTTTTTTACATAAATTGATAAATTTTTGCTTTTTTTCTGTTGATTGTTTTAGCTTTGTAATTTTAAAAGGAACTGAAAACAAATAGTTCATCTGGAGAATAAAGTTTTTAAAGAAATATAAAACCAACAAGTTGACTATTTTTGTTTAATGGATATTTCAGAAGAATGAATTCTAACTACAAATTTCCTAATATTCTTCATTACTTATATTATCTAAAAGTTGAAGAAATTAGTTAAGGAATCATTTTCCCCAACAGTGGAGCAAACATTCTATTTTTACTTCATAGATCTTTCATTGTTGGTCATAACAATTATGGAGACATTCCACCACTTTAAATATTTTCTTCCCTTTGTTTCTTCTCTACTAGTAAATATATGGCTCTTAAAAAATAAATAAAAAGATATATAGTTTAAAAAAATAAGAAAGAAAGAAAAGATGGCTTTTTTTGGGAACTCTTTGGCTGTCCATTCATTAGCTGGGGTGTCAGGGAATCAGAGTGTGGCTACTCAGGTGATACCACTGACAAGGGTACTTGCACATGTACAGACATATGTGGATGTGTGTTTGAGAAGACATGTAAAAGAAATGGGGCTGGAGAAGTTGGGACTCTTCACTCTTCTATAATATCCATTTCTTTAAAGGCCAGTGGAATCAAAGGAAGGAGCCCTGGTGGCATGTTGGTTAAAGCACTCAGCTGCTTACTGAAAGGTTCAAAACCACTAGCCCTCCACAGGAGAAAGATGTGGCAGTCTGCTTCTATAAAGATTTATAGCCATAGAAACTCTATGGTGCAGTTCTTTGTCCAATATAATCCGTATGAGTCAGAATCAACTTGAAGGAAATAGGTTTGATTTTGGGTTTTTTTGGAGTCAAAGGCTGGAGTGGCAAATAGCTGGGCAGTTTTCCAATGGGCCCTCACTGACCTAGTCTCATGGAATCATATATTTCTTGGTTACAAGAGGCCAATCTTGTCTCCATTCCATTTTGTAGATGGATCTCAATATTTCTCTGTTGCTGTTCACATAGCTTTAAATAGTACCAACACTATTTAATATCTTCAGTAATTTTCACTACACATAGCAAAAATTCTCTTCACCTGCAACTTCTTCACTTGGTGCATTCTCATAGGCCTGACAGTAAATCTAGCTGATTTGTTGTTAGGCGGGAAGACAGATGGAATCCTGAATTTCCAGGTTCTTAGGATTTTACTGAGTAGAAGAGCAAGAATTTTAGAAAATCAGTTTGTATTTTGCAGTGCTTATTTGCCACAGTATATTTTTTAACTTTTTATTTCAAAATAATTTTAGATTTATGAAAAGGTATAAAAAGAACCTACAATGTATTTTCCAACAGAATTCTTAAAAAAAAAAAGATCCTAAAATTATTTCCCATCTTATCTATATCATCTGTTTAATGTAGTTATTATATGTTTTTATCAACTTCAAACTCTTACGATACTGACTCTTATACTGATGGGAAGAGTGAGACATTATAGTAGTAATATGTAATTGTGCAAACACATAAATTTTCTTATTAACTCAGATAAAGGAAAGCATTCATGGTACTTTGCATTCAATAGATTCTCAAGAAATATTTGTTGATTGATTTGTTTATTGAGTGTAATAGGAAGAATATGCTGATTCATTTTCACTCTTCAGTTTAGATTCATTTCTTATTCATGGCCCACTTTTGTATTTCATTGTTAGGAAGAACTGGAGAATCTACACTAGTTCAAATATGTGGTTCTTCTGACCTAGAACTTTATTTCTGATAGGGGCCCCCAAGGACCTTTATCTTAGAAGAGTATGGCAGCTGCTCCCTAGGACATTATACTCAAAGTGAATGTTGTGCATAAATATTTCTAACTTCCTTTAATATAAACATATCATCTATTTATTTATATAAATTATTTTCTTACCTTGATTGCTGGACTCATCCTGGGGGCTGACTACATTTCATTTGTGAGTTTGTCAGTGTCAAAAGCAACTTACTTTTGATAGTTCTGTATCTGCCCTCCTTTATACTTTGAAGACTTCTACTTATGTCTATGCATTATAGCTCTTGTTTTGTACTTGAAGAGATAGAGAACACACTACAGTTGTGATCATATATGTTTAACATCCCTGTAACCTTTTCTCAGAGCTTTCAGTAGCTCAGATTTGCTCTTCTCAGCAAGTTGGAAGCATTGCTGTGAAGCAAGACCTCTGTTAACGTGTTGAGATAGAGGATTCTGAGATCTGGAGACATTTCTCTAGAGGTTATTTGGGGACAATGTGATATTGGCCTATCAAGCTGGTCAGCAGCCTGTTTGTAACCCCTGTCTCTGGCAGAGCTCAGGATTTCCTATTGAAATCATTCAAAATTTATCTAATTTCTTAACCTTTTAGTCACTTTTTGGCTTTCAGGGTTTCTCTGTAATTTCTGGGAAATCTTGTAAATTTTCCATTTTCTTAATAAAGAGCCCATAAGTAGCAACATTCTAGTGGGCCCTTATGATTTTTGAGAACTTCTGAGAAATTTGTCCACATTATTTACATTCTTCAATTTATTTGAGCCAGAATGAGGCTACCTTTTCCAGGAAATCAAGTAAAATATGCTGATGTCTGTGGACTCTTTCCTTGCCTGTTTTTGTTTGTTTTTTTAAATATGTGCAACAAAACATCCAGCCATTCAACATTTTCTACACATACATCTCAATGACATCGGTTGTAGTCTTCATTTTTTGTCACCATTCTCGCTATCTCTCACCACTATTAACTTAGACGCTGTGTTTCAGTTACTATTGTTAATTTGATACCTAGATAATTCTTTAAAAGAACATACTGCTTGAGGCAAACATTCTTTACTAGTTGAGCTGTTGTATGGTTTAAAGATGACTTCATCAGATAGTTTCGGTTCAAAGCTTAAGGATTATTTCAGGGCAATAGATTCCAGGGTTCCCCTAGTCCAACTGGGTTCAGTGAGTCTGGTTTCTTAAAGAATTTGAAATGCTATTCCACATGTTTCCTCTTTTTGATCAGGATCCATCTGCTGGAATAGTCTGCCTTTTTTTTTCTTTTACCTTAGTTCAATCCAATTACGCAAAGATGTAGTGCCTTTTCATTATGTGTAAACTCTGTGTTAATTGCTACAGGGGTTACAAAAGTGAATTAGACAGTTCTGTCCTCAAGTAGTTTATGATCTTAGGATAAAGGAAATGGCAAGCATGCCAAAGCTGTAATAGCAGATAAAAATAAGTATAATTTATTTCCATTTTTATACTTGACTTGGGTTAAATTTGTCTGAAGTGTTCTAATCAAGGCACTGTGGAATGAAGGAGAGTAGGAAGAGAAAAGCAAAGTCCCCTGGGCTGAATATACTCATTAGTTGCTGTGAATAGTCTTGCTGCAGAGTATGAAGTCCAGATGTTGGATTTATCCCACAGCTCAGTGAATGACAAAAATCATTATAGTGTATCTTTTATAGCCTCACTATTTATACATAACCTATGATGAAGCATTAACCCTCTTTGACTAATATTTCCTGCCCAAAAAGATCCACTGGCAGGCATACAACTAAGCACAGCTGGATGAAGCTTATTTTTGAGTTCATGACAGTAAAACTAGTTGCTTTTAGATTGTCACTGTTCCACAATAACAGAATGTAACAGATAATGCAGGAATTGTTACAATGCAACAAGACCAAAACAACCATCATACACAGAGCCTTCTCTCTAAAATCTTTCCTTTCAATTAATTAATTCATTACTAGCACATTACTGAGATCACTGCCTCATAGTTTACCTCTATGAAAAAGAGAATAGTTAGTGATCTCCCCCAACCCCTTAGATGGGGAAATTGAGGCAAACAGCAAGTAGTTAACTTCTTTGAAACATCCTGTTAGCAGTTTATTTCCTTGGCATGTCCAGTTAGTCTCCTAGCCAACATTACTGATGACTAATCCTTGGTTCTTGACAACAGTTCTTCCTCAGCTCAAATATGTTCTCAGCAAATCATGAAGGACCCTGACCAATGAGCATAGCTATGCTTATTCCATTAAAGATACAAGTCTTCAAGGTCACTGTTTGTTTGTATATATCTTTGACATCATCTTTTTGGACTCTGAGGCAGTTACATCATAGTGAGCACAAAGAGATCCCTGAGTGCATCAAGACATCAGTAACTGTTACCAAAATATCACAGACCCAGGGTCTCCCATGAGGCATCTCTGGCCAAGCAGGTTGCTGAAATGAGGAGTATGAGGAAGATGAGAAAGCCAACATCTTATGAACTAAGCTTTCTTTCTAATAAAAGAAGGAAAGCAAGACCAGAACATTGACTTCAGTTAAAAATCTAGCTTGTTTTCTTACAAAGGCCATTTAAGTTTGTCCCTACACACTCACATACTTTCTCCATGGGTTATTGTCATGTACTTAGGAGCTCTGATAGCATAGTGCCTAAGGCACTTGACTGCTAACCAGGAGGCTGGCGGTTCAAACCCACCAACCACTCCTCGGAAGGAAGGTTGGGCAATCTTACTTCCGTAGTGATACTGCCTCGGAAACCCAAGGAGGGGTCGCTAGGAGTCGGGGCCGACTCGATGGCAAATAACGAAAAACAAAAACAACAACTTTAAGAAGACATTATTTCCTTCCATCCTCCCCCCACCACACACACCTGCGTTTATGTTTGCTTGAAACAACCACAGTGCTGAAGACTGAGGCTTGGCTGCTCAAAATATGCTTTATCCTTGTCAGGTAGACAGAGGGTTAAATGAAGGAAGCAGCAAGTGATGCCAGGCCTATCCGGCCTTTCCTAGCTCTGCCTGCATAATATCTTTCTTAGGAATGTAGGGAAATAGCTCCAATCTGATTCTGTCTGCCTGAAAAATAAGAGCAGGGAGTTGAGGCCACAGCAATTACTTGGCCTTTTCTCAGTGGTGTGCTAAGCCAACTGGCACCAGTTCGTAGGAGCTGACTGTGCTCATCTCTTCTCCACTTCACATTCAGTGATGTCATGTTGGTAGCTTGAAATTGGCCATGATGGGAGTGTTTACACCATGGAAATCTGCAAATGCTACCAATCAAAGCTTTTTTTTTTTTTTTTTTTTTTCCCTGAGAGCTGGTTTACTAACACATTACTGAGATCACTGCCCTATCTCTTAAATGATTCCCAAAGGATCTTTGCCAGTGTCCAGTAAAATCTCACTACATCTCTGACATTTTGTGTGCACAAGGTGATAACACAATATGAACCAGGAAGAGACAAATTCTCTCCACTTGTGTCATCATCAAAAGGTAGCTTGTGAGTGGGGTTTTGACTGTTCATAATCTCCATAAACAACCCCTTAAAACTCCACCAAGAAATTAGCAATATATGATCAAAGTGTGCTTCCTAAGAAAATGTAGCTTCAAGATAATCTCTTGTTCCCACTTCCAACCAGATTACTTCCACTAGATTTTAGGCCACCATTAGAAATTCCTGAGTCACCCCTGCTCTTAACTTTGGAGGAAACTTTGGTTTCTTTGGAAACATTTTGGTTGGAGTGGAGACTTGGCACAGGCAGTGACTTCTGTGACTCTGTGGCTTCTGTGATCCTAAGAGCTTCAAGAGCAACAGCGGTGCTGATCTCGCTTTAGTGCATGAGATGTTTTGTGGTATCTGTGCATTGGGAATAAAACCCTGGAGGTGTCTGTCCTTTCCTGTGATTTTCTTCCTTGATGCCTGTGATAATGTATCAGCAGCTTCAATGATGACAAGAGACACCTCTTGGCAGCAAGAGCAAGAGAGAAGGAAATGCGAGAACGTCTCAAGGTAGTTGTCCTTAAGGAGTACAAGGAATGGTGTATCTAGAAATAGCTGGATGAGGGTCTTTGAAGAGGACCCGGAGGTCCTCTGTTGAGGGTAAGAGCAGAGTTTGAGAGGCCCAAATTCAAGTTACTGTATTCCAATGAAACTGATTCTTCTTAGTTCTCTTTCCGTGAAGCTGTGTAGAGGCATAAAAATGTGGAATTAGATTCAGTCAGATAGCTGATTTAAATAGTAAGCCCCTAACAATCCATTTATCTATCTACTCATTCATATTTGAAGACAATAAAGCACAAAATTCGCCAATGGTTTAAAATCTTCATCTGGAGAAAAGTGAAAAAAGTTGTAAGGGTCTCTTAATTACCACTGCACTTATGATATAATTTTGTGCTTTGAAAACACTGACTAACAGAATGCAGAGTACATTATCAATTTGTAAAAGATCACTTTAAAAATTCACTCTCTTTGAGCCATTGTAGATAAACTCTATGTAGCCTTTCGTAGAGAAAGTGCTCAGTAATGCTGTTGTTGAATTAGCTCTGTAATAGAAACGTCATTTTTTTTTCTTTTTTTTTTAAATAATAGACTAGGAAGAAAAAAATGACCTGGAAATAACAAATAGTATAAGCAAAAGATCTTACTAGTTTCTCTGGCACCCTTCCTGACTTACCTATTCAAGTGGAACAACTAGACTGTGAGGTCCTTGATGACACAAACCTTCTACACTTCTTTTCTTTGCCCAGTGCCTGGCACTTTGAAGTTGCTCAATAAGTATATGTTAAATGAAAATAGTAAAGTGAACCCTGAAAAGAATTTCACTGATAACATTTATATTAATTCTATCTTTAAGCTGAAATTTTGAGCAATAACTTTTAAAATATCAAAGAAAGTTTATCCTAGAGTTTCTTTGTAATTCAATGGTGCATTCATATGTAGGGTAGGGCATTTATGAATATACAAGTGGAAAACTGTGTAATGAAAACAATAGGACTACATTGATAAAATCTAAACAGCCTACCAAATACAGGATTATAATTAGTTTAAAATAAAAGTAAATTCTATAGAGAAATAGAATACCTCCATGTCTGTGGTTTTGGTTAGGAGATTTGTTCAAGCAAAATGAAGCTATTTATAATTCTTAGAAGAGAAACTATTTTCCCACAAATTCCCATATGCCAAAAGCTTTTGCATAGGGTATTGTAAGGGATTTTTAAATCTTCCCTCTTGTCCTCTGAGGTTTTGCTTTTTTTCGTCTTCCTCTTTTAGATTTCTTCTCACCCTCCCACTAGTCATTGGCACACTTCCTAGGGCAGAGGTATAGAGAGGAGAGGGGGTGTTTAGGCCTGTTACCCCAGTTGGCCTAGCAGTCCTAGACTCAGTCTCTGCCCAGGACAGCTGGCTGTGTCTGGTATAGGGGAAAGCCCTTTGTTTACAGGCTGTGCCACACCCTCACGCGAGTTTGTCATATTCCTGGCAAACCTTTGTTCTTAGCCACCAGTGTCATTAGATGAGAGAATATGGAAACTGAGTGCAAATACATCACCACTCTTGGAAAAGCAATTCTTAATTTGTGTTCTGTGGATAGTGAGTCATGCTAGTAAACTAAGAACACAGGTGCACAGAAACAAGGGAAAGAACAATAAAGGACACCCTCCCCTCCCTGGTTATAAACTTGGAAAAATACTCACTTTGGGCATTTCTGTTGGCTTGACTGGCAGCAGATGAAAATAAAAAGTCAACAAAATATAAGATAGTTAGAATTACTGGGAAAGTATTTTTTCTCATGGCCATACAAGAAGCAGACTTTACTATTTATGTATATTTTAATTTTTAAACATTAAAAATTTCGGGAACAGAGCCAACATTAAAAATAACCTGTATTTTGTACTTTATTGATGTGTAACTATAGAACATTCCTTGACCTTCCTCTGCCCTGCACTCAGTATTTAGTTACCATGACTACCACCAAGGTTCATTTTTTTTTCCTCATGTGAAAGGATAACAGTGCCATATGTGAGACAAACTGAAGGCTGAATATGAAACTGCAAAATGTAGTCTTATTTGATGCAGCCTACCTTGTTAATCCAATATGCTTTTATGACATACATAATTATTATTTTGCTGCACTTGTCCTCCATTTTTAACTTCTCCTCCTAAGTCCACATCAGGCCATTGGACAACTATGTGTCTTTGTTTATATACTTTCTTCAGTTTGGAAAGAGTTTACTCGTCCACCAGGGACCTGCTCAAGTACCACCATCTGAGGAATGTTCACTCCTCTTAGCTCACATCTCTAATCTACAGCCGTCTGACTTTGCATGTTTCCAATATTTTTATGATCTCAGGAGTTATTCAGTATTACCACTGCCATTGAGTCAATTCCAACTCATTAGCAGCCCTACAGGACAGAGTCAAACTGCCTATAGGGTTTCCAAGGCTATAAATCTTTACAGAAACAGACTGCCTCATCTTTCTCCTGCAGAGTGGCCAGTAGGTTCAAACTGCTGACCTTTTGGTTAGCAGCTGGAATGCCCTAACCACTGCATCACCAGAGCTCCTATTTAGTAGTAGATCTACTGAATACTGAGTGCTGTTAAAGCATTTCTCAAGCTTTCTTTTATTATTATTTTTTAAAAATTTTTATTGTGATTTGGGTGCCATTTTATTTTAAAATCTGGTTACAAGGTGCAGAAAGCAGTTTGATCTTTTGTCTCGGGTTCCTGAGAGCCAGACTACACCTACAGCTAGTGAGTAGGGTGCTAACCAGCCCAAGAGAAACAACTGGAGGCCTGATGCTGGCTAAGCCTTACACGGCATGATGTCATCTCTCATGGCCACATGGAGGCCAATAAAACCCCTGAATGCTGAAGCTCAGATGAAGTTTCCTGATTGGTGAGAATAAACATCTGCTCTTGAGAAGATAGCACATCTCATTGGGACATGGAATCTCCATGCTGGGGCCCCTCCCAGACTTGGCCCTATGTATCTTTTCATTTCTATCCATTTTTGTATTTTAAAACTGTTATTGTAGGTATGATGTTTCCTGTGAACTTTGTGAGTCATTCCAGAGAATTATATGGCCCAAAAAAGTAGTGGGGGGCCGATTGGTCTGAAGTGGAGGGAGTCATATGGATTCGTGAGCTCTTACCCACTGATCTAGCCCTGGGTGGTGGGACTCAGAAAGAAGGGCTGTGTGGGCAGCTGATGTCTGACCTGAACAGTGAAGGGAAGCTGAGAATTCTATAGGATTCGTTGAGCATGTGGAGTGGGATTTGTTAATCACTACACAATTTGTCAGGAGCTCCGGTAGCTTGATTGATAACGAGAAGGCTGGCAGTGCAAACCCACCAGCCTCTCCTCGGAAGGAAGGTTGGGCAATCTACTTCCATAGTGATATCACCTCAGAAATCCAAGGAGGGGTCGGGGCTGGCTCAACGGCACATAACAACAACACAAGTTGTCATCAGAAATGGGTGATCTTAGTCTCTTTGGACCAATTTGCACTATGTGTCTGTCTCATAGACCAGTTGTCATGTGAGAAGTTATTGGAAGGTGGGAATAAAATATTTAAGCTTCTATTTATATTTATTTATTTCACTGTTTTTCTAACTCAGATATAATTATAATATGCATAATACATGAGGAGATACCAAACCAAAAACCAAACCACTGCCATGGAGTCGGTACCACCTGCCTTCTGGTTAGCAGTCAAATACCAATGGCACTACACCACCAGAGCTCTGATGATGAAATAAACATAATATAAATAATTTATACATAAACATTTATGTTTAAAAAGTGAATACATTTTTTATTAATGAATTGAACTATTAAAAAAAAATCAGAGATCACTATCTTGGACATCTGTGGCATAGTGGATAAACATTTGAGTGCTAACCAGAATGTTAGTGGTTCAAACCCACCAGCCTCTCCATGGAAGGATTGATGAGGCAATCTACTCATAAAGATTTACAGCCTCAGAAACCCAATGGGGGTACCTAGGAGTCAGAATTGACTCGATGGCAGTGAGTTTAGTTTGTTTGTTATTTTTGGATCTTAGACATTCTTGAGGAAAGGCATGATGTTTTACTTTCTTGCATCTTTATACATAGCATGGTGCTTGTGTGCTTGTGATGCAATAAAGGTGTGGGAAATAAATTACAACCCACATTTTCTAAGCTGACAAAGGCAGGATGTATATGATAGCTAATTACTAGTAAGAGATAAATGTGGCATTTCCTTTTGGCTTCATGTCCTCTCTCTGTATATTTAGAAGAGAAGAAGAGGTGGGATGATTGGACAGATGGCATAGCTATAAACTATCCTTTACTTCATCTTTTTTATTCTATCTTTAGCTATAAACTGGATGGGAGAATAGAGAGTAGCAGAAATCATTTCTCCCAATTCAAATGAATCTATCAATCACTTATCAGTTTAGATCTGGTTTGGCAAAATAAGGACTGGAGAGGGGTGGGGGGTACAGCCATACCTAGTCATATGTTGCCTATGGTTGCTTTCAGGACATGATAGTGGAGGTAAGTAGTTGTGATAGATTCAACGGCCTGCGAAGTCCATAATATTTACTCTTTGGCCTTTACAGAAAAAGTTAGCCAACCAGTGTGCTTGATGCTCACAGTTGAAATTAATGTGTCTTTGTCCCTGGTGTTCTCTATTGGGATGATTGAGAGGTGCTTAATGACTCTAATAAGGAGCTCTGGTGGTACAGTGCCTAAGGCATTTGACTGCTAACCAGAAGACTGGTGATTCAAACCCACTAGCCACTCGACAGAAGAAAGACTGGGCAATCTACTTCCATAAAAATTTACCACCTTGAAAACCCAATGAGGGTCACTATGAGTTGGAATTGACTTGATGGCAGTGAGTTTAGTTTTAAGTTTAATGACTCTAATAGTTAATATATCTAAATACTTTCCTATACATTATTATTTATATGCCTACAGTGAGCTGAACAGACACTATTAGCCTCATTTTACAGATGAGGAAACTGTGGGTTGGAGAGGTTAAGTGATTTGTCCTGGATTATAGAATAAGTAAGTGTGGGACTAAGGGTGGGAATGCAGTTCTGTTCAGTCTTTGGGGTTAAAGGCAAATAGCTCTTGAAGGGTAGAGCATGGTGGGAAAACAAATGCTAGAAATGGGGATATATGAGGTCACAGGACACCTTAAAGTACACTGTGGGATTGGGTGGTATGCTAAGGTAGGGTAACTGGAAGGTGGAGAAGTGGCTAGGAGATACTATGTGTTTGAAAAAAATTATTCCAAAATGTGGTGACTCATTTTCTTATATACTCCCTGTCCAAACACTGAACCTAAAACTTCTGAGTTGTGGTAGCATGGCATTTTAGACAAATTAAATTCTTAGTGTACCTTCATTAGTTTATCACAAAATTCTCGTCCAGCTTTGCTGCTGTTGTCAATCTTTTCATTCACACAACAACTAAATTTATGAAGACTGGTTGATTAATATAGATCTTAGAGCCTCTTCACACAGTATCAGAGCACTAAACATCTATAAACATCAGATAACCATCTTTGACAGTCATGTGGCTTCAATTGCATTCATAGAATATGTTTCAACAGGAATATTTTCCAGTTTTTCCCTTGCTTAGCATGTGAAGTGGCAATGTCCAGTTTTCAACTCAAGCTCCTTATGCTCTGATTTAATCTGAAACAGGACCACTCAGGGCCAATTAGAAAATATAGAAGTCAGGAGGAGTTCAAAACAGACACACTCCCTGACTCTATACGTTTCAACTGATTTTAAGGGTTTTTCTTTTTTAATTTTTATTTTTTAATGTTAAGAAATGATTTAGCAATTTAAAACAAAAGACATTTAAAAGATACCTGAATACAGTTGATATATGTGCAGGGAATTAGAACACATGACATCATCAGCAGCACACAGATGGGGCAGTCTGTGCAGAATTTCATTCTCTCCCTTGTCAACATGAAGTCGTGATATCATCCAAACCATTCTAGGTCTTTCTCCATGTGGAGGTTTACTTGTCTTTTAATGTTAACAATCAACTGGGGTTTGCCTCACAGTTTTTGAAAATGTAATAAAATTATTGAGTATATTTGCTACATAAAGGGAAATAATTTTTTAATATGCAGTTTTGTAAAACTAGTGTAATAGAACAATCAACTAATCCACAAACTAAAATATTTCTTAATGAGACTTAGGCTAGTTGAAAAAATCAGTTCAACTCATATCCCATCATAACAATAGTTATGTTTCTGGAGTCTTAGAATTTTTCTAATTCAAAATGTTAGAAACAAACCCTGCCAGAGCAAAGTTACTCTTCAGTTTATTTGAAAGCTTCAAGTATTAAGAAGTAGAAAGGCAGTGTTGGACAACAAAGACCAGAGTTACTGGTCTGACAGACACTACAGGAACTCCTGAAACTAGGCATTAAGACACCCTTCTGACCTGGAATTGAAGCTGTTCCCAGAGACCACCTTTCAACCAAACGATAGACAGCCTCATAAAATAAACAAAGCATCTGAAAGGAATGTATTCCTTAGAACAACCAATTAAACAAGATCAAAGGGACAACATTTGGCCAAAAACTAAGATGAGAAGGTAGGGTAGAAAATCTAGACAAAAGGAAATGTGGCTCCCACGACAGAAATGGAGAGAGGGCTGACACTTTGTGGGGAATGCAGCCAAGATCATGGAACACTTTATGTACAAACTATCGAATGAGAAATGAATTTTCTCTGTAAACTTTCACCTAAAGCTTGATTAAAAAAAAGAAAGAAAAAAAGAAAAGCAGTGTTGGAGGAGCAGTAGGGGAAGAGAATGTAGTTTTAGAAGAATAAGGTATTACATGAGTAGAAATTATGGAGTCCCTGGATGACACAAACAGTTAAGTGCTTGACTACTAACTAAGGGGTTGGCATTTAAACCTATCCAAAGGATCCTTGGAAGAAAGGCCTGGCAATCTGCTTCCGAAAGGTTATAGCCTTGGAAACCCTATGGAGCACTGTTCTACTCTGACACACATGGATTGCTATGAGTCAGAATTGACTTGATGGCAGTCAGTTTTGTTGTTGTTGTTGTTGTTGTTACTGAGTAGAAATTAGGGGAAAAAACATAAACTAGGATAGTTAAATTTTGTAGTGGTTATTATTGTTTGAGACAGATTATCTGGGGAATATAACACTATGTGACTAACATTATTTTAGCTACAAGAAAAGGGGCTAAATTCATTTGTATGATGGTAGTCCTGATACAGTGGACAAAAACTTCATCCAGAATTCTCCTTGCACATGGAAAGTCCGGAAAGCCTGCATTTTTAGCTCAGGCTTTCTGAGGTATTTTAGTTGGAGTATATCTATCTAAGCCTCACTTTCCTTATCTTTACAAGAGGAATAATTAGAATACTTGCTTTACTGTGTTGTTATCAGGATTCCATGAGATAATACTGTATACATCAGGTGTTTAACCAATGCTTAGGCACATAACAACAACAACAACTGCCCTTAATAAGCTCTTTCATAAATGTCAGGTTTTTCTTTTTTAACTTTTTAAGGTGATTTGGGTGAAATTTGACAAAGGAGATTTGTTTTACATTAAACAATTCACACACATTTTGCTTTGTGACCCTGATTCCAATTCCCACAGTGTAACAGCTCTCTTCTTGCTTCCTCCCTGTGGTTACCTTTTCTCCATGTTCTTCTTGCCTATGCATTCCTGCCTCCCTTGCTTTCTCCCCATGCAAATGCTGCCCTTCTGAGCTCCCATGGTTGATTGTTGTTTGAGAACAGAGGTAATATTTAAGAATAATTCAGCAAACATAGACTTGTGGGTAAAGTCCAAGGTTCTTGTCTTTCTGGCTACAGACAGGTCTATTTTGTTAGTGACAGGGAAATGGCAGATTCTTCTTCAATTCTAGGCTGAGCACTTTTAAGAGTGATGAAATACAGAAAGGAATTCTGGTCCTGGCTAACCAGGAGTCTGGTAATTTTCCAGAGAGAGTCTCTTGGTCAGATGATAAATATTTAGCAACTTTGAATTGAACTAAAGAGTGACATTTCATTTCTTCAGAAGCCACAAAGTACAATAATTTCTGAAAAATTACAGTAGTCAAGCAGGAAAACTCTGGGTAAATTTGCCAGAAAATTAGGAGTTATCTTAATCACTGAAACTTGAAGTCCTTTTCATTTTATGTAATAAACAATTATATAGTATTTACTATGCCTAATAGAATGGTGGCATCAGAGTTACAATAATAAAGTACTATAAATAAAAAATATTTTTAAATTTATTTAAGGTTCAAGAATGAATCATTGTTGGAAATGTCACAAAAATTGTTATAACATTATTACTTGATATAGCAGTATTTTTCTAGGTAGCTGAATCTTTTTTCTTTTATACAATTGCCTATAACCATATTTCTGTGAAGGAGATAAAACAGAAAATCAAAACAAAACAACAACAGCAACAGCAAAAACCCTCTTGTAAGTGTTGGAAATGAGTATAATAAGGTAAAGTGATGCCCAAGGTTGTGAGGTCACAAATCCTTAAGGCATGGTATGTGTTTATGAAATATTCATAAGGAGATTTGGGTTCTCTTCCATTGACCAGCTGTGTGACTCTGAGCCTCAGTTTCCTCAACCATAAATGGGAGAGGTGCTAGCATGCTAGTAATTTTAGGGAGATAAAATAGAAACACCATGCTTGTGCAAAGATGTTTATGTTTTAGATGGGATGATAGGACTGACACCAGAAGCTGTCAAAGAACCACACCAGACAGAGATATAATTAAATATATAGTGGTAATATATTTATATTATATTAATATAAATTAATAGTGGGTGGTACAAACTAAACATGTTATAGGAATTAAGCAGAGGAAGAAATCAGTATGAGCTGGAGTAGGGAAGGGAGATTTTGTGGAGAGGGCAGAGAAAACGGGCACTGACAATTGTTGCACAGATGCCATGTTTCCAGGCACTGTGACAGGGGAGACAGTACAACAGGTCCAGCTGCAAGATGAAAGGATCCAAGTTTGAATATCACTTCAGCCACTCAAGATCCTGGTTGTCCTGACTGCTGTCTGGACCTGATACTTGCCTAGCTTAAAGGCAGTTGGGAAGATGAGATATACTATATATAAAGCACTCCTACAGAGCCCAGCACATGGAGAGTGGGAAATAAATGCTGGCCATTATTATTACGTGGTTCCTGTAGGGTTGTGGTGAGTCAGAAGTGACTTGATGCCAATGTGTTTGTTTTTTTGCTTTTGGGTGGTACAAATGGTTAATGAGCTCATCTGCTAACCCCAAAAGGTAGACGTTTGAGCCCACTCAGAGGTGCCTTAGAAAAAAGTCTGTCAATCCACCTCTGAAAAATCAGCCATTCACTATGGAGCACAGTTCTCTGACACATATGAGGTCAATGGCTTGAGTGTGCTGGCATGCATGTGGAGCAACAACTCGAGGGCAACTGATAGCAGGCAGGTAGAGCAATGGGAAGAATAGAGAGGGGAAGCATATGGAACCTCCACAATTGACTATCGAACTATGAAATACTCATTTATTCAACAATTTTTTGTCACTTGTCATGTACTAGTGTCTATGCTAAGCATTGAGAATACAAAGATGAGTAAGACTCTGTCCCTGCCCTTAAAGAGTCCTGGTTGGATCATGGACACGTGAACAAATGGTTATGAATCATTATGGTAAGGGCCTTGTTCAGTTCCACATAGGTATTATTGGAGCTCAAGGAAAGCACCTAATTCTATCTGGAGGTTTTGTGGAGAAGTTTGTACTTGAGCTAGGGTAGTGAGACAGAAAACTCCAAATAGAGTTGGTTCACGGGAGAGTTGTTTTCGGGACTTATGTGTTAGCATCTCTATGTGTGTGTATGGGTGTGTGTGAGACACAGAGACAGAGAAAGAGAGAGAGAGAATTAGAGCAAGAGGATGATTAAACTGTATAGTATACCCTGTCAAAGAAAACTTTGATTTAGTACTGATTAGATGATAAAAATTAAAAAGAAAAAATTTAAATATATTATTTTGCTATATTCAAATAATGCAAACTTAAAATATAGTGGACCATTTGGTCCAGCAATTTCACTTCAAGGAATTTATTCTCATGGAATGTGAGAAAGACATAGTAACAAAGATATTTAGTTCATGTGTTTTATATAACAGTAAAAAATTTGAAAAAAGTATCTAAATATAAAAACTGCAGGATTCATTAAACATGTTTTATTGTATCCATATGTCAGAACACTACATAAGCATTAATAATGATATCACAAAATACCATTGAATGACATGGAAGTGTGTGAGGCATAATATTATTAAGTCAGAAGAGTATTATAGTATAATCTGATATTTTAATTAATTTAAAAAGTATATATATTCATAGAGAACAAAGATAAGATATACAAACAAATGTTAACAGCAGTTTTCACTGAGTAATGGAATTGTCAGTGGTATCAGGGTGATATATCTTGGTTGCAAGTAACAGAAAATTTAGTAAGTTGGGATTTATTTTTTTCGTATAACAAGAAGTCTTCTGCTGTTGTTGATTTGATTGTTCAGTGACATCAGGACTAATGACTCCATAATTCTTTAGACCATTCCCTCATTTTGCAGGACATCTGGCACTGGCATTATATCCATGTTCAAGGTGGAAGAAGGGAGGGTGGTTGTAGTGTAAACAACATGTGTTTTTTTCATCAGAGAAACAAAATCTTCCCCAGAAACCCCATCAGACTTCCACTTAATTCTCATTGACCAGACTATGTCACATGGCTTCACCCACCATTATGGGATTCTGGGGAAAAAAAGCCTTAAGTAGTTAAGGGCATATTGATGTGGGGATATTCAATCAGTAATGTGTGCCACATGGATGTTTAATTTTCTTCTTTTTGCTTCTCTGAATTTTTCAAATTTCTACAATGTGTATATATTTATTTTCTATGTATAAAGATATTGATTGTAATAGTACTGCAAAAAATTAGAAACAACATAGATGCTTATGAATAAATATTGTTTTGTTTTGAAAAAAGATCTTCATAAAATGGAATACTATTGAACCATGTAAAGGGGTAAGGCCAAGGTAAATTTATATATTAGATATGTAAACTTGTTTACAGTATCTTATTTCTTGAAAGCAGTTATAAAACATGTGTGTATTATTATCTCAGAAGTAGACATACAGTGTGTATATGTTTGTGCTTATGGAAAGGAAAAGGAAAGACTGGAAACATACGTCTGGGTAGTCTGATCACAGGAGATTTTCTTTCTTTTTCTAACTTTAAATGTTTTTCTTTTGTGTAAAATATTCATATTCATTATTTTATTATAGTTTAAGTTTATTAAAAATATACTGTGAACTTTTATCAAACATAAAAAAAAAAAGCCATTCACTGCTGTAGAGTCAATTTGACTCATAGCGACCCCTCCTTGAGTTTCCAAGGTGGTATCGCTATGAAAGTAGATTGCCCAACCTTCCTTCCAAGGAGTGGCTGGTGGGTTTGAACTGCCAGCCTTTTGGTTAGCAGTCAAATGCCTTGTCAGAGTCCTATAAGATATGTAACCAAACACAGCAGTTCCTGTTATACCTTCTCCTTGACTCCCTGATTCTCACATTACAGAGATAAATATTTTTAAGTTCAATCTGTTTTTTCTATTATTGTCTTCCTATTCCTAAATACCATTGTATACTGCAATTTCTGTTTTTTTTCCCCAGTTGATCTGTCTTATCTCTCCTACCACTTTCATACATACTTCCCTTCCTTCATCTTAGAAGATTCGTATATAATAAATTTTAGTTACTTTTATAATTAAGACAATAGAGTATACTAATATTCCTTAACCATTGCTATACAATTTTTGTTTTTACTGAAAATTAACATTGCCTCTGTTATTTGATTAATTTTCTATATGTCTAGCAGCAATACTGGTTTTTGACAGAACTGTAAAAATCCCTCTCCAATATTCCCAAACACTTTATGAATTTAACTTCATTTTATTTCTTGGTGACATCTCTCCGGATGCTGTATCTTCCTGTTTTAATTTACACTGCTTTTCCCCCCAGTGATGCTGTTGTCCTGATATATATATATATATATATATATTTTTTTTTGTTATGTGCCGTCGAATCGGACCTGACTCATAGTGATCCCTCCTTGGGTTTCCAAGGCAGTATCATTCTGGGCATTTTCTTTCTTTTTTCCTTCTCTCTTTCTTTTAAATTGTGATTTGGGTGAAAGTTTATAGAGCAAATTGGCTTTGCATTCAACAACCCATACACATTTTATTTTGTGAAATTTACTGCAATCCCCACATTGTAACAGCATTCTTTCCATTTCCTCTCTGCACCCACCCCTTCCCTTCATCCTTCCTTCTCACCCCCTCCCACCTTCCTAACTTTAAACCAAAAACCAAACTCACTGCCGTCCCGACTCATAGTGACTCCACCTTGGGTTTCTGAGGCAGTATCTCTACGGAAGTAAATTGCCCAGTCTTCCTTCTGAGGAGTGGCTGGCTTTATCCCTGGACAAATGCTGCTCTCTTGATCTCATGTGCTTGATTGTTTTAATTAGTGCATATTCTCCTGATGGTACCGCTCACCTTATAGTTCTGTCTATTATTTGGCTGATGGTTGAGTCACAGGACTTAGGCCAGTTCCTAGCTTGAATGCTGTCTATGGGCCATGGTTTTGGGGGCTCTACTAGTCCTCATCAGACCAGTAAACCTGGTCTTTTTTATGATTTTGAGTTTTGTCCCACATTCTCACCCACTCTATCTGGGACTTCTTATTGTGATCCCTTTCAGAGCTATCAGCAGTGGTGGTTGGGTACCACCTAGTTCTTCTAGTCTCAGGATTGTGCTCCATTGGTCCTGTAGGTTAATTGTTTCCTCGCGTCTTTGATTTTCTTCACTCTTCTTTGTTCCGGATGAGGAGAAACCAAGAGTTGTACTTCAGATGGCTGCTCACAAGCTTTTAAGACCCCAATTGCTACTCAACAAAGTAGGATGTAGAATATTGTCTGTATGCACTGGGCTACTTCTTTGGCCTCTTTCCTGTGTTGAATCTTCTGTTTTCAGTATCTTCAAATTTCTTAGACTACTCTCTCATTTTGGTAGATTACTTCCTCTAGTAGCTTTAATTGAAAGGGCATATGGGATGTAAAATGTTAGCTTTGTTGCATGCCTGAAAAAGTCTTTACTCCCACAGCTGTTTGATAATTTGGCTGGGTAAAGCATTCTAGATAAGAAACCACTTTCCCTCAGAAATTTGAAGGCTGTACTCCAAACTTCTAGTTTACATGTTTCTGTTGAAGTCCAGTGCCATTGTGATTCCAGCTCCTTTGTATGTGACCTATTCTACCTGTGAAGTTTTTTTTTTTGAATTTTTATTGTGATTTAGGTGAAAGTTTACATAGCAAATTCATTTTCCATAAAGAAGTTCTTACACATTTTTTCTCATGACATTGACTGCAATCCCAACAATGTAGCACGTCTTTTCCCACTTCCTTCCTGTAGTTAGCTCTTTCCTGTGTTCCTCTTTCCTATGTATTCCTGCTAGCTGAGCTATCTCCCTGTGCAAATACTGCCCTTATGTGCTTCCATGATTGATTATTGCAAGGAGTGTATCTACCTGGTGTAATTGTTCACACTATATGGCTGTCTATTTTTTGATTGGAAGTCATGGAAATGAGTTCAATTCCAGGCCTGAAGGATAACTAGGGGCCATAGTCTCAGAGGTCTTACCAGGTTCTATCAGACCAGTAAACCTGGTCTATTTTTTTTTTTATGATTTTGAGTTTTGTTCCACATTGTTCTCTCACTCTATCCAGGATGTCCTGCACTGATCTCTTTCTGAGTGGTTGACAGTGGCAGCTGGGCACCATCTAGTTCTTCTGGTCTCAGGGTCATATAGGCTGAGTTTGCATGGTCCATTAGTCCTTTGGACTAATTGTTTCCCTGCATCTTTGGTTTTCTTCGTTCTTCTTTGCTCTAGATGAGGAAAGACCCATTGTTGCATCTAAATGGTCACTTGCAAGCTTTTAAGACCCTAAACACTACTCACCAAAGTAGGATGTAGAACAATGTTTTTGTGCAGTATGTTATGCCAATTGAGCTTGATGTCCCCCATGACCATAGTCCTGATCCCACAGGTCCAAAAACTTGCTCCATCATGGTGGTTGACTGTGCCTACGAAGTTGTCACAACTTTGCCCCCTGTTAGTTCTATGTATACAGACATTCTTACAGCACATACAAATAGCTAGTAGAAATATCATCTGCGAGCCTTATATATGGTCATGAGTATATTCCCTTTTGCCAAGACTTAGTTGCTCATTCAGCCTGTCTACCTATATATTTACCCATAGATTAATATTTGTTATCATTGATAATGCAGTATTGTTTATGTACAAGTGTTTATTGTTGTCTGTACCTCTTGTGACTCTTTCTGTGTCTTCTTTTTCCTTAGTGTTATTGTGTTGCTCATTTGGTTTGGTATATTGCTTTTCCCTTCACCCAAATCAATACTTGTCTCTTACCTATGTAGCAGTTTTCCCTCCCCTCCACTCCTATCCCTGGTAACCAACAAAAAAAGTTTCTTTCCATATTTAATCCTTTCAATAATAGTAAACTAGACTTTTCATAATAGTAAACTAATAGAATATTTTTCCTTCTGTGATTTTCTTATTTCACATAGCATCATATCCTTCACGTTCATCCATGTTATGCAGTGTTTCACAGATTCTACATTATTATTTAGTGTTGCGTAGTACTCCACTGTGTGTAGGTACCATAGTTTGCTTATCTATTCTTCTGCTTCTGGGCACTTAGGTTGTTTCCATCTCTTTGTTATTGTGATAAAGCTGCAATGAACATGGGTGTGCATTTATCTGTTTGTGTCCTAGCTCTCATTTCTTTAGGATATATACCTAGTAATGAGATAGCTGGATCAAATGGTATTTCTATTTCCAATTTTTAAAGGAATTGCCGTACTGATTCCCACAGTGGTTGTATCATTTTACAGTCCCACCAGCAGTGTGTAAGAGTCCCTGTCTCTCCACATGCTCATTTACTTTCTGCCTTGTTGAACTTTGCTATTAGTGCTGGAGTGAGATGGTAACTCATTATTGTTTTGATTTGCATCTCTCTAATGGCTAATGTTGTGAATATTTCTTCATGTGTATGTTGGCTGCTTGAATATCTTCTTTTTGTTTGTTTGTTTGTTTGTTTTTTTAATTTTATTTTGATTTGGGTGAAGATTTACAGAGTAAATTC
>NW_006921967.1:858017-862085 GCF_000298275.1 Orycteropus afer afer | reverse complement strand
CTTCTGTGTCTGTGTTAATTGGTTTCCCTTTTCTTTGTTGAAGAGGGTCTGTGCAATCCTTCTGCCTAGTCCGCCATCTTGCCGGAACTCTTGAATATCTTCTTTGGTGAAATGTCTGTTCATGTCTTCAGCCCATTTTTTAATTGTATTGTTTGTCTTTTTGAAGTTGAAATGTTGGAATTTTCTATAAATTTTAGGGATAATTACTTTGTCAGATATGTTGTTGCCAAATATTTTTTTCCCAATCTGTAGGTTCTCTTTTCCTCTTTTGGAGAAGTATTTTGAGGTATAAAAAAATTGAATTTTTAGAAGGGCCTATTCATCTAGTTTATCTTTTGCTGTTTGTGCATTTTGTATTATGCTTGCTAATCTACTTAGGCCATAAATTAGGACTCCTAATTTTGCCTGTATTTTTTCTTTGATGAATTTTATAGTTTTGAGTTTCACATTTAAGTCTTTGATCCATTTGGGTTTAATTTTTATGCATGGTGTGGCGTATAAATCTTGTTTCATTTTTCTGCAAATGGATATCCAATTTTGCCAGTACCATTTGTGAAAGAGACTGATCTGTTCGCTGCTTTTGCTGTGTCCCAAAGACACAGCTCTGTCTCTTGAGTGGTGCATTTACTCCATTTACATTCAGTTTAATTATTGACAAGTATGAATTTGTTGCTGTCATTTAGTTATGTATTTTTTCATGGTATTGCTGACTTCTTTGTTCCATATGATTTTCTATGCTGATCTCATTTTGTTTATGAATTGTGTTATCATTTTCTTTGTTGCTATTGTTTTGGTATTTGCTAAATATTTGTGCCTGCCCTCTTTTTTATTTTGATGTGAAGGTTTATTATTTTTCTTTCAGGGTACCTGTCATTTATTATTTTCTTCCCAAGTTTAGAAAAGTCTGTTCTGGCTTGCAATTGTCTTGACTTCCCCACTGTTTCAAAGTTCTTCATCTACACTATTTATTCCCTCTTTTTGGACTGCAGTTGTCCTCATTTACCAACTGATGTCTCTAGTTCCCTGTTTACAGTCTTGTAAGCTTATTTTACTTTAGATACTTCTATAACTGGGTTGTTTTCTGGATTACATAATCATGTGTGTAAGGGTTGATTGTTGTTTGCTGTTGTTGGTTCTCTCTCCAAAGGACTCCCTTTAACATCTCTTGTAAGGTTGGTCTGGTTTTAACAAATTCCCTTAATTTTTGTTTATCTAGAAATGTCCTAATTTGGCACCATCATATTTGAGGGACAATTTTGCTGGGTGTATAATTCTTGCTTGGAAATTTTTTTCTTTCAGTGTTTTATATATTATCCCATTGCCTTTGTGCCTGCATGGTTTCTGCTGCGAAATCAGATCTTAATCTTATTAGTTGCCCTTTGTCGGTGACTTTTTGTTTTTTCCATGCTACTCTCAGGATTCATTCTTTGTCTTTGATGATGAGTTTGATGATGATATGTCGGGGTGATTTTCTTTTGGAGTCTATCTTGTTTGGGGTTAGTTGAACTTCTTGAATGGATATATTCTCTTTCATAATATTAGGGAAATTCTCTTCCAACAAATCTTTGGCAATTTGTTCTGTGGTTTTGTTTGTCTCTTCTCATTCTGGAATTCCAATTACATGTAAGTTATCCCTGTTGATTGCATCCCACATGAATCTCAGTCTTAATTTATTTTGTTTTGATCTTTCTTCTGATAGATCCTTTAACAAAGTAGTATTGAGGTATTTGTCTACAACCTCATTACTTCTGTCTTCTATTGATTTGATTCTACTCCTTTGCCTGTTCAATGTGTTAATCTATTTCTGAAATTTTAGTTTTGATATTCTGGATTTCTATTTGTAGTTTTTGTATCATTTCTAATTTTCATTAATTTTTTTCAGTTTGTTCTTGTATGTTTTCTTAAATTGGTCTAGAGTTTATTTTGTTTTCCTTAATTTTGTCAGTGATCTGTCTCCATTGAAGGTACCTAAAATTAATTTTTTGCATTCCTTATCAGGGGATCCCAATGCTGCTTCTTTCTCTGGGAGATTTTCTGAGTCTGTATCCTTGTCCCTTTTTTCTACTGCTTTATCTTGCTTCTTTGTGTGTACTGTTGTTGTTGTTGTTGTTATATGCCCTTGAGTCAGACCTGACTCATAGCAACCCCTCCTTGGGTTTCTGAGGCAGTATGACTACAGAAGTAGATTGCCCCATCTTCCTTCTGAGGAGTGGCTGGTGGGTTTGAACTGCCAGACTTCTGATTAGCAGTCAAGTGTCTTAGATACTATGCTACCAGAGCTTCCTAACCAAACTCACTGCTGTCAAGTCACATCCGACTCATAGTGACTCCTCCTTGGATTTCCAAGGCAGTATCACTGTGGAAGTACATTGCCCAATCTTCTGAGGAGTGGCTGGTGGGTTTGAACTGCCAGCCTTCTGGTTAGCAGTCAAGTGCTTAGGCACTATGCCACCAGAGCTCCTGTATACTGGGATGGTCAGTTGTCTCTGAAACACTGTGACATCATTGCACTTATATTTGATTGGTGATTCTATGTTGGTGTCATTTGTCCAAGATTTTTTTTTTCTTTATTTTGTTTTGATATATCTCTGTGAGCAGGAAACTGTGCTTCTCTGTTCACTAGTTGGCAGAACTTGGGTACTCACCACTTGTATCTTGGTGGGTGTGATAGAGAATGGAAGTGTGTGCACAGAGCTGTTAGATATTCATGAAGTGCAGTTAAGTAGGAGTTGGGCTGCTATTGGCCATCATCTATCATTGGTCAGTTGGTGCAGAAGCAAGTGATCTCACTCAGTGGTTAGGCCTTCAGCAAGTGCTGGTATGGTTGGATTGTGTTGGCATGGTTGCTGTCTCCCACTCAGTTAGACAAAAAAAAATAATAATTTAAAAAACACTACTAAACAACAACAAAAAAAAAACTGGAGAACAAGAAACACAAGCCACATAAACAGGAACAGTCACACACACACACACACACAAAAGGAAAGGCAATAAATGAGAAGAAACATTTTAAAAACTTTATAAAGACAAAAGAAATATAAATAGAAAAAGAGGAGGAAAAACTCACAATATATGGGGAAGGGGAAATAAGAGAAAAAGCAAGAGTAAAAGAATAATAAAGAAAAAATTACAAAAGCTGCAAAAAGAAAAACAAGGGATGGGAAGAACCAAAAGAAAGGTTAAAAATGGGAATCAGGAAAAGGGAAGAGGGAAAAATAAACAAGAACTAGGGAAAGCAAAAAGAAACAAAAATAAAAACAGAAAGGAAGAAAAGGTGAAAGAAAAAAAGAATAATTAAAAACAAAAGTGGAGAGGTGGGACAGGGCCTTCAAGCTCTGTCAGGGCACACAGACTGGGATGCAATTCCTGTTAGTTCAGAAGGTAAGTGGAGGTGGGAGATGACCACACCTCCATTCCCAAGAAGGTGTGGTGTATGAGACTAACAAGGTGAATATCACACCTTTCTAGTTGTCAGGCTCCAATGTAGTTGCCCATGCTGTCCTTGCAAGCAGAACCTACTCTTAGGTTGCTGGGATCAGAACTCCACTTGCAAATATTCAAAATGGCTGCACCTTTGGGACAGCCCAAATCCACAGGTCAGTTTGTTTCCTTGTTTGCTGTTTTCCTTTCTGGTCATCAGCCACCAGTGCTGTTGTCCATAAAGTCCTTGATGAGCAGGGCCAATTCTTAGGTTGTTGCCTAGATCCTAATGCCACCTGTAAATATTCAAACTTGTCATGCCATTGGGATAGCCCACAGTATGAAACTCTGTTTGCCTCCTTATTCACTGTTTTCATTCAGGTTCTTCTGATATCTGGTACTTCATCCACTTCATCATCCCTTCAGTGTTCCAGGATTATCTTCTGTATCTGTTTCAATTAGTTCCTCATTTCCTTGTTGAAGAGGGTCTATGCAGTTTGTCTGCCTATTCCACCAACTTGCTGGAAGTCCAATCTGCAAACTTTTAAAATCTTCTTCATTCTTCATGTTCTGAAAGTTCACAATTACTTGGGGTTCGTCTTGTTTTGTTTTGTTTTGTTTTCATTTATAATGCTGGACACTCATAAA
>NW_006921967.1:827319-857878 GCF_000298275.1 Orycteropus afer afer | reverse complement strand
ACTTATTATTTGGATATGGTGGACTTATCTTCTTGCCCATATTTTTTCACCTCTTTGCTTTTTATTCTATCTCCGAGATGTTTCCTCGACATTGTTGTTGTTGTTACTGTTTTTATGTGCCGTCGAGTCGGACCCGACTCATAGTGACCCCTCCTTGGGTTTCCGAGGCAGTATCACTATGGAAGTAGATTGTCCCATCTTCTTTCTGAGGAGTGGCTGGTGGGTTTGAACTGCCAACCTTCCGGTTAGCAGTCAAGTGCTTTAGGCACTATGCTACCAGAGCTCCCTTTAATTTGTGCTATTATACTTTTAATTTCCAAAGAGACTTCCTGATGGTTATTATTATTAGTTTTTCTATTAATTGTAGTAGCCCACTTTGTTTTGTATCTGAAGTTATAATTTTAAATTTTAAAATTCTCTTCATTTCTCATCATGGTCTCTGTTTACTGAGAGTTCATTTTGTTGTTGTTGTTCTGGAATATATTTTTTTCATGTAAGAGGCTATCCTTAAACCTCTGCTGATCTTCAATTTCCATTCATATTGTGGTATGAGACACTAAAACTGAAAGCTTAGTGTGTGTGTGTGCATCTTTTGTATGTACATGTGCCTTAATGACTGGTGAACTTCACTATGGAATGGACTGATCCTCTGGGTCTCCTTTAAACTGTCAGTTTTCTAATGTCTTTTTCTTAAGCTGATCAATTTTCCAAAAACGAAATCCTCCAGTCTTCTGTGGGGATGGAGGAATGGAATAGAGGGTTGGGAGAGGTCTTATAGTCTAGTGTATAGACTTTCCCTTAGTTTCCCTTATTTTTAGTGTGATGCTTTGCTGTCATTTCAGCTATGTCTGGTGTGTTCCCAAATTAAGAACTTACTAGCCAACTTCTCCATTATATATCATTACTCTGTATTTATTATACCCACCCCATCCTCCAGCCTCAGTGATACTCATTGCCTTCAATTTCTAATCTCTTTCAGGGAATCATAGAGTAAATCTTTTTCCTCCCTTGGTGTTCCATGCTACTAGAAGTTAGATTTCCAAGTCAGTCACACACTGATCTATCACCTTTCCATTCTCCAAAATTGTGTTGATATCACTTATCAGCTGTCGTTTACACTCCTCTTTTCTTTACCATCTTTTGTTTATGGTTTACTTAGTAGGTTTCAGGAGGAAGTAGAGATAAATGCAAATATTCAATTCATTGTGTTTATCTAAAAGTTAATTTAATAAAAGTTTTTATTGTTTTAGTGTTAGAAATTTCTCCAAATATGACTAAGTATTCTTGGAATCCTTTAACCACAATTATATCTAAATCTTTCTTGATTCTATTTATGTTTTCATCTGATCATTTTTCTTAGAAGCAATGATTTTTATAAATCTATTCTCCAATATGTTAAATTCAAACCATCAGATGCTATCTAACAATTTTGATAATAAGAAGATGTCTTGTTATCTCTCTTTAAGGAGGTTACATGTTTGAGACAATAGCAATCACATAAAAAAATATGCAAGTACCAAGTAATTCATGTAGAGAAAAAATAAGTGTAGACAATTAGAGAGGAAGGAGGAATGACACCTGTTGGAATGGCCAGGGATGGCTTTACAGTGCAGGGAAAGAGCAGGCTATTTCAAGAAAGAAATTCATGAGCAGAGTTATAAAAATAAAATGTACCAGAAATGATTTGTTGGCAGTGAGCAGCATGGCAAAAGTATGGGAGGTATTGAAAGATAAGATTTGAAACACAATTTTTCTGGAAATGGAGGATCTTGACTGTTAGGTTATGGCTGGTGGGAATGGAAAGTAACATGCAGATACCAGAGACATAATAAAAGAGTGTGTCAATTGGGGACATTTATCATAGTGCTGTTGAGAGAGGTCACCCTATCCTATCATTCAAAGTTTTAAAACACTCATCGTGCATTCCTTTAGACTAAGACATTTTAATTTAAAAAGATCTCTTATATCATGGCAATTCCCTGGCCTAATCTCCTGTTATTTTCTGTTCTCTTTCTAGAAATCTTTTCCAGGTCTTCTATCATCTTTGAAGGATGTTAAAGAAAACTTTATGAAATATTTCACCATGGTTTTAAGCTGGGATATACGAATATTTTTCCATTTTGCCACAGTTATAATATATTTCCCTGGACTTTTTTACTGCAGTGATTCTTAGAGCATCTCTTTTCTGGAATTCTAACATTGGATTAAACCATTTAAAGGGACTTTTAATTGGTCTGGGTGGATCTGCCCTAATAGAATGAAAATGCCTTAAATAATCAAAAAAACTTTGGTCATTTTGAGTATTTGATGAGCGTGGATAATGAGAAGTAAAAAAATCATTTAACATGACTTGTTGCATAAATAGGACGAAGAGAATGAGAGGAAGTTGTAAAGAAAATTTAGAGACAAACCTAAGAAGATTTCTGAACACTACGTGCTCTTACAAAGGGGAATAATCTCATGAGAAATGTTTGAACATTTCATGACTTGGAATATTTATAACTAGGCTTAACCAAGTAAATAAAATACACAGAGGAAATAATCTGGCATTGATAGTGAATAAATTAGTTGATTTGATGAATCTTTTACATCTAAAATCCACTGCTCATGTAAAAGTAGAACAGATGTTTTCTTTTGACTTAAGTTTTGGGTGCTTTGGGTATTGTCATTTATGTGTAAAAGAAAAAATCAAGCAGTTTTGTGATAATGTTCTCTAAGTCCCACTTGCAGCAGGCTCTGTGCCAGACCACACTGTAAAAAAGTAGATTTTCTTTTTTGCTATCTGCTTTCCTTTTTACTATGTACTATAATTTTTCCTTATAATTTGATAAACTAATTTTAAAAGACAAATTATGCACACAAAATTATTTTGGCATTTCACTCTGTGAATTAAGTAGGTCTTTTAAAAAAAGTATGCATATAAAACAAAAGCAGGGATAGAAAGAGGTTGGATACTTGAGAAGTATAGGAAAGATCCCAAAACCTAATCTATGCTGGAAGGAAGTTTTTGTTGGTGGTCCAGATGGGGTATATTGTGACCACGGTTGAAACATAGCAATGACAACAACAAAAAGACAAATCTGAAGGGCTAAGGGCAGGAGTAAGAGTGCTTGGGGAACTTCAAGGTCAAAATCCACAGGAGCTGAAGAAGCATGGGAACTAGAGTGGGTATTTAATTGCTGTAGAACTTTTTCTTTTCTTTTAACTTGTTCAAATGAAATACTTATAGATTCAGCATAAAGAACTCAAAATTTTATTCCAATGATATTATTTATCTGACACTATATCTTGTCTTGTCCAGTATATGGAAAAAAAGCATGACTCAGAGAATGACAAGGCAAATGACCATAGATAAGAGGGAAGTTTGAAATGACATTTGCTCTTTCCTTTCTTCATACTCAGTAAATTCTTTCCAAACTACTGCTAACTGATTGCTATGAAAAAAAAAAAAAAAGTAGAAGAATTTGTGACTAGAATAAGATAACTGTTTTTTAGAGAAATACATTTTTAATTAAATAATTTTCTATCATTACTTATTCCTATATTTTTGGCTAAATGCTCTTTGATCATCATTATTATTGTTGTTGTTGTTGTTGAAAATACAGCAAAAATGCACCAACTCAATAATTTCTACATGTAAAATTTGGTAACATTGATTACATTTTCCAAGTTGCACAACAATTCTCTCCCTTCTTTTCCCAACTCTTCCTCCCACATCACCATAAAGTCACTGCCCACTAAAATTCCTCTCCAGCCTTGAAAGTTGCTGTTCTTAAGTTAATCCCATATAGATAGATTTTTTAAAGAGCATGATATTCTTTACTAAGCTAGACTGTTGTTTGGTTTAAAGAAGTTTTCAGGGGATATTTTTGGTTTAAGGTTTAAAGATTATCTGAGGACAAGAGCTTTGGAGTTTCATCTAGCCTCAATGGCTCCAGGAAGCCATGATGAATCATGGCTTTTGATTCTATGAGAATCAAATAACATTGATTCAAAAAAATTTGCAAACTTAATAGGAATCTTTCATTTATTTTTTTACCTTTTTCTTGGGAGAGAATGTTCTTCAAAGGACATACACTTGGATGAAGCAAAAGTATTCTTGGCTTCTTTCAGAAAGTTGCTTATCTACATGTCCCAAACATGCAGGAATGCAATCAACTCTTAAGAAGCCTCTGGAGTGCCAGATGCCTTTTCTATTACCCACTGCTCAGTGTGCACAATGGGCAGCATTTGGCCAACTCTGACGAAATGTTTTCTATTGTTCAGCTCTGGGACTTTTAACACAATGAGTCTGTGATGGTTCTTGTTCAGACTCTGGGTCTTGTTTCCATGATTCTGTTCCCTTAATGATTGACCAGGATGCTTCTCAGGAAGATTTGGGGAATGAGTCATCATTTTACAAGTTCTGCATCAGGCTAATGGCTTTAGAAAATGTATTTTTGCTTAGTACCCTAGTTTCAATTGCTGTCTGAGTTTTGCAAGAGGGTTTATGGAGGAACACATTTACATGGATTTCTCAATTTCTGTAATGCAGAGGAAGAAAACATCATCTTTGTAAGCATTCATAAATATTTGTGGATTATCTGGTCTATAGGGTGTTCCACTTATTCCCCCAACTTACATGTGTTTATGAACTTAAAGGAAAGCCATATAGTGATTAGGTAACATTATGACTTTGAAGTCAGACCTAGTTTCAAATCTTTGCTCTTCTATTCACTAGGAGTTTCTGTATATACCAGGAAAAGCCACTTAATCTCTTTAAATCTCAGTGACCTCCCTTGTAAAACTGAGAATAGCAGCACTTACTTCACAAGGTTGATGTGAATATTTAATTAAATGAGATGCTATATGTGAAATGCTGAACACAACATGCAGCTCTTAAGAAACACTTACTAATGAGAACTGTCCAAAAGAAGGAAGAGTGTGAATATCACTAAATGTAATTCATGGAAATCCAGTATTGTCTAGACATTTTCTTCCTACAAAATAGAATAAAATGGATATTACTGATGGCAGACTTAATTACTCTATTGAGAAATTATGTTGTACTCTCTGGTACAGGCTAATTCCTTCTTAAAACATTTCTTGACTAGTTTGTTATCTCCAGTACTTATACACTCCTGAGATAGAACAGGTGCCTGTTGCTAACTTTGTTGTGGAGATAAAGGTAGAAGACCCTGTTTGGCTTATCAAAAAAAAAAAAAGAAGAAGAAGAAGACTAAAATCTATGCATGTATGTGAAAGGAAAAGTAATTAATCATAAATCTCAGTGTCACAGATGAAAAATTTTGGCTAAGACAAAATTATCATCTACTACATTCGATTTTCCATCAGTCAAAGTGAGCTAATGTGGAAGAACACTCAATCTTTCAAACAGATTGGTGATAGAAAATTGTAAAATGTGTGGAATTTTTTTCCTGTAAAAACCATTAATACAATGCTAAAATAAAATTCATTTTTAGAACATTGATATGGGGCTGAAATTTTTAGGAAGAAATAAATATAAAGAAAGCTGATACTAAGTAAACTCCACTTTCTGTATGTTTACAAATACAATTATGATTGAGTAAAGGCATCTTCCCTATTTTGTTGTTGTTGTTATGTGCCATTGAGTCAGCCCCAACTCACAGCAACCCCTCTTTGGGTTGTCGAGGCAGTATCACTACAGAAGTAGATTGCCCAACCTTTCTTCCAAGGAGTGGCTGATGGGTTTGAACCACCAGCCTTCTGGTTAGCAGACAAGTGCCTTAGGCACTATGCTACCACAGCTTCCCTATTTTAGGAATATCCTAATGCTGTAGATTCTATAAAATTCCTAGAAGGTTTAGGGACATTAGACACATATACAGAGATACAAGACTGTGTATAGTTAAGTTTAAAACATCACTACCTCACTTCTTATGCTTTGGGAACTTTGTCTGGGATTTCTATTAACATACAATCAGTCTAAATTGAAGTCAAATCAATACTTGATGTATCAACTCAAATAGCCTAAATATTTTATAGAGAAAATTATTTCAGATAAAAAGAATCTTTGGAGTCCTGGGAGTCATAGTTCAATTTGAGAAGTCCATATGTCTTAGTTGTGGTATGTTGTTACAGATCATGAATTAAATTTGAAACTTTTTATTCACTTGAGTCAGCCCACTTTGCCCACACACAAGCTGTGATCAAATACAGTAGGTCTGCTCCAAAGTGCTCTGGCTTCCATTACTAAGAAACATCTATTCTTTTTTTCATCAGGAAAGCATAAAATATTCTCTAAAATTCCAAGAACGAGTCATTGAGTGAACCAGAAAGCAGGGTTCCAGTGTCAAGGACCACTTCTTCCATTTGTATTGTTCAAAGTTAGGGTGTTGTAGAAGGTTCACATACACACAAAAGGATCCATTTGGTTATAAGAGTACAGTTCCAAAAAGGAGCAGGAATGTAGATTTCAAGATTGGTTGTAAGAACTAAACATTCACTCTCTGAAAGGAAAACTCACACAACTGTATTTTTTTTTTTTTTTAAATAAACCTAGTGTTTTAAAAAGTTTCCCTTAATTTCTCCAGTATGGTTGAGTTCATAAAAGAAATCTACTTTCAGATAACAAAGTCCCCTGTATTTTATCTAGAATGAGTAATGATAAACATGCTGCTTAGTTGTTCAGAGAAAAGACTATTTATACTGTGAGTTGACTTGTTTTAAATAAGCCAGTGTTCTAAGCTACTACAGTGAAACCTGTGAGAGCCAGAACTCAAGGAAAACTGCCTTGTTTTTCCAGTTTTTCAAGTTTTCTGCTTTTAATAGGGTGCAGCCTTAATCACTTTTCTATTGCTCTCTTTTAGTGGAACATATTTGAGTTTTCCTTTTCTGATAGGTTTCCACCTTACACAGGTTCCAGCTGTTACAGGTTTTCCTGTATATTTAAAAGTGTAGGTAAAATTTGTAGTAGGGCCTCCAAGTATTAGAGTTTTCTTCACAGCTCTCCAAATCCTAGCCTTTGAGTTCAGTATGTTTGTTTGAAGCATACCTTTTGGTAGAGTTCTTTTCCTAAGGGACTGACAAAGAATCTGCAAAACATTCATCACAAAATTATTCTAATGGGCTAGTCAGGGGACAAGTTAGTATCTCATCTGCTGCTTATTTTTTTCTTTAATTTATCTCAAAATATTTCTTTATTTTGATTTTGAAATTGATCTGCTTTCTTCCAGATCTCGGTGCTTTTATTATTACTGTACATGACTGACACCAAAAAGCTATGGAAAAACAATTCCACATCACTGGACATTATACCCACTTCTTCCCTTTGCTTTTCCCTGTATCTGATGACCTGGGTAGTTTTGAAGAATACTAGTTAGGGATTTTGCAGAATGTCCCTCAATTTCAGTTTGTCTGATGTTTTTCTCATTATTAAACGGGGTTATGTGTTTTTGAAAGGAAGACCACAGAAGTCAAGTGTCACTGCCATCACATTATATCAAGGATATGTACTATTATTATGATTTATCACCGAGGATGTTAACTCTGATTATTTGACTTGAGGTGTTTGTCAGATTATAATCAATTTTTCTTTAAGACCATGAAAGCCTTTTCCAGAGGAACTTAATGACACATTCATTATAGCTATAAGGAAACTAATAGGAAATGAGCTTTTGTTTTTTCCTTAATGATGATGTTGTAAGGCTGCTATAAATTTCTGAGTATTTGAAAAAAGTAATTTCAGTTTGTGGTAAAGAACATCTTTTTTCATGTGTTGTAGGTGGGAATGAGATCCCGAAATCAAGGTAGTGAGAGTTCATCCAATGGGCACATCTCCTGCTCCAAGTCATCTATCATCAGCAATGCTGATGATAAAAGTCTTTCAGAAGATGCGAAAAAGAAGAACAAATCAAATAGGAAGGAGGAGGATGTCACAGCCTCAGGAACCATCAAACGACACCTAAAACCATCTGGAGAAAGTGAGAGAAAGAATAAGAAGTCTCTGGAGTTATCTAAAGAAGACCTCATTCAGCTACTCAGTATAATGGAGGGGGAGTTGCAGGTAGAGTCAAATTTTCTCCACTATTATTTCTCTAGTTCCTAAACGCCATAAAGACTAAGAACCTATTTCTCTTACTGGATTGTAGACTTCATAGAGAAAGGGACTAAGTCTTTCTGTTCATTTCTAAATCCCTAATGCCTGGCACAAGTTTGCACCGAATAAATAATGAATGAATGAATGAATGAATGAGTGCTGATTCCAACTTCAAACATCCATAGAAGCAGACTATTTCTTTATTATATAACTTTGGTAATAATTTAATGCAAGTACCAACACTTAAACTCATTGAAAAAGAAAAGACCCTCAAGGAGATGGAATAACCCAGTGGCTGCAACAATGAGCTCAAACATACCAACGATTGAGGAAACGGTCCAGGAGCAGACATTGTTTCTTTATGTTGTACTTTGAGTCTCTATGAGTTGGAATTGCTAGATGGCACCTAACAACACCAACAAGTAACATTTAGTGGACACTAAGTTATCTAATTTAGCCAGTGACTATAGTTGAAAAAAATGTATAAAATCATGATCATTAGAATGGATAAGTATATGTATGGAGAGAGGGATAGAGGAAGACAGGGAGAGAGCAAATGTGGCTGAAATCAGTCTCAATGCTCTATTTTTTTCTCATTTTTTTCATAACTTTTAGCCTCAATATTCTGTCATTTCACAGAAGTTGAGATGCACCCAAATGAGCAAGACATTGAGAAGAGCCTAATACTTTCCCAAAGTATTGTCTAGTCTCTTACTTCATGAGATCTCAGTTAATGTGGAGAAATCCTTTTTTTGTTTTTGTGTGTGAGAAAGTGACTATTATTTTATCAATGAGAAAACTGAGGTCCGCAAAGTTTAAATGGTTTGCCTAAATCTCAAAGGGGGTTGACAGAAGAGCTGAAATTAAAGCCCAAGTTTCCTGATTCTTGATTCAGTACTCTTTCTACTAAGAAGCCCTGGTGTCAAAATAGTTAAGTACTTGACTACTAACTGAAGGTTGATTGATGGAACTCGACCAGCAGCTCTGCAGAAGACAGACCTGGCAATCTTCTCCTATAAAGAGTACAGCCTAGAAAACCCTATGGGGCATTTCTATTCTGCCATATGGGATCCTATGAGTTGAAAGTCACATTGGCCAAAAAAAAAAAATCACTGCTATTGAGTCATTTCTGACTCATAGCAACCCCCATTGGGTTTCTGAGGTGTAAATCTTTACGGTAGTAGATTGCCCAGTCTTCCTTCCACAGTACAGCTGGTGGATTTGAACTGCTGACCTTCCACTTAGCAGTCAAGTCCCTTATTCACTGCACCACCAGAGCTCCTTGACAGCACCTACCAATAACAACAAGCTCTTTCCATTGCCACCCCCATCATTTTTTTCTCCCTACCATTAGCCAGGTCCCCTTATTAAGGCCATATTTTTAGAGATCCAGGAATAAGTTGGAATTCTGCATTTCTCAACTGTGAAAACAATTGTATTTCTGGAGATTGGGCAACACTAACCTTTTCTGTGTGTGTGTAAGGAGAAGATGACTTAAGAGTAGAGTTGCTGTTTTTCTATTTTTGTTATGTTCTTAGTTTGCATAAGCTTCTAAGGGAATACTAACAATTGCATGAAATGAAACTTTTGTTGGCTCACTCGTGCTGTTGGCATCAGAGAGATTATTTGCAACCTATCCTAGACTGGGGGGGGGGGCAGCGTGTTCTGTTCCTGTTCTCTTTGGTGTGTGCACAGAGATAAGGAAACCCCTGGAGTAAAGAAAAATATAAAACACACAGAACTCCTGTTTAGAAAAACAAACAAATGTGATCGTGCTTACCATTTATGGGCTGAGAAAAATCACATTCGCATTTCACAGCAAGAGATGAAATTTTCCAGAGTGCCACCATTACTAAAAATATCTTTGCCACTCCCAGAAGTGTAGTTAATGTTTTGTCTACTAACATTTATTGTGTTTGGAGACAGAATATATTACTTCAGTTTTTAAACTGCCCCAGCTCCCAGCTCTTGATCTGAGTAGAAGGTACAATGTTACCTTGGGAACATTCAAGAAACAATGCCATCAGCTCACTTCTCTCCAGCTGTGGTGACTCCAGTTTCTACAGAAAACTGTTAATCATGGTAGACCTTGGAAGATATTCAAGAATCATAGGGTACTAGTGTTCATGGGGTTGCGAGATATGGTTTCAGAGCCTAAGCATGTAAAATGTAAGCCCACATATCCAGGACATTAAAGAAATTAGTCAGCAGGCTCCAATGAAATGCATTTTGCTTTCATTGTGAATGCAGGATATCTAATCTTACACAACAGATGTATTCATGACAGCTGTAAACAAGAAATTTAAAGATGTTTGTTGGGGAGGCAGTGGATGAAAAAGGGAATGAAAGACTCAGTATTTTAAGAAATTCCATGGTAAATTCATTTATTTAAAGCAAATAATCTCCCATACACACACATGCACACAAACAAGCAGCTGTAAGAATATGTGTTTGTAAATGCAGATGTTGCAATATTGTTGTTGTTGTTGTTGATAGATGCCACCCAGTAAGTTCCCACTCATAGTGACCCTATGTACAACAGAACAAACACTGTCTGGTCCTATGCCATCCTCATAATTTTTGCTATTTTTCAGCTCATTATTGCAGAAACTGTCAATCCATCTCACTGGGGGTTGAAATATGAGATTTGTTTAAAATGAAAGGGTTCCTATAATTAGAGCTGTAGATATATCGTCTTGTAGTAGACATTTGTCCTGTTAGCATTGTCACATGAGTGTGTGTGGGAATGTTGTAGCTAAGAGTGGGAGGTGGCTGGCATAAGCAAATGTGAGTACACTGGTGAAAATGTGACAGCTACATGCCAAGTTTGCCAGCCCAGAGATAAGAAAAAAAAAAAAAATCTAGAGCTGGTGCTGGTACAATAGGCAGGGATATGACTCTTAAGGTAAGTCACCCTCAGGGTAGGCCTATATGTCATCTTACATGACATGTGTAGAGGATTTAGTGAGTTGTCTCCCAAATCTTCAAAGAACACCTACTGCTCTGCCTTTATGGGGTGGCTGTATGTAACTACTAACCAAAAGATTGGAGGTTCAAACCCTCACAGAAGTGTCTTGGAAGGAAAGCCTGACAATATGCTTCCGAACAGTCACAGCCTTCAAAACCCTTTGGAACTCACTTCTATTCTGCACACATGAGGTCCCTGTGAGTCAGAACTGACTCAACAACTGATAGCAAATATATGACTAAAATGCCCTTAATGTGGAGGTGGTGTCCAAAGTTTTGTAAAACATTGGTGCTGACAGATACCTTTTGAGGTGTTTTGTCTACCTTCTTTATATCACAAATGTAAACCAATGCTCAGACAAGTTATTTGACTTGCCCAAGTTACACAGAAAGTTAATTATGGTTTGCTGTAGATCCATCTCTCAGTTCAATGTTCTTCCCATTATACCATTTATACTTTGCAGATATTCAAGGGCAATTGTGGTCCAGTACCTATATATTGATTCCAGGTTTCCAGAATTTCTTTCAAGTACAATACATTGCAAACTTGGGGCCCAAAACCATTTTGTGAAAAGATGAGACTTTTTAGGTAAGACAAATTGAGGGAGGTTTCTTTCACATGAGGACAATGGTGGGTGATCAGAGCCTTGAAATTTGATGAGATCTGCATGAGGAGAAAAGTGGAGGAAGGCAGGGATGCCACATGACCACACAGGTTGGGCACCTTACAACCTCAAAAAAACTCCACAGATTCACTGTCATTGAGTTGATTTTGACTCATAGTGACCCCCATTGGGCTTCCAAAGCTATAAATCATTTTGGAAGCAGATTGCTCATTTTTCTCCCCTGGATTGGCTGGTGGGTTCAAACTGACTGCCTTTGGGTTAGCAGTCCCATTCCTTAACCACAGCACTACCAGAGCTCCATTATACAACTCCAGGGGCTCTGTATTCATTACTTTATGGGTAGTGTGTGTTGGAGTTGTGCAATGGGGTAGCCTTGGAGGATAAGAACTACAGGTTGAAAGGAGTAGGGTAACACACAAAGAAATGGGCTTGTACTATTGAGGAGATACGAGCAAGATCAAATCAGCCTGTAGGACATGTGCATTGAAGTTACTTGTAGGAAAGGAGATGAAGAATCACAGACTTTTCACGCCATTTTTCTCCTCAGACTTTTTTTCCTTTTCAATTTTTTCCAACTCTACATCCAAAGTTTTGCACATAGTAGGCAATGAAACTAGGCTGGTATACCAGTTATCTGCCACTTGTGGAATCTGTTGACTGATGTATAGGAATTTGGTGAATGAACGTAATAAGTAGCAGATTTGCAGATATGATTTTTTTTTATATACCTGTTCAGGTATTTCAGGTATCCAGTGAACTCTCAAAGTACTCTTTTAATGGACATGTATTAGAAATGGAGTTGCCTTTCCCCGGGAGTTGTGTGTTTTAAGGAGTCTTTCTAGAGCCAGCGATGTCATGACCCTTATCTTTGATTGGGAGGTTTCCAGACCTTTCAAGCCCCATCTCAGCTGATGCAGGCCTGTTGTCTCAGCACAATGTCTGACTGGCATTGCCTGCATAGAGGTGGCTGGGATGGCTTCCATTATTACACTTCTGACATTGGCTGCTTCCAGTAACAAGTACTTTCTAATAAATTGGAACATTTTAAATCTCCGGGTGAAAAACTGGTTACATATTTCCCAGACTAACAGAAAGTAATGAAATAGTATACTTTGGGCACCATGATTAATTTCTCCTTGTATTTATCCAAAAATAGCACTTGGAAGACTTTAAAGAAGCCAGTCAACTTGGCTGTACTAAAAACAACAACAATTTGAAGGAAATGGTGCTTACATCAAAAAGCCATAATACAGAAAATGTGGTAAAAGGACAGTCTTGTAAAATGATTCAAGAACAGGACACACATTAATTTTTTTTTTCTTGATGGAAAAATTTAGCCATTTTACCTAGTAAATTCCTGCCATGTCATCATGTGAATGTATTTTAGAAAAGCAAATCTCAAATTGAGTTTCATTATTTTTTTCCTTGTGTTTATAACTAGTTCTTCACTATCCGAGTATAAGGAAGTACAGAAAAAATGGATAATTTTTTGTTGTGATATGGGTGAAATTTTACTAAGCAGATTCGTTTTACATTCAAAAGTTCATATACATATTTTGTTTTGCGATACTGGTTACATTACCAGCAGTGTAACATCTCACCTGCCACTTCTTTCCTGTGGTTACCCTTTTCCTGGGTCTTTCTTCCCTATGCATTCCTTCCTCCCTACATTTCTCCCTGTGAAAATGCTGTCCTTCTGATCTCACATGGCTGATTGTTCTAAGGAGTGTCTCTTCATGGTACAGGTGTTCAGCTTATAGGACTGTCTGTTGTTTGGCTGACAGTGAAGCCATGGGAGTGAGATCAATTCCAGGCCTCAAAGGTGACTCAGGGCCATAATCCTGGGGGTTTCACCAGGCTCTATCAGACCAGTAAGCCTGACCTTTTTTTTATGATTTTGAGTTTTATTCCACATTTTCCTCCCACTTTGTACAGGTTCTCCAATTTTGACCCCTTTCCAAGGAGCTGACATTTGTAGCTGGGCACCATCTAGTGCCTCTGGTCTCAGGGTCATAGAGATTGAGGTTCTCAGGGTCCTTCAGTTCTTTGGACTGTTTCTATGCATCTTTAATTTTCTTCCCTCTTCTTTGCACTGGATGAGGAGAGACCAATATTTGCCACTTGGATGCTTGGAAGCTTTTAAGACCCCAGTCACTAATCACCGAAGTAAGATGTAGAACAATATTTTTGTATACCATGTTGTGCCAATTGAGCTTGATATCCTCTGCATCCATGGTCCCCAGCCCACAGGCCCAGCAACTTTCTCAATGGCTTATTTGTGGCTAAGAAGTTATCCTAACTTTGACTCCTGTTATGTTTAAACTGCTTATGGACATTTTTATAGCACATACAAATGTACATGTAGGAATATTGTCTGCCAAACCTATGTATCGTCATGGGTCTATACCCTTTTCCTATCCATATCTGTCTACCTGTGTTTGCTATTACTGATAATGCAGTATTGTGCCTACAATAGTATTTGCCTTTATTGTTGGTACACCTCTCCATACACCTCATCATGTCTTCCTTTTCCTTAGTGATGTTGTGCTAGTCACACACTTTGGTTACGTTGCTTTTCCCTTCACCCATATCAAACCTGTCTCTTAAATATCCATCTGTTTTCCCTCCTTTCCCCTCCTCTACCATCCCTAGCAACCAGGAAAGAAAATTTTCTTCCCTGTGTAAAACTTGCCTTGACTTTTTATGATAATGGACTCATATAATAATATTTGTCCTGTTATGATTAACTCACTTCACTCAGCATAATGTCCACCAACATCATTCATATCATGAGGTGATTCGCTGATTCTTCATTATTCTTTAATGTTGCATAGTAGTCCATTGTGTGTGTGTACCATAGTTTGGTTATCCATTCATCTGTTGATGGGGGCTTAGGTTGTTTCCACCTCTTTCCTATTGTAAATAGTGCTGCAATAAACACGTTGTTGTTGTTGTTACGTGCCATTGAGTCGGACCCAACTCATAACGACCCATCCTTGGGTTTCCGAGACAGTATCACTATGGAAGTAGATTGGCCAGCCTTTCTTCCGAGGAGTGGCTGGTGGGTTTGAACCGTCAGCCTTCTGGTTAGCAGTTAAGTGCCTTAGCCACTATGCTACCAGAGCTCCCTGCAATAAACATAGGTGTGCATATATTTATTTGTGTCCTGGATCTCTTCCATTTAGGATATATTCCTGGTAATTGGATTGCTGGATCAAACGGTATTTCTATTTCCAATTTTTTAAGGAAGTGCCATTTCATTTTCCATAGTGGATATAACATTTTACAGTCCCGCCAGCAGTATATGGGCAATCTCTCTACACCAGCACCAGCATTTGTTGTTTTCTATCTTGTTGAATTTTGCTATCATTGCTCAGATGAGATGATACCTCATCATTGTTTTGATCTGTGAGCTCTGGTAGTGTAGTGCCTGAGGCATTTGACTGATAACCAGAAGGCTGGTGGTTCAAACCTACCAGCCACTTCTTGGAAGGAAGATTACGCAATCTACTTCCGTAGTGATACTACCTTGGAAACTCAAGGAGGAGTCGCTGTGAGTCTGATCCGACTCGATGGCAGTGAGTTTAATGGCTCATGATTGTGAGCATTTCTTCATGTGTTTTTTGACTGCCTGAAAATCTTCTTTAGGAAAGTGTCTGTTCATGTCCTTTGCCCATCTTTGAAGTTAATTGTCTCTTTGATGTTGAGGTGATGAAGTTTTCTGTAAATTTTAGAGATAAAACCCTTGTCAGGTATGTTATTGCCAAATAATTTTTCCTAATCTGTAGATTCTTTTTTAGTCCTTTGGAAAAGTCTTTTGTTGCACATAAGAATAAAATTTTAGAAGGTCCCAGTCATCTACTTTCTCTTCTGCTGTTTGTGCATTTTGGGTTATGCTTGACAGTCTATTTATGCCATAAATTAAGGCCCCTAAATTTGCCCCTGTTTTATCTTTGATGAACTTTATACTTTTGGGTTTTACATTTAGGTCTTTGATCCATCTTGAGTTCATTTTTGTGTATGGTGTGAGGTGTGGATCTTATTTCATTTTTCTGCAAATGGAAATCCAGTTTTGCCAGTACCATTTGTTGAAGAGACTATCTCTTTTCCATTGAATGAGTTTCAGCCCTTTGTCAAAGATCTTTTGTCCATAGGTGGATGGATCTAGTTCTGGATTCTTAGTTCTGTTCCATAGGTGTATCTGTCCATCAGGCTGTTTTGACTACTGTGGCTGTATAATAGGTTTTGAGATAGGGGAGTGTGAGGCATCCAACGTCATTTTTCTTCTTCAGCAGTGTTTTGCTTATCCATGCTTTCTTTCCATATAAAATTGGTGATTGGTTTTTCCATGTCTTTATAGAATGTTGATAGAACTTTAATTTCACCACTATACTATCTGGTTCTGGTGCTCACCATGATATATCAGAGACAGTCTTTGACCCACTGAGAAATTTATCTTCATCTTGGATGACTGGCAAAAGAAGGCATCGTATTCTCTTTTTTTGAACATTTGATTGTGAGTTGGGTGGAAGTTCACAGAGCAAATTAGTTTCCCATTCAACAATTTATACATGTTTTGTTTCAAGACATTAGTTGCAATCTCCTCAATGGATCAGCACTTTTCTTCCTTCCTCCCTGGGTTCCCCATTTCCATTCGTCCTTCTTTCCTGCCTCTTTGTGCCTTCTAAAATTTGTTTTTGGGAAAATGCTGCCCTTTTGGTCTTGTATGGCTAATTTTTCTTAGGAGTATGTTCCTTACAGGTGTTATTGTTCCCTTTAAAGGACTGTCTATTGTTTGTCTAAAAGGTGATCCTCAGAAGTGGGTTCAGTTCTAGGTTTGAAGGGTGTCTAAGGGCCATAGTGTTGGAGGTTCTACCAGTCTCTATCAGATGAGTAAGTCTAGTCATTTTTATGATTTTGGTTTTGTTCTACATTTTTATCCCACTCTATTTAGGACCTTCTATTGTGATCCTAATCAGAATGGTCAGTAGTGGTAGCCAGGTATCATTTAGTTCTTATCTCAGGGTAGTGGAGTCTATGTCTTGTGTGGTACATTCGTCTTATTCTAATTGTTTCCTTGAGTCTTTGATTTTCTTTACTCATTTTTGCTCTGTTTAGGAAAAGACCAATAGTTGCAACTTAAAATGTCACAAGCATTTAAGATCCCAGTTGCTACTCACCAAAGTAGTGAATACTATCTTTGTGGACTATATTATGCAATTAATCTTCATGTCCTTGAGACTATGGTCCTAAGCCTCCAAGTCCAGTGACTCTTTCCCTCAAGGTCTTTAGTTAAGGCTAGGAAGTTTTCATACCTTTGCTCCCTGTATACTGTACTGTATACAAGGATTTATTTGCAGCTCATACAAACACATATGTAAAAATGCCCTCTGACAAACCTATATATACTCATAGGTGTACTCTCTTATGCCATCCTATACCTGTTCAGCTTGCCTGTTTACCTACGTATCAGCTTGTAAATTATTGTCTGTTATTAATGTTATTGCAGGATTGTGTATGTAATAGTGTTTCCTACTGTTGCCTTTTACTCCGTGTACCTCCCGGTATCTTCCTTTGCCTTGGTCATGTTGTGCTGACCTCCTTCTTACTGTATGTTGTCTTTCAGAAGGCCCTGCATTTTATAGATGATTTATGCCATAGATGGTATGCCTATAGACTGTGAGAAGCTCACTGTATTCTCTCCTTTGGGGGTTCCTAGGCATTTTCTTTCATATCGCTCACTGGTTTCTCTTTACCTCCCCACAACCTACTATAAGTGTGCCTTCTATCTGCTTTTCTTTCTCATCAAAAGAGTTCATTCTGTCTCAAGACTTCAATTCATTCATTTGAAATTGATTGATCTTGCAATATTTAAGACACATTACTGTGTTAAAGATCTGAGGAAATACAAAGATCAAAAACAATCATACTTGTAGCTAAATTTTTATGAGCTACTATATGTGCCAAGAATATTTTTAGGCACTGGGCATTACAGTCATTAAGAAAGAGCTCATGATCTGGTAGGATAGATGACACATGTATTGGATCATCTAGAGAGTATGATGTACAAATCTATATAGTTAGAATACAAATTATGGTAATACATAATTAGCTTTTTTTCCCCACATTGATGACATTTTTCATGTTGTTCCACCAATATTTCTATCCATTTCCAAAATATTCTACTACCATTATCATTATCATTGAAAGATTATTTTTACCTGAGAAGATGAGAGAAAGCTTCACTGAAATGTCAGACCTTAAAGAATGGGTAGGTTTTGGAGAGAAATGAGTCTAGTGGCCAACACAAGCAAAATCAAACCCAGAATGGATATGAAAGTATGGACCACATTCATCTGAATACTCTGGCTTCTTTGGAAAAGCATTTGGGTGGAGGTAAAACTACTTGATGCCCTTATTTGGACAGAACAAATAAAACATCCCCCAAAAAAGAACAATCAGAAGGTATGAGGATCACCAGGGCAGGAAAGTCCAAATTGTCAAGAAGAGGAAGATTGAGAAGTCAAATCAGCAGAGAGGTCCAACCTTTGGGTTTTGAATCTGGAAGTTGTTGTGACCATTTTCCAGAGCAGTTTCAGTGGCACTTAAGCCCCTTTCAGTGGGTTGAGAAGGGAGGTTAAAGAAATAGGGTAACATGTCCTGTTGAAAGTCCAAGAGTTTAAAAAACAATTATTTTAAGCATTAACCAGATTTGCTGGATTCTGACACAGCCAAAGAAGACAAATCTCTCTCTTCTTTAGTACAGCAGTAAATTATTTGTCTGGTACAGAGTAAGGCCCTGTACATTTGTTGACCATCTGATATGAAATTACCTTGTTGCTTTCCTCTACTTTTAGGCTTTCAGTGAAACACGGGCTCATTAAAAATTAAAAGACTAAAATAAAACAATGGGCTGGAATACCAATTCTATGGGGAAGAAGCCAAAAGATTTGGTAGTTAATCTTATTTGTGTTGACATTGGGCCTCAGTTTTTGTCCCATCTGTATAATGAGAATACTTCCTACCTTTGGGGATTATGTGATTTCGTGATTTCTGAATTTAGCCAATATATGTGTGTTTTGGTTACCTCTGTGCCACTCTAACAGAAAGTACTACAAATGGGATAGCTTTAACAAATAAGAATTTATTCTCTTATAATTTCAGAGGTTAGAGGTTTGAGTTCCAGGTGCCAGGCTCTAGGGGCTGAAAGCCCCTCGACCTTGAGCTCAGCTCGGCCTCTTGTTCCCAGCCCACTGAAGTTAGAGACATCTCTTCACTCAGGCACCTGCTGGCTGCTGAGGCTGACAAACCCAAGGTCGACGAGTGAAAAGACACAGTCCCAACGAAACCAAACCACACAGCAGGCCATTAATTCAAGTCCATTGAAAGTCCCAAGATTTGCAGAGCAACATGGCAGGTTGCTGAACAGTGGCTCGGCTACATGCATGCCATAAGCTAGAGACTTTCTTATTTTTCTTCTGTTCCTTTATTTTTCTTCTACCTCAAGAATACTTACAAGACAGAAATCAGGGCTCTCTAGGAAAATTCAGGACATGTGTTTGTCCTTCTTTTATCCCATACTTCCCTCCTATACCAGTCAATATTTATTCTAGGAATTTACCTCCTCGAGTAAAGTCTTCTCCAACTACCTGCTCTCTGACAGTTGTTTTTCTCCTGCCCTGAAATCCTGTAGTATTTAAACCTGTGTGGACCATAATACTCCATATTGCTAAAACGGCGAGGAGGCCACATGTTCCGACCTCCTCTAACCCTACAAGAGGAAGACAGGATTACCAGCAGTAACCCAAGGCCTATTCCTGCCAGACCAGACATGCTGCCTCCCTCCAGCCCTTTCACCAACCGTTCCTCCCAAAGCACCCACCACCTCTCTCCTGCGTTCGATAATTCAGTGCAGTGGCCACACAGAGCTCACAGATTATGGGGTTTTATGGAAGCACCATAGGCTACAATTCAAGTTTAGGAAAAATGCTCAGTCTCTCTCCCAGCCCACTGTCCCTCAGCCAACAGTCTCTCACAGTCTCTTTCCCAGTAGTGCTGGTCCCTCGGTGTCTCACTCAGCAATGCGTGTCTCTTGTGTCTCTTTCCCAGCAGCATGTGTCTTGTTCAGGAGTGCGTGTCTCTTTCAGCAGCACGTCTTCTTCTACCAGCAGTCAGAGAGAGAGAGTTCTGCCCCTTGGAAGCCTCCTTTTGAGCGCGGCAGGGTGGTCAAACTAGCCAATCACAGCATCAGAACTCTAAGCACGTGACAGAGAGTGGGAACCTCCCAGAACATTGTATTGTGCCATGCCCAACAGAATACTCCACATGGATAACATTTACAATCAGGAACTCCTCAGCTGCTCATTCCACCACTGAGTTTACCAAGACTGATGGGTAGAAAAGCCACACTAAGTAATTTACTACACCGCACATATACACATGTTCCCTAACTATTTAATATACTTCTATCTTGTTGCCCAAAACAGTTTCCTGAGAAAAGATACTATGTCTTCTACTTCTCACCTCATTGTACCCAGAAAAGGCCTAGGTACAAACTGTCTTCTATGAGTAACTGATGCTTAATCTCGAAACATCCCAATATTTATACACCTTATGAAGCAGGTCATAAAGATTAATTTTTAATGTCTGAAAAACAATTTGAAGTATATGGAAAAAGTGAAAGTGCCACAGTTTATATAATGTTGTTATTGAATTTACAATAATGGTCACAAATATTTACAATAGTTTTCCTGCTACAGTACTATGATTCCCCTTCCCATCATCTTTAACAAGAAACATCACGATGCATTGGGTAGGGTGATAATCAGTTCAGGTAGAGTTACCCAGGGCAACCAAGCACAATCTGTTTATCCTTCAGGGGCACAATTTATCACTTTTATCTTTAGAGATATGTTCTCTTCCCCTAAATTAGTTCCATTGTCACATGGTAAGACTTCCCTTAATCCCTGTACTTCAGAAGAATGAGGCTTTTAACCACTCTCTCTGGCTTTTTAAATTGATGACTCACCTGCACTTAATATGCTCCATCTTTAGAATCCTGGCTGAGGTCACCCCAAGTGTGGCTGCCCAGTGAAACCCCACACCACCAAAATTGTTAGCACGCTGAGAATGGTATGTCTTTGCTAAGTTTAGGAGGCAGAAAAGAGACAGGTTATTTTCTGAATAAAATCAAGACCAGATCTGATCCTCTGTTGAATACAATACTTCAGAATCTCATAAGTCCAGTAGTATTGTCAGTATTTTGGCAAAGAGTGTTGGTTTCTGATTTTCATTATTCAGGCAGAATATTTTAGTGTTCCTAATAGAATCAGAAATTTGGCTTCTCTTTCGTGAGAATAATGTACTCATTGGCACAACAGGAGAAGACTTTGGTTTTATTGAAAGTGTAAAAAAAATAAAGAAAATATTCTATAAAATAAATATTTTTATTATTTTATGGACTTTGGACATGTAATAAAATACTAAATAGAGATAATATGTGAAAGATAGAGATTGTCCCCCTAAAAGTCTGTAGCCTACATTTTTCTCAGTGAAGATAATGTCCATTAATTTAGTAAACAAAATCATTTCTAAATATTTCTAAATTCTAACTTATCTATACAAATATTGCCAAGTTATTTAGGCTTGTCAAATTGAGCCATTTTCAAATAAAACTAGAGTTGTACAAATAAACATTATGAGAAAAATATGGTTAAATGGAATAGAATTTGGAGCATGACGAATTTGTAATTTCAGAGGGACTTCTAAGGAAAGATATCAGGTAGAACACTGCTAGGCCTGAAGCTCAGGGGAGAGGTAAGGTCTAGATGACACTGTCCAACAGAACTTTCTGTGGAAATGGGCATATTCTATACATGTACTGTCTGATATGTTAGGCACTAGCCGTGTGTGGGAGCTCTGGTAGCGTAGTGCCTAAGGCACTTGACTGATAACCAGAAGGCTGGCAGTTCAAACCCACCAGCCACTCCTTGGAAGAAAGGTTGGGCAATCTACTTCTGTAGTGATACCACCTCGGAAACCCAAGGGGAGTTGCTGTGAGTCGGGTCCGACTTGACAGCACATAACAACAACAGCAGCAGCCACATGTGGCTTATGAATACTTGAAATGTGGTTAGGAATGGAATTTTTAATTGTATTTAACTTGAATTAATTTAGATTTAAATAGCTGTGTGTGGCTAATGACTACTACGTTGGACAGTGCAAGTATAGAGAAACACAGAACTTATCTGAAGAGACCATTGTTGAAGCCAAGAAAAAAACAAAACAAAGAATAAAGGGAAGAAGACAATGCCAAGGACAGACACTTAGAGAATACTTAAAGTTATAACTGAGGAGAGGGAAAAGAACTGGCCAAAGAAGAAGGGAGATGTGATTAAAAAGAAAGGAGGGAGATCAGAACAATAATGTGTTATGGATACAAGGAAAGGAGAATTCCAGGAGAAAGACATTGATAGTTCCAGGTGCTGTTGCAAAGCTGTAGGATGAAAACTGAGATTACATCATTTATTGATCTGAAGTTTAGAAGGTGAGTTTGTGAATAGAGAAAGATGTCAATGCTCTATCTGAGTGGAGGGTAGGAGCAGGAGAAAGCTTCTTTTGTTTTTGGAGATTTGTTTTGAAAGGGGATACTGACAGAGGTTTGTAAATGCTAGATACAGACTTCTTCCATCGCGGTCCCCCACTCCTACTCTTGTCCCTTTCATCCACCACAGACACTTTGGTCTTTCCTTTTAATTTAGGACATTGAAGTGTTCTCAGAGTCTCTCCATCTCAAAAATCTCCATTCATTGCTTTCCCTTTCTCTCCCATCCTCTTCTCTAAGAGAGAAGTATCGCTTTTGGTCGAGGTTCGTCATGTTGACTTGATCCTTCCACATTCCTGCCTAACTTACACACTCCTCTTTTACCATTTCCTCCCCACTTCTGCATTTTCCTTACTCCTATCCCTACTAAACAAAACAAACCTACTGCCATCAAGGAAATTTCAACTCATAGTGACCTGATAGGACTGAATAGAACTGCTCCATAGGGTTTCCAAGGCTGTAAATCTTTATGGAAGCAGAAGACTGCCTCATCTTTCTCCCACTGAGAGGCTGGTGGGCTTGAACCAGCAACCTTTGGTTAGCAGCCAATTGTTTTAACCACTACACCACCAAGATGATTCCCTACTAGCTCTACCATATCCACCAGCTGGTTGAAGGTCCGAAAACTTTCTATATAAAGGGAACTAGATTGATAAGGAAGATCAAAGAAGAATTGGTACATTTGAATTATTGTGTTAGTGAAGAATATTGAATATACCATGGACCGGCAGAACGAATAAATCTGTCTTGGAAGAAGTACAGCCAGAATATGCTCCTTACAGCAAGGATGGTGAGAATTTGTGTCACATACTTTGGGCATTTTATCGGGAGGGACAAGTCCTAGGGAAAGATATCATGCTAGGTTAAGTAAAGAGTCAGCGAAAAAGAGAAGACCTTCAACAGGATGGATTGACATGTGGCTGCAACAATGGGCTCAAACAGCAATGACTGTGGGGATGACGTTCTGTTGTACATGGGGTTGCTATGAGTTGGAACCTTCTTGAAGGCAACCTACTTGAAAGCAACAACAACAGAGTGATTGAAGCTCTTGGGGTCCTCTAGACCTGGAATTACTGGCAGCAAGGCCTGTGCCCTCCTTCTCCCCTCCCACCTACAGGAAACTGGAGCATGAACTGTTTGGGCCTTTTTTCTGATCTTCCCCTGATTGTGTGATTACGTCCCTTCTCTCCGTCCTCCCTATTCAGGCACTTACACCCTTACATAGTTAAATTTGTCTCTGTCTCTTTCTATTTTGTTTATTTTCAACAACTGCCTTGTCCATGTCTTACTATTTAAGAACTATTTTAAATTATAAGTTCCTAGAGGACAGGTGCTGTCTATAAAACCCTTGAAAGGTTGATTGATCTTTAAATCTATTTTGTAAACTACTTCGTAGTTCCAATTAGTTAATATGAAGGGATTTTAAAAATAAATTTAAAAAAAATAATAATGGATTAGCATTTTTATTTTTTCTAAAATTAATGCATGGTAAATTTAGTGGTTTGGCTTTGATGAAACCTTCATCCAAAGATTAAGGCTATTTCAAGAAACTACCAGAATAGGGTGAACATTCTGGCTTCATCTGGTATCTAACACCTACATCACTTTACATATTTTCTCCTTGGCTACGTTAGGTCAGTACTAGCAGGACAGCTGTCTCTCAACCAGATGGGACCCTGCCTGAGAACGTTGATATCATAATCTCCTTCTTCCCTGGCAAAATGTGGAATTTGTTTTAAAATGCCCCAACCTCCAAGGAGTAGTTGCAACAAAATTGACAAAATGCTAATAATTATGAAGATTCATGGTTCATTATACTTTTCTATTTACCTTGGTGTGTGTTTGAACATTTCCATAACATAAAGTTAAAAAACAAATAAATGACTTATGAAAGGGGAAAAGAAAAGTAATAATGTCTGCTGTCCTTTCTGTGTTGCTTTCTTTATTTTTAATACTCACAATAAGCCTAAAAGTTTAGATGAAAAGTAAGTAAAAGCTCAGAGATGTCCCCAGGGATAACCCAGTAAGGTGCACCCTGCCTTTTTGACCCTAAAACTAGTGCTCTTTCCATTCAGCACACTTCCCCTAGGACTGAAGTATCGCACTGTTTTAGCACTTTGCTTTTTTTTTTTTCCTTTCATCCCAATTTATGCTAAAGACTGAAAATGAATGATTTTAAATTACATTAAATCAACATATGTATATTAAAGGCCTCTTATAAGCCAGAAAAATAATATACTGCTATTATTTTAACAGGAGCTCTGGTAGCATAGTGCCTAAGGCACTTGACTGCTCACCAGAAGGCTGGCGGTTCAAACCCACCAGCCACTCCTCGGAAGGAAGGTTGGGCAATCCTACTTCCGTAGTGATACTGCCTCGGAAACCCAAGGAGGGGTCGCTATGAGTCGGGGCTGACTCGATGGCAAACAACAACAACAACAACAATTATTTTAATAGCCAAATGGAAGAGAAAACACTCTAGAAAAGAGAAAACTAGCCCATACGTAAGAAGAAGAGACTTGTATTATTCACCAACAGGATATTTTCATACAAAACAATAGATTTTGAAATTTATAAAACTTGGCGATACTTTTTAAAAACTCTCTAAATCATGGCTTGAATTGATGTTTAGTTTCTCTTCAACAGTCTGCCTCATCTCTTCAACTGCATCTTTTCTTTTTTTCCATTCTTCTCAATGGAATTATACCAAACTGAACCCAATCATGACAGATGCCATGAATTGGTGATTGAAAACATTGAAAAGTCTTTAAATCAGGTGAATTTTTCTGATTCACACTATTAATTCATCATAAAAATCTTATAAACCTTTTTTAAAAAATCAATCATTTAATGTAAGAATAAAATACAGACCAGTATGTCTGGGCCATGGTGCATTTAAACTGATAGTGTCCCAATAATTGAGTTGTCAAGTTTCTGACACTGTTTACAACTTGTAGCACCTTGATATTGTTCACAAACACCTGGATCAGCCATTAACTTCTTTTGTATTCCCTTCTCTTACAAATAGTTCCAGCAGTACTTCTGAAGGTCATTGGGAGACTTAGTAGATAATGACCTTTTCTTCATTACTTCCTTCCTCATCATGCCCCTTCTTTCAGCTCCTGTGATCCTCAGGAGCCCTTTGCTGGTGCAGTAGTGATGGAGGGTTTGTTCCAAACCTCACATGACTGGTGACATCCTTGTCTGACTCATAGTGACCCTATAGGATAGAGTAGAACTGTCCCATGGGGTTTCCAGGGCTATAAATCATTATGGAAGCAGACTGCCTCATCTTTTTCCCATAAAGCAGCTGGTGGGTTTGAACCATTTGTTAGCAGTCCAATGCTTTAACCACAAAGCCACCAGAGCACCTAAGTACAGACAAGGTAGGTGATGGGATACTTTTATTTTCAAAGCTAACTGGCCCATGAGGGATTTGAAATTTGACTTCATAAATACCATATCAATCAGCCATAAAAAGCCTCAAAACACACAAAAGGCTCAAAGAGACTCACAGCATATGGCTGTCAACAGAGAAACACTTCTATCCAAAAAGTCTGATGAAAATTACTGAAATCACTGCATTGTGATATTAGTGCATAATTGAAAGAAAGGACATAAACTCTAATTAAAGAAGAGCATTGTCATCTTGGATCCTTTGGGCTAACATGTAACCATATCTGTATGCACATTCTTTGCTTTAACAATGTATATGTTTGTATTGGCAGAAGAGGACCTCTATAGAACTTTGCAAACAGCAGCCATTAATCTCTAGCAATACTTAGTCCAGTGTTAAACATTTCCTGACCAAGGACCTGAAAGGAAACAGGAAACAATGTGCACAAATTTTAACAGACTCAATGCTCTTCTCCTGCCTTTCTAAAGTAGTAGTAATGAATGCATGTTTGCAAGTCCACAGCTCTATGAGGCATAGCTAATTTATGAGAAAAATCAACTGTAAGCTAAGGGTTTGTATAATCCTACGCAAATGTAGGAAATTATCTCACAGGCTTAAAACCCACACTTATACCAATGAAAGTGAATGTCCTTTCAACAGTAGTGTTAAATTGGTCTTCCCTGAGATAGCATGTTATAGCTCTGCCATCTTGATGAAAGAAAAATATTTGTGTGTGTGTGTGTGTGTGTGTATTTTAAATAACAAACTTTTCTTAAAACCTGGAAATAATGTTTGAGATGAACTATGTCCTGAAACAATCAAAATGCACATATTTTTTATGGAGTGTAAATTCCTGTCTTTGAGTTAACAAAGAACAAGCATTTGAATGCAGATAAGATCAACTTCATAAACAGAATGAGCTGTGAGTATTTATTATCTTTGCAATATCTGAAATGACTTGTTTATAGGTGATTTCGGCCTAACCTGTCATATGGAAATGCCAAGAATTCTGACTATAAAATACCTGGGCAAAGACCTTACCTGAAAAGAAACTTACACATTCTGATGGCAAGATATTTTCAGGCCACAAAAGTGTTGAGCATTAGAAGCTTTGAACAATGCACTTCCATTTCTCTCCAGAGCTATAATTGCTGGAGTGGGGAGAAATATAATCTTCTCCCTGTTTACTTGTGAGACAAGACCCACATGACTATAAACACCCTTCCCCTCCTGAGTCTTACTATAATAGGCCTCATTGCAAAGATCTTCTGAGCTTTCATAGATAGCACACTCTTGCCTACTCATAGCAGAGAGGGCATCAAAAACCTGGTCATTCTTCTTGATTATCTGCCACTATAAGACAATTGATTCAACTGACAAAAGAATAATTGTCAAGCATTTTGGAATGCCAGCTAGGTGCTCAGACTTTCAATAGGTGCTGGAGAGGGAGATGGGCAAAGAATAAGGCAGAGTCTCTGACCTCACAACAGGAGAGACTGGTAAAGGGAAAAGATAGAAAATAATTCAAGATGATATAGAAATAGTCTAAGGAGTTCAAAGGTCAAAAAAAATTGCCCATGTCATTCCATCTTTCTACCTTCCTCTTTATTTTCACTCACTCTTTCTATTAATTATACCAGGCTTCTTTTCCTCAGTTATTAAAAAAAAAAAAAAAAAAAAGCTACCCTATAAATGTCCCATGCGGTCAATATGTTGTTAGACTATGAACATGAATATGTATTCACCTCACCAGTATTATATGATAAATATGGCAGGAGACTTTTAATGTTACAGTGTTTGAACTTAATGAGATTGCTTTATGTGAGCTTGGATTATGGTTATGAGAAACATGGAATTATAGAATTCTGAATGTGAGAGGGATCTGCTATATTATTCCAGCAATTCCCTTATGGATGGATAAGGGAACTGAATTGTTATGGTTATCAGAAGATCAGACGCCTAAGTCATGGGGCCCCATATGATTTTCTTGCCTGTTGGAATTTTAAGGACAGGCTATGTGTTTGCTGCCTTTCATCAGTCTGCAAGCAGTGTGACAATTTTATTTTTTGACCTCCTAGGGATTCTCTCATTTGCTCATGTTTTTTTATTGAGAACTTACTCTTATCAGTGAATTGAGCCCTATGAGAAATATTAAAGATGTAAGAATTTCAGGCCTAGGGACTACTTCAATTAAGCTAGTCTAAAAGCAGAGCTAGATGAAACATTAAATAGAAATATAAGCAGAAACACAAAAGAAACAGTCAAATTTAAAAAAAAAAATCAGAAATATACTGAGTGAGCAATGTGATTAGTCTGAACTTCATAAGGGAAGATTTGAAGTAGGAGCTTTAAGAAGTGGTAGATGCATAAAAGCATGATAATTTGCCAAAGCTGAATCTAAATTCAAAAGCATACTATAGAAATCAAACTTTTTAATAGTATGAGAATCTAAATTTAATAGCAGTTTAAATAGAGTAGAATCAGTCAAAACAATGTCATCACATGTAAAAGGTCAAAGTTTTGGTTTCTAACAAGGTTAGGAATACTTTGATGTAGTGACAATTTTCAGAAAAGAATAAACCAGTAATCAGTTGCTGTCAAGTCAACCTTGACCACAGGTATGTCAGAGTAGAATTGTGCTAATAGGGTTTGCAATGTCTGATATTTTGGCAATAGATTACCAGGTCTTTCTTCTGAGCCACCTCTGAGGAAGACTCTAACCTCCAACCTTTTAATTAGCAGCCAAGTGTGTTAATCATTTGCACCACGTAAGGACTAAACCCTTTGGAATCTTTTGGAAAGTACAGAATCTGTTGGAATAACCCAGAAGAGTTATTATAATAGGATTCACTGTTGGTTACCTACTTTGGATGAACATTATAGATATAAAACTCACAGCAGTGATCAAAATATTAGTGAGTAAAATTTCTTGAAAGGGGTAACAATGAAAAATGACATAAAGAAGGATATATTTTAAAAATCAAGATAGTGGAATAGGCAGAAAGACTGCACAGACCCTCTTCAACAAAGAAAAGGGGAACCAATTAACATAGATACAGAAGATAATCCTGGACCCCTGAGCTTTGAAGGGAAGGATATAGAATGAACTAAATTCAAGCTTGTTGTTGTTGTTATTTTGCCATCAAGTCGGCCCCAACTCATAGCGACCCCTCCTTGGGATTCCAAGGCAGTATCTCTATGGAAGTAGATTGCCCAACCTTCCTTCCAAGGAGTGGCTAGTGGGTTTGAAGTGCCAGCCTTCTGATTAGCAGTCAAATGCTTTAGACACTATGTTACCAGAGCTCCTAAACTCAAACTAGCAGAAGAATTTGTATGAATACACCAAAAAAGAAGACATACAGAGCTGCAGTCTGGCAGCAACCCTGACAGCTCTGACAGCTTGGATGTTGCCGAGTGGTGGTAGGACCTAAGAATTTACAAAAATATCAGCTCTGCTAGCCAGAGATTGCAAGGAGCACTGTTCTGGTGGCTGGTGAATAAAAGGGGAAGCAGCAAAGAGGAAGGCAGGGTGAACTGTGGACTTTTGCCTGTCCAGAGGGCACAGCCATTTTGAATGTTTACAAGTGGCTTGACCATTTTAGATATTTAAAGTGACAGTGTTCTCCCAGATTCCAGGGACTTAAGAACAGGCTCCACTTGCCAGGAACTACAAGGACATTCCGGACATGGATGACTGGAAAGGTGCGACATTCCCCTTGTTACTCTTATATCCCACACCCTCTTGTTGAACAGACTTGCAGCCATCCCTCACTCCCACCCACCTTCTAGGTTGGAAGGAATTCCATCCCAATCTGTGTGCTCAGTCGGAGCCTGGGTGCCCTGCACCATCCTGCCCTGATTTTTTTTTTTTCCCTTATTTTCAGTTTGTTTGTTTTTGTCTGTTTTAAAACTACTATTATTGTTATTACTTTCATCCTTTTTGTTATTATTCTTTATTCATCCCTTCCCAGGTTGTAGTTTTCAGCTTTTTTACTTTTCTCTGTTCCTGGTTGCAATTTTTTTTTCTTTCTCATGGTTAACTCTGCTCCTTATTTTTCTTCTTGTGTTTTTCCCATTTTTTTTTCTTCATTATTCTCCTTCTTTACCTTTTTTCTCTTATTGTTCTCTTCCAAGATTTGTGGTTGGTTTTTTTTTCTTTTTTTGGTTGCTGTTCTTGTGTGATTACACAGTGTGTTTTTGTCCACTTGCTTTTACTTCCGTGATGGTTATTCAATTGTTATTGAGAGACTGCACCAGTCTCCATATGACACAACTACACCCACACCTCCGGCAGCTTCATTTATTGACTGAGAGCCACCACTTTCTTCTCCACCAACAGGCTAATGATAAACAACCATCAAGAAGACTCACCCTTAGCAGCTCTTCACAAACAGTTAGCAGAGATTTAATACAACAACAACACAATGTCTCAGTTACAACAGGCCATCACAGTCCACACAAAGAAGTAAGAAAAGTGGGAGAAACAAGGGAGCGGGATACAGACCCAGAACACATCCCTGAGGAAGAAGCAGCATTGGAACACTCTGATAAGGAATTCAAAAGAATTATATTTAGGTCTTCAAAGGATTGAGAGACAGATCAAGGAAAACACAGACAAAACCCTTGAAGAATTTCGGAATAAAATACAAGAACAAAATGACAAAATAAATGAAAACTTAGAAATGATTCAAAATTTACAGATAGGAATCCAGAAGATTAACACTAAATTGTCAGAAATAGATAACACATTGGAAGGGCGAAGGACTAGAATTGATGCAATGGAAGACAGAATTAATGAGATGGAAGACAAATACCTGAATACTTCTTTGGAAAGGGATCAATCAGAAAAAAAGATCAAAACAAAATTAAGAAAGCCTAAGCTTCATGTGGGATACCATCTAAAGGAA
>NW_006921967.1:792666-824237 GCF_000298275.1 Orycteropus afer afer | reverse complement strand
CGGCAAATAACAACAACAACAACATGCAAAACCAACAGCCAACATTATTCTCAATGGAGAGAGACTGAAACCATTCCCTTTGCAAACAGGAACCAGACAAGAATGCCCTCTATCACCACTTCTATTCAACACTGTATTGGAAGTCCTAGCCAGGGAAATAAGGCAAGAAAGGGAAATCAAAGGCATCTGAATAGGTAAGAAAGAAGTCAAACTATCCCTATTTGCTGATGATATGATCCTCTACCTAGAAAACTCAAGAGACTCCGTCAAAAATCTACTGGAACTAATTGAGAGATTTAGTATCGTGGCAGGTTACAAGATCAACATCCAAAAATAAGTTGGATTCCTCTACACCAGCAAAGAGATTGCTGAAAAAGAAATAAGGAAATCAGTACCATTTACAATAGCTACCAAAAAAAATAGGAGCTCTGGTAGCATAGTGCCTGAGGTGCTTGACTGCTAACCAGAAAGCTGGCGGTTCAAACCCACCAGCCACTCCTCAGAAGGAAAGTTGGGCAATCTACTTCTGTAGTGATACTACCTCAGAAACCTAGGGAGGGGTCGCTATGAGTTGAGTCCAATTCGATGGCACATAACTCACACACACACCAAAAAATACAATACTTGGGAATAAATCTTACCAGGGACATAAAAGACCTGTACAAAGAAAACTATAAAATGCTACTTCAGGAAACCATAAGAGATCTACATAAATGAAAGAATATACCATGCTTGTGAATAGGAAGATTGAACATTGTGAAAATCTCAATTCTACCCAAAGCAATCTATACATTCAATGCAATCCTAATCCAGATCCCATTAACATTTTTTAAGGATTTGGAGATACCAATTACTTACTTTATATGGAAAAGAAAGAGACCTCAGATAAGCAAAGCACTATTGAAGAAGAAGAACAAAGTAGGAGGTCTCATACTGCCAGATCTCAAAACCTACTATACAGCCACAGTAGTCAAAGCTGTCTGGTATTGGTACAATGACAGACATATAGACCAATGGAATAGAATTGAGAACCCAGAAATAGATCCATGGGCCTATAGTCAGCTGATCTTTGACAAAGGACCAAAATCCATTAAATGGGGAAGAGAATATTTGTTTAATAAATGGTGCTGGCAAAACTGAAGATCCATTTGCAGAAAAATGAAACAAGATCTGTGCCTCATGCCATACACAAAAACCAACTCCAGATGGATCAAAGACTTTAATGTGAAACGTAAAACTATAAAATTCCTCAAGGAAAAACTAGGGGCAAATTTAGGGGCCCTAATACATGGTATAAATAGACTAGCAAGCATAACAGCAGATGAGAAACTAGATGAATGAAACTTTCTAAAAATTAAATTTTTATGTGCTTCCAAACAAAGACTTCTCCAAAAGAGTCAAATAGAACCTACAGATTGGGAAAAAAATCTTTGGTAATAACATATCTGACAAGGGACTTATCTCTAGAATTTATAGAAAACTCCAACACCTCAATAACAAAAAGACAAACAATCCAATTAAAAAATGGGCAGAAGACATGAATAGACACTTCACCGAGGAGGATATTCAAGCGGCCAACAAACATTTGAGGAAATGTTCACAATCATTAGCCATTGTTGTTGTTGTTGTTGTTTGCCGTCGAGTCAGCCCCAACTCATAGCGACCCCTCCTTGGGTTTCTGAGGCAGTATCACTACGGAAGTAGGATTGCCCAACCTTCCTTCCGAGGAGTGGCTGGTGGGTTTGAACCGCCAGCCTTCTGGTGAGCAGTCAAGTTAGAGAGATGCAAATCAAAACAACAATGAGATAGCATCTTGCTCCAGCACTAATAACAAAGTTCAACAAGAAAGAAAATAACAAATGCTGGTGAGGATGCGGAGAGATTGGAACACTCATACACTACTGGTGGGACTGTCAAATGGTATAACCACTGTGGAAAGCAGTATGGCAATTCCTTCCAAGTTGGAATTAGAAATACCATTTGATCCAGCCATTCCATTACTAGGTATATACCCTAAAGAAGTGAGAGCCAGGACAAGAACAGACATATGCACAACATATGTTCACATCACAGCGTTATTTACAATAGCCAAAAGATGGAAATAACCTAGGTGTCCATCAACTGAGGACTGGATAACCAAACTATGGTACATACACACAATGGAATACTATGCAACCCTAAAGAATAATGTAGAGTCTGTAAAACACTGCATAATGTGGATGAACTTGGAGGACATTATGCTGAGTGAAATAAGTCAATCACAGAAGGACAAATATTGTATTAATCTGTTACTGTAAAAGTCAAGGAAAAGTTTATATATGGAAGGAAATTTTCTTTGTTGGTTACCAGGGGTGGAGGGTAGGGTAGGGAACACTGTTAGATAGGAAGAGAAAAAGAAAAAATCAACATAAACTGAAAAATTACCAATGAAATATAGAAATTTTACTGATGGTGAAACATCTTCCCCCCTTCAATAATTAATATTCAATAATCAAGATGTAACATTCCAGTTAAAGTTGTTAAAAATATCCCTGTTAAAACTTGAACAGTTTGATTAATGTTGTTAAATACATTTGGTATTTTTGATAAGTTCAGTGAGGTGGTCATTTGGCAAATTGATAATTAAGCGTTTTTGCAAATGATGTTTCAGATCAATTGATCTGGAGCCAATAATGACAACATGGAAAAAAAAAAGTCAGAGGGGGTAGAGGATAGCAAGAAATAAAATTATCAAAATAGAGTCAGATTATGCACAGAGGAATGGAGAAAAGCAAGAAGAATGTTCTCTTCTCTTCACCATACTTTCCTTGTCTTCCCTTTCTTTCTCTCTGTGCTCCTTTTTGGTTTCCTTCTTGGTCTATATTTATCTTTCTCTTACCCTGGTTCTGCCCTTTGTCCTCTTGTCACTCACACTATAAAATTTTCCTGGGTAGTCTCAGTCACTTACATGAATTTGATTACCTCTGTATGTTGATGAGGAGCACTGGTAGCATAGTGCCTAACCAGGAGGCTGGTGGTTCAAACCCACCAGCCACTCCTTGGAAGGAAGGTGGGGCAATCTACTTCCATAGTGATACTGCCTCGGCAACCCAAGGAGGGGTTGCTATGAGTTGGGTCCAACTCGACGGCACATAACAACAACAACAATAACATATGTTGATGGTTCTCAAACCAGACCCTCTAGTTCAGATATAGGAGCTCTGGTGGCATAGTGCCTAGGGCATTTGACTGTTAACCAGAAGCCTGGTGGTTCAAACCCACTAGCCACTCCTTGGAAGGCAGACTGGGCAATCTACTTCTGTAGACTGGAAACCCAAGAAGGGGCCACTGTGAGTCGGAACCATCTGGATGGCAGTGAGTTTGATTTTTGGTTTGACTTCAGATATAACCTGAACTTCACTTATCTACCATTCCTTAGTAGCCATCTCTACTTCATACTCCATAAACCAAAAAAACCAAACTCATTGCTGTCAAGTTGACCCAACTCATAGCAATCCCTCCTTGGGTTTCCAAGGCGGTATCTCTATGGAAGTAGATTGCCATAGGCATCTCATATTTAACATGCCCCATATTGAAGTCAAGGAACTCTGGTGGCACAAGTGGTTAAGTACGCAACTGCTAACTGAAAGGTTGTTCCACAGAATGAAGATATGGCAGTCTGCTTTGGTAAAGATTTACAGTCTTGGAAATCCTATGGGGCAATTCTACTCTGTCCCATAGTGTTGCTATAAGTTGGAATTGGCTCAGTGGTAAAGGGTTTTGGAGTTTTATGTTGAACTCATCTTCCACTTTCCTATCAATCCTGTTCCTCTGTCATGTCTTTGTTTTGATGAGTTGCCATGCCTTCTGCCTACTAGCTCAAGTCAAGAAACTAGGAGTCATCCTTGATTACTCTCTCTCTTTATCAACCCCCCATCCTATCCCCATCCCCCACCCCCCCCACACACACCTCAACTTTACTTTCTTGATATCTCTCTTGTTCTCCCACTTCTCTCATCTCCACTGTCACTACTTCACCACAGGCATCCTCAGCACATTTCACATGGCTTAACACAACAGCCTCCTAACTGATGTGCCCTTTCTGTAGTCTTTTCACACTTAGGGTAATTCTCCATATCACAGCAAGAGCTAGCCTTTTAAAATTCAAAATTAATCAAGTTGTCCCATGCTTAAAATGTCCAAAGGCTCCCTATAACCCTAAGAGGCTCTCATGGACTGCCCTTGCTCACCATTCCAGCCTCATCTTTCACTGCATCCTCCTCAATTCATATTGACCTATCTGTGGTCCACTGAATCTTTCCTGTCTTAAATATTGTTGGGAGCCTCTTCTTATTGGAGATTATCTTCTTTAATTATGTTTTATGTAAATGATTTGAAAGAAAACGCACTAATGTTCCACATATTCAAGGTTGGCTAGCAGCAGCAATGCGTTGATTCTATTCATTGATTTTTGTCCTACTTTATTTTCAATGTTATTCCCGTATCAAGTGAAGGTCATTTGGCAGGAAAGAAATTGTCTATACAAAATCTACTGTTAGGTTAATGCTTAAACGCATATGCTATTACGTACTGTAACTTGCTTACATGTTTATTCAAGTGTTTCTTGGGAGAAGACTTCAGTTCTGTCCAAGAGCACAGAGATTTTTGTCTTTTTATAAAGTGCCATTCCTATACTTCTTCTGAGATGAAGTCTTATTGTAATTACATTGTCAGGAAATATATTATTATCAGACAATGTAAGTGTATGAAGAAAACCCTGCTGGGCTTTAAAAGTGAATCTTTTCAGTCCCACAATCGGGATGAATATGAATATATAATTTTAGAGATAAGTTTACATATATTTTTTTTAAATTTTATTTTAAAATATTTTCTTTAAAACTAAGATCAGAGAAGGAAGGGGCCATCTACTTCTCAGAGAATTGGCCAGTGAAAATCTTATGAATAGCAGTGAAACACTGTCTGATATATTACTGGAAAACTTTATGAATAGCCCTGAAACATTGTCCAATATAATGCTGGAAGATGAAGTCCTCAGGTTGGAAGGCACTCAAAATACAACTGGGGAAGAGCTGCCTCCTCAAAGTAGAGCCAACCTTAATGATGTGGATGGAGTAAAGCTCTTGGGAACTCCATTTGCTGATGTGCATGACTCAAAGTGAATAGAAACAGCTGCAAAATTCCACTAATAATCAGAACATGAAATGTATGAAGTTTGAATGCAAAACTTGGAAACAAAGAAGAATCACCGGTAGTTGGAAAATACGGCCTTAGTGATAGAAATGATACTGGAGATCACATGATAGAATTTTGTAAGACCAACAACTTATTCACTGCAAATACCTTTTTTCAACAACATAAATGGTGGCTTATACATGTGAACTTCACCAGATGCAGTATACAGGAATCAGATTGACTATATCTGTGGCAAGAGGCGATGGAGAAGCTCAACATCTTTAGCCAAAACAAGGCCAGGAACTGACTGTGGAACAGACCATCAACTGCTCATATGCAAGTTCAACCTGAAGCTGAAGACAATTAAAACAAGTCCACAAGAGGCAAAATATGACCTTGAATATATCCCTCTTGAATTTAGAGACCATCTAAAGAATAGATTTGATGCACTGAACACCAATGACCAAAAACCAGAGGAATTGTGGGATGACATCAAGAACATCATCCATGAAGAAAGCAAAAGGTGATTGAAAAGACAGAAAAGGAAGAAAAGACCAAAATGTGTGTCAGAAGAGACTCTGAAACTTGCCCTTGAATGAAGAGTAGCTAAAACAAATGGAAGAAATGACAATAAAAGAGCTGAACAGAAGATTTCAAAGAGCAGCTCGAGAAGACAAAATCAGTTATTATGATGAAATGCACAAAGATCTGGAGTTAGATAACCAAAGGAGAAGAACAGGGTCAGCATTTCTCAAGCTGAAAGAACAGAGGAAAAAATTCAAGCCTCAAGTTGCAACATAGAAAGATTCTATGGACAAAATTTTGAATGATGCAGGAAACATCAAAAGAAGTTTGATCCTGTACACAGAGTCACTGTACCAAAAAGAATTAATTGGTTGATGTACATCCAGTTCAGGAGGTGGCATATGATCAAGAACCAACGGTATTGAAGGAAGAAGTTTGAGCTGCACTGAAGGAATTGGTGAAGAACCAGGCACCAGGAATTGATGGAATACCCATTGAGATGCTTCAACAAACAGATGCCAGCTGGAGGCACTCACTAGATTGTGCCAAGATATTTGGAAGACAGCTGCCTGGCCAACTGTCTGGATGAGATCCATTTTGTACCCATTCTAAAGAATGGTAATCCCACAGAATGTGGAAATTATCAAATAATATCATTAATATCACATGCAAGTAAAATCTTGCTGAAGGTAATTCAAAAATGGTTGCAGCAGCATATTGACAGAGAACTTCCAGAAATGCAAACTGGGTTCAGAAGAGGATGTGGAACAATAGATATCATTGCTGATGTTAGATGGATCTTGGCTGAAAGCAGAGTATACCAGAAAGTTGTTTACTTGTGTTTTATTGACTATGCAAAAGCATTCAGTTGTCTGCATCATAACAAGTTTTGGATAACATTGAGAAGACTGGGAATTCCAGAACACTTAATTGTGTTTATGAGGAATCTGTACATAGACTGGAGGCTGTTGTTTGAACAGAACAAGGGGATACTGCATAGTTTACCATACTTATTCAATCTGTATGCTGAGCAAATAATCTGAGAAACTGGACTATATGAATAAGAACATGGCATCAGGATTAGAGGAAGACTCATTAACAACCTGCAAATATGCAGATGATACAACTGTGCTTGCTGAAATTGAGATTGACTTGAAGCACTTACTGATGAAGATTAAAGACTACAGTCTGCAATATGGATTACACCTCAACATAAAGAAAACAAAAATCCTCACAAGTGGACCAATAAGCATTATCATGATAAATAGAGAAAAGATTGAAGTTGTCAAAGATTTCATATTATTTGGTTCCACAATCAACACCAGTGGAAGCAGCAATCAAGATCTCAGATGACATACTGCACTGGGCAAATCTGTTGCAAAAGACCTCTTTCAAGTGCTGAAGAGCAAAGATGTCTCTTTGAAGACTGAAGTGCACCTAACCCAGTCCATGGTATTTTCAGTTGCCTCCTATGCATGTGAGAGCTGGATAATGAATAAGGAAGAACAAAGAAGAATTGATTCTTTTGAGTTGTGGTGCTGATGAAGTGTACTGAAAGTACCATGGACTGCCAAAAGAACAAACAAATCTGTCCTGGAAGAAATGAAGCCAGAATGCCCTTGGACGCGAGAATGGCCAAACTTCGTCTGACCTACTTTGGTAATGTTGTCAGAAGGGACCATACCCTGGAGAAGGATATCATGCTTGGTAAAGTGGAGAATCAACAAAAAAGGGAAAGGTCTTCAATGAGATGGATTGACACAGTGGCTGCGATGATGGGCTCAAGTATAGCAAAGATTGCAGGGCTGGTGCAGAACTGGGCAGTGTTTCGTTCTGCTGTACATGGGGTTGCTATGAGTTGGAGACAACTCGACGGCACCTAAGAACAACAGGAATAAATAAGGCATTGGTCTTGTAAAATTCTATTATGCAATCTCTGGCATTATTTTTATCACCAAGGCCATATTTTCCATATTTGATCTTTCTTCTTTGTCTCCAACTTTCACATTCCAATCACCGGTAATAATTAATATATCTTGATTGCTTGTTTTGTCAATTTCAGACTGCAGAAGTTGGCAAAAATCTTCATTTTTGTTGTCTTTGGCTTTGTTAGTCTTTAAATTTGAGTAATAATCGTATTAACTGGTTTTCCTTATAGGCATGTGGATATTATCCTATCACTGGCAACATTGTACTTCAGGATAAATCTTGAAACATTCTTTTTGATGAAGAATGCAATGATATTCTGCTTCAATTTGTCATTCCTAGTATAGAAAACCAAATGACTGTCTGATTCCAAATGGCCAATACTAGTCCATTTCAGCTCACTAATGCCTAGTATAGGAACTCTGGTAGCATAGTGTCCAAGACACTTGACTGCTAAGCAGAAGGCTGGCAGTTCAAACCCACCAGCCACTCCTCAGAAGGAAGGTTGGGCAATCTACTTCCGTAGTGATATTGCCTTAGCAACCCAAGGAGTGGTTGCTATGAGTCGGGACTGACTCGATGGCAAATAACAACAGCAATGCCTAGGATATTGATCTTTATGTGTTCCATTTCATTTTTGAAACTTCTAATTTTCTCAGATTCATACTGCATACATTCCAGGTTCTGATTATTAATGAATGTTTGCAGCTGTTTCTTCCCATTTTGAGTAGTACCTAATCAGCAAATGAACGTTTTGAAAGCTTTACTCCATCCACCTCATTAAGGTCAATTCTGCTTTGAGGAGGCAGCTTTTCCCCAGTCGTGTTTTGAGTGTCTTCCAACCAGAGGGGCTCATCTTCTGGCACTGTATCAGACAATGTTTCCCTGCTATTCATAAAGTTTTCCAGTAATAAAATGAAAAATAAATTTAAAAAATAATAAAAGTGTTTCTGTTCACAAGGTTTTCAGTGGTCAATTTTTTGAGAGGTGGATGGCCCCTTCCTTCTTCCCAGTCTTAGTCTGGAAGCTCCACTGAAACCTATCCACTATGAGTGACCTTGTTGGTATTTGAAATACCAGTGGTATAGCCTCTAGCCTCATAGCAACACGTTTGCCACCACAACATGACAAACTGACAGACAAGTGGTGGCTAACATATATAACATACTATACTATAATATATCACTTTTATCCTATAACATGATATTTCAATCTAGTTCTGGATTTTCTTGTTTATTCCACTTATTTATCTATCTATTCCATGCTCCATTACCATACTGTTCTAATTATTGTAGCACTATGTACTTTCATGGGAGCTCTGGTAGCATAGTGCCTAAGTAACTTGGCTGCTAACCAGGAGGCTGGTGGTTCAAACCCACCAGCCACTCCTCGGAAGGAAGGTTGGGCAATCTACTTCTGTAGTGATACTGCCTCGGAAGCCCAAGGAGAGGTTGCTATGAGTCGGCCAACTCAATGGCACATAACAGCAACAACATATATTTTCATATGTACAAGGGTCAGCCCATTCTCATTACTTTTTCAGAATTTTCCTAGATATTTTTATTTAAGTTTTCTAGAGGTGATGATATTTAAAGCAATTAATATATCAGAGCTCTTTTAAGAAATGATATTTGTTTTCTTCTGTGTATTTTTCATTGTCTGTGTTCATTAGAACCTGCATGTATTAAGTGCTTAGCACATATTTGCAGAATAACTTTATCCAGAATTTGAAAATGTCATTATTTCTTTTTTATTCCATCTGTATGAATTCCAAATTAATTTTAGCTTTGTTGAACTGATGGTGATTCGATTTTACAGAAAGTGCAGCAATCCTTTTCTTTTGTTAGCATTTATTGACCTCCCTGCTTCTGAGTCAATCTATGTGTACCACCAGAAGCAAGGACTGAAGTGAGAGGCTTTGTGTAATCCTGAGAAGAGATGGTGGTAGCTTGGGCTAGGGTAGTTACAGTGAGGATGGTGGTGAAAAGTGCTCAGATTCTCTATAGTTTTTGTAGGAGAGGCAATAGTATTTAATGACAGATTGACTGTGAGATATGTGAAAAAGAGTAGTTAAGGCTCACTCCAAGATTGTTTGTCTGAGTAAATGGAAAACAGAGGTTGCCATTTACTGAGATCAGGAAGATTATTGTTGAGTAGAGTAGATTGCCAGAGACCAGGAATTTAGTTTTGCAAATGTTGAGATGTCTATTAGATATTCAAGTACAGAGAGATGTTGTGAGGACATTTGGATTTAAAAGTATGTTATTCAGGCAGAGGTCTGAGGTGGAGATTTAATTTGGGAGTCTTGTGTATATTTTTGTTGTTAGCTGCTGTGAAGTTGGCTCTTGACGCTAGGTGACCCATGCACAACCAAAGGAAATGCTACCCAAACCTGAGCCATCCCATTGATCAGTGGCAGACTGAACTCTTGTAATCCACAGGGTTTTCATTGGCTGATTTTTGGAAGTAGATTTATAGATCTTTCTTATGAAACCTGTTTAGCATCATAGTAACACGCAAGCCTCCACTGAGAAATGGGTGGTAGGTGGTGGCTGTACGTGAGGTGCATTGGCCAGTAATTGAACTAGGGTCTCCCACATGGAAGGCAAGAAATCTATTGCTTAACCATCAATGGCTCATCATTTGTGTAGGTGGCATTTAAAGCTATAAAATGAGTGAATTTAGGTAGAAAGATTAGGAGGTCCATGGACTATGCACTGAGGAATTATAGCATTGAGCAGACAAATCAGAAAAGAATGAGAATGAGCAATGAGAGAAGTAATGAGGAAATCAGTAAAGTTGGATGTCCTGAAGTCAAAACAAAAATATTTTCAAAGTAGAGAGAGAGAGAGATCAGAAGTGTGTTGATGCGTTCTAAAAAGTGAGGAATGAGAATTGTCTGTTGGAATTAGCAATAGAGAGGTCATGTAAGAGCAGTCGTAGATAGGAGCAGAAGGCTGACTGGAGTGGACTCAGTGGTGTCCCACTCATTTGGGAGGAGAGAATATTGGTAACCCTCAGTTTAGGCAGCTCTTTCAATGAATTTTGTTGACAGGGAAGGATAGAAATGAGGTGAGAAAGTGGAGTGAAGAGAGCATTTAGTTGTGATAGAAATAATAGTATATTTGCATGTTGATGAGAACGATCTTGTATAGAGGAAAACATTAATGAAGGGAAAAAGGCTGGAACAATGTCCTAAGTAGTCACAAGAAGATGGGATATAATGGATAACTTGAGAAATTGGTGTTAAAGCACTAAAAGTTTACCTTTAGTAGGGGAGAAAGTTATGTATATGGGTAAAAATGCAATGGGTATATAGAAGTTCTTCTCTAATGGCTTCAATTTCTAGGTGAACTACATAGCAAGGTGAAAGAGAGGATGGGAGAAGATGTGTGATGGGTTTAAGAAGAGGAGAAGGTATGCAACAATAATTAAGGAGAAAAGACTAGAGGAATATAGTGCCACTAAAGGAATAACAGGCTACTTAAGGTTAATAGGAACTCTGGTGGCTTAGTACCTAAGGCATCAGACTGCTGACCAGAAGGCTGGTGGTTCAAACCCACCATCCACTCCTCGGAAGGAAGGTTGGGCAATCTACTTCTGTAGTGATGTTGTTGTTATTGTTGTTATGTGCCGTCGAGTTGGACCTGACTCATAGCAACTCCTCATTGGGCTTCTGAGGCAGTATCACTGCGGAAGTAGATTGCCTAACCTTCCCAGGAGTGGCTGATGGGTTTGAACCACTAGCCTTCTGGTTAGCAGTGAAGTGCCTTAGGCACTATGCTACCAGACCTCCCCCTCTGTAGTGATACCACCTTGGAAATCCAAGGAGGGGTCGCTATGAGTCAGATCCGACTCCATGGCAGTGCATGAATTTAAACTGAGATCAGTCTGCTTGATGTGTTTTTCTCAGCTACAAATACAACATAGAGATGGGGAGTTAAATTTAACCATAGCTATGGTTTGACTAGGACCTCTGGTGGAGCTATGGTAAGGTATTTAGCTGCTAAGCAAAAGGTTGAAAGTTTAAACCCACTAGCTTCTCCACAGGAGAATAACGAGGCAATCTGCTTCCATAAAGAGGTATAGCCTTGATCACTATGAGTTGGAATCAACTCAATGGCCATGGGTTTGTTTTGGTTTGGTAGTTTGACTAAGAGAATACAATTAAGTGAGAGTAGTGGCATGAAAGTGAAGGTGCATACAAGGGAGCTGACCTTGAAATCGAAGGTGGATGAGAAGGAAATGAGCACATGGTGGGAAGGGAGTGAAGGTCAGTGAAAAACGGTAAAATCAATGGATTGTAGATTCTGCTGTTGTCAGAGGCTTGTTGGAATTGAGGTTCTGGAGAAAATGAGCTTTAAATATAAGAGATGGTGGTGGAGAATTGAAATTATAGAAGAATTACAATTATTGATAATGACAAAGACTAGAGTATGATCATAGATGGGAGGGGTGAGGTAGTCAGAAGGACAGGATCATTAGAAGAGAGGAATTCAGGGAACTGGGAGGCCAAGCTATCAGAATAATCATCTATGGCAATATTGAAATCACCAAGAAATTTTGAAAAAGCACTGTAGGACAGAGTGACAGTCTTCCAGGTGCTAAAATCTTCAAGGAATGAATGATTCAGTTGGTAGGAAAGGGCACATGACTACACAAAGAAAGGATATTAATTGATATTGTTTAATGATATGGGAGATTCAAAGCTAGGATGTTTTATGAAGGAAGAAGAAAAGATAATCTGGAACCAGCAATGAGGATAGGAAGCAGATCTACTTTACCTCCAGGTCCACTGTTAGAAGAAGAGTGGGAGAGAAACTACCCACTTTTTCTGAGGGCTATCAGAAAAGCAGTGTCCTCAGGAGGGAGCACAGTTTCCCCTAGGGCAGTTCTCAAACTTGGCTGCAGATGTAAATAATCTGGGGGACCTTTTAGAAATAAATACACCGAGGCCACCCTTTAAACTAATTAAATAACATTGTCTGGAGGTAGGACCCAGGCATCAGTATTTTTTAAAGCTTCAGATGATCCCAATGTACAGAAAAATTTGAGAGCCACTATGTTTGAGCAAGGAGGTGAAGGGAACATTCTCAGAAGAGTTGAGAATTTAGAAACATTTGCTTATGATTTATTGGGAGTTTTAGGAGATAGGGATGGATGGAAGAGAGGATCAGAAAAGATGATGGCAAAATCACATGCAAATTTGAATCTGGGAGAAACAGGGTGAGTTTCCTTTGGTTTACTGCTGGGGCCAAAAATACCAACTGTTTCCATTTAGCAGCTGCTATCTCAGAAATAAATGATTGTTTCCTTTACTTTGTGGCTTTGGTGAGTCCTTAGGAGGTGTGGCTAGAAAAAGCAATGTCAGACATCTCATAAAGAGATGCTTCAAACGTTTTTGCTGTGGTTAAGTCATTTTGGGATGTAAGCCTTCAAAATTTTTTCACCATGAATATTATACTATCCAGGAAAAGACCCTAAAACTTCAGATAGAAAGGTTGAGCCCACATTGTTGCAGCTCCACAGTTTCTTATTAAACTAGCTCTTGGGAAACGTGTAAAGAGTGGCTACAGACAGCAGAGCATCCAGACTGCATGCTTATTGGTTTGGAAGGGCATGGAGAAATTTGAAGAAAATCTAAGGATATTCTCATAATATTGTTTTAATACTACTGAACATGAAATTATGAGTTCAGCACTGAGAAATCTGGCAGTGCTGGTTGTCTGATCTCATCCACCTGCCTCTTCTATTTAGTCATCTTTACCATGCTTTCATCTAATCATTTGCTTGTGGATGATGAAATATGATGATGACAGCTTAGTATAAGGTCTTGACCACAAAACTCAGTAGAGGTCATTACTTATCATTTGTTCAGGACAATGATGTTTGGCACCCTTGTAATTCCAAATAACTAGTGTAGAGAAGCAGACATTTGCAATAAACTAGGGGAATATTAAACAATTTTATGGACTCTATCATAATCTAGAAAGTTCTAAAGTTCCTAGCTATAGTATGAATCTTGACCAGTTCTTGGTCATTTACTATGAAAATGAAGATGTGTTGAGAGCATTATATAATGTAGTAAGGCAGAGATTTTTCAACATCAAAATCAATGTCATCCTGCCAGATAATTCATAGGCTTAGGCTATCACGAAAAACAATTCCTAACAGCTATAAGTAATAGATGATGATATGTAACACACTTCACCAGAGTGCCCACCCCTTCTTTAATGACTTTTAATGATCTTTAATGATCTGCAGTAGTTGTTGATAAATTTATAACCAAGTCAAGTTTTTCCAAGAAGCCAAAAAGACTATCAAAAGTTTGGCTGACTGCAGGAACTGCACATGGGAAAAAAGTCTGGTATAAATAACATTTCATATATGTGCTGATTGGAAAAGTAAAGCAAACAATATTTAATCAAATAGTCTCAGCTCAGTAACCACATTCCTGTTGCTAATGAATAATGTATTTGAATACATTGTCAAATTTCAGTGAAATGTCAATTACTTTTTTTAGTTCATTGTTATGGTCATAAAGTGCCATTGACATATGTGCTAGCATTTGTTGAACTGTGCCCAATAACATTTAAATATGTATTAAGATATTGATTTGGCAATAAAAGATGCTCAATTCATGATTTTTAAAAAATTAATTAATTAGCATGTGAATTAATTCCTACTAGAAATTGTTGCAATAGATTTGCTGATGATTTATGTGGTAGTTAAGGTTGTATGTCAACTTGGCTGGGCCTGGTTGAGTGGCTGGGCAGCTGGTGGTAGTTTTTCCCCATGATGAGACTGGCAATCAACTTCATGGTGAGATCTACCACAAGCAGCTGAATAGCTGCTTCAGCGATTTGGTCTGCTTCCCATATAAGAAGCAGCTTTGGGAATGGTCTCTAGCTTTTTGGCACACTTGAATCCTGCATGTAACTGAGTCTTCATGCTCTGCTGATTTTGGGATTGTCAATGGACTTGATTCGATGGCCTGCTGTGTTGTTTGGTAACACTGGGACTGTGCCTTTTTACCTGTCTACCTTGGGTTTGTCAGCCTCAGCAGCCAGCAGCTGTCTGAGTGAAGAAAAGCCTCCAGCTTCAATGGGCCTGCAGCAGGAGGCAGAACTGAAGCCCAAGGTTAAGTGGCTTTCACTCAGCCCCTAGAGCCTGACACTTTGAAGTCAGACTTAAAGACTCCAAACTATAAGAGAATAAACTCCTGTTTGTTAAAGGCATCCCATTTGTGGTATTTCAGTTAAAGCGGCACTAGGTAACCAAAACAATTTAGTATGATAAGAGATCTCTTTCATCTGAGAATCAGGAAAAGGAAAATTGAGTTCTATTATGTAATCAACAACCAATTAATTGCATCCCTTGGGCAAGTCATTGACTTCTCTTAGCCTCAGTTTTCTTATCTATAAATTTTTGTTGTTGTTAGATGCTGTCAAGTCAGCTCCAAATCATAGTTACCCTACGTACAACAGAACAAAACATGCTCCATCCTCACAATTTTTATTATACTTGAGCCCATCATTGCAGCCACTGTGTCAGCCCATATTGTTGAAGGTCTTCCCCTTTTTCACTCTCTACTTTACCAAGCATGATAGCCTTTTCCAGGGAATGGTCCCTTCTGACATCATAACCAAAGTAGGTTAGAGGAAGTGTGGCCATTTTCTCTTCCAAGAAGCATTCCGGCTGCACTTTCCAGGACAGTTTTGTTCATTGTTTCAGCAGTCCATGGTTTTTCAGTATTCTTCAGCAGTACCATTATTCAAAGGCATCAACTCTTCTTCAATCTTCCTTATTCATATTCAGCAGATTTCCTCATATGTAGTAAACACCCAATAAGTATTAAGGAAAGAGAGAAAGAAATAGCCCTGGCAGGTAAAATTTAGGATGATGTAGCATAAACCTTCACTTTTTCTTCAGTTTCTTGTGTAATTCTTTTTATAACTAACATTAATTACCTGATAATTTTATATCATTTAAAATGTTGATAGGCAATCTAAAGAAATAATTGACTACATTAGTACAGAGAATGGACAATTCAATCTCATTTATTCAGAATCTGGGCAGCAGTTGAGATCATAAATAACAATAACTCCCTTTTTTTGGATCAGTATTTATATGCACATTCAAATCTATAGTCTCAGTTATTCTATGCGTTGGATAAGATATTGCTGATTTCCACCAGAATTGAGAGTTGAGGGATTTCCTGGGTCTTAACTTTCTTACTCTCCTAATGAGGAACAGTGCCAGAATTTGGCTCAAGTGTCCTAATTTTGTCAGAGTACTTCTACTATTTTATGACAATGTCTACAGTGTTCCCCACTGAACATCAGTTTTAAAGTGACAAATAATAGCTGATTTACAGAATCCTGAAACCCATCAGAGTGGAAGGTGAGAAATTTTCTGGCTAATTTCCTTTAGATGTTTAGAAAAACACTGGTGAAAACTCTCAAAATACATAGTCACCATTCTGGTAATTTCTTATCTCATAAGGTTTAAATATATTGATATTTTAAGCTTTTGTGCCTGGTAACTAAAGCCTTTCACCTTGTGGATAATTTAACATAGTTAGCTTTGGTTAAGATCTCATTTTTCTGGCTGCAGATTCACAAGATCCCCAAAGAGTCTATTCAGTAATTGTGATGCATTCCTGTAGTATTTAAGACTAAGCCCTAAAAGCTTTGCTTTGTATACTTGATCTGTAGCGACCTTTAGAGCTTGCTGCCCATTGAACCGAAGGTCTCGCTTGTGAAATCATAGAATAGTGCCTCAGTTCACTTTCTGTTACTTGATATCACTGAACAAAAATACCATTATCAGTGTCTGAGGAAAAAAAGAAAAAAGATATGGTACTCTGTCTCTTTAAAAGTTTAAGACTAACAAGCACAGTAGAGTTAATGCTTTTGGGGGCTGTGCCTTGGGAATTCTCTGGCCCAGAATCAAGCTACAGATAATTAATTATGTCAGTGAAAAGCTCTGACGGCCTGTTCTCTTCAGAGAAAAGTGACATCATCCATAGAATTCTCTGGCAATAAAGAAGAACAAAGCTGTGAGTGCAGGAAATAACAGACAGATGTCCATGAGTGCATATTTTATCTACTTCAAAGCACTTTGCAAGAAGTCATGCTCTGGGGCAGTCTCCCCAGCAGCAATGCTTGGCAAGGAGTGTTGGGGAGTCAAAGTATTAAGTTTACAAGTTTGGGCTCACTGTTGGACATGCTGTGGCCTGAAGATAGAAATATGTTGCTTTTCGGGATCTTACTAAAAAGATGACAATGCTCAAAAAATGTTGGCAAGATCATGGCAAGCCAATCAAATTATGTAGTGTGGGGGAATTAGACCAGATGGTGGCGGCACCACTTGTGGGTGAATGTTAGTACAGGAAACATTACCCAGTGAGTTTCATTCCAGGGCCTTCTCATGCTTTGTGCTTACATCAGATTTTCACAGAAATCTATTACTGACCCACAGCAACATGTAATGGAAAGAACATGTATTTTGGATTGAGATTACTCTGTTTTTACTAATGATGTATCCTTGGGTAAGTTACTTATTTTGTCTGATCCTTAGTTTCTTCACCTATTGTATGGAATTAAGAGAAATAAATGAAATAATACTGTTGAAAAGTATCTTGTCCAGACTAGAGTACAATGTAATTATTGATTATTATTAAATTCAACTCTGCCTCTCTATGCGAAAGACATTTTTTCATATTACATATTGAGCATCCAACTTATATAACTAGACTTGAGGTTTATTTACACAAGCAATTTGAGGCATAATAGATCATTGTTTCAAAATTTCAAGTACAAAAGGACTAGAAATTTTACTATTAGAGATTTACTTTTTCAGTTGAAACTACCCATTCCAGAACTTTCTTTAAAAAATATATTTTATCTGATTATCAAAGTAAAAGCAGTTCAATATAGATGATTTAAATAAAACGTGCATTCTCAATAAGCATGCTATTTGCTCCTAGGGGGTGAAAATTAGTTCTTGGGGGACAAAACATTTTAGATATTACATTGGTTTGTGGCACTCCTGAGGGCTACAGTTCATAACAGATATACAGTATATTTGTGTATTAAAATTTTATGAGGGATGCTATTAGGAAAAAATATCTAAAATGTCTATTTAGAAGGACAAGAATGAAAAAGTTTGAGAAACATTGATTTAGAAAAGCTAAAAAGTTATAAAGAAAAAAAAGTCAATCACCCATAATTCTACCAATGTGAAATAACAACTGTGGGTGTTTTGGTATATTTTCTCACAGTATTTTTCTTTTCTTCACATGTATTTTTTTCATAACTTCAAGCACAGTATATATTCAGTTTTGAATCTTTGTCATAAACATTTCTTCAAGTCATTCCATATTCCTTGAAACATAATTTTTAAGGTTTATATTTCACCCTGTGATGTACTATATTTTATTCAAATATGTCCTTATTATTGAATGTTTGTTGTTTCTATTTTTTTATTATTGTAAATAAATAATAACAAACATATTTGTGTAGCAATCTTTGTCCCTATTGTTCAACTACTCAATCAAAGTTATGGATATTTAAATATATATATATAATGTATCTTTTGCCAGTTTGCTTTCCAGACCCTATCTTCTCAACAATATTATGAGAATGCCCATTTATCAAATTCTCACCTGTAATAACTCTTGTAGCTCTAAAATTTGTCCTGATTTAAGAAGTGAACAGTGATATTGTATTACTGTTTTAATTTACATTTCTTTGGTTATTGGTTCTATTGAAGAATTTATTGCATATACTAATGAAGATTTTCTATATCTAATGAATTTTCTACTTTTGCTTTTTATGCATTTTTCTACTGAGCCTTAGGGTTTTGCTCAGTGATACTTGTGAATAGTTTATAATTAAGGATAGATACCCAATGTCTGTCATAGTTGTTAAATCTATTTTCTTTTCTTACTTTTAATCGGTTATGATTTTTTTTACTTGGAGAATCTCTAATCTTTTCCTTAATGCAGAAACCAGATTAAAAATTAAAAAAAAAAAAAAAAAACTCACTGCCATAGAGTAGATTCCGACCCATAGCGACCCCTTTTGGGTTTCCGAGGTGGTAATCTTTATGGAAGTAGATTGCCCAGTCTTCCTTCCATGGAGTGGCTGAAGGGTTTAAACTGCCAACCTTCTGGTTAGCAGTCAAATGCCTTAGGCACTATGCCACTAGAGCTCCTTAGAAGTCAGATAACTACCCATATATCCATTCATACTATTTTTAAGCACTGGGGATACAGTGTAAACAGAGTTGATTAAAAATAAAACATGTCTGTTAGGAATTTACATTCTATAGGGGAAGACAGACAAACACCAAAATATATAATCCAAATGGACTATGTTAAAAGGTAGCAAGTAATACTATGGCTAAAAATAGAGTCAAGAAAAAGGTTAGGTTAGGATATTTGGGAGGTGAGGGTTGTAATTTTAAACAGAGGGCAGGAAAAGCCTTTCTGAAAAGATAACTTGTTTGCAAAGAAAGGCAAAAAGCAATTGGGTTCAGTTACCATATAACATACATCATTGATGTATCAGGACAATTAATAATTATAATGACAACCTTGAATTTCTTGGAAAAGGCATCGATTTTTGTACTTTTTTTTAAAAAAAAAGTAAGAAGATACCTTTGATGATAGAGTCCTATTCCCACTTAGAATGAAAAACTGAAGTATTTAATGTGTTAATGCTTGATTATTTCTAAAAATTAAATACTCCATGTAATATCCCCTGGGGGTTCAGAATGGCTAAGATTTTCTGTCATTTTGTTGAAAAAAATTAAACTGTCATTGACCTAAATTGGTTATATATATATGTTATAAACATAGAATTCACTTCAAGGCTAAAATAGGTCAGAAAACACAGTAACCCAAAACAACTCAGTGTTACTTCAAATAAACCTCATGTAAAAATTCCATCGAGGTCATGTAGTCTTAACTTGATTGAAGTATTCTCTCTTTTGAAAAAATACTACCCATATTTCCCAGTTTTCAACAGCCTGAGGACAAAAAATAGGGTCAAAGAAACTTTACAAAGCTATCCCCACGCTTTGCCTCTGCCCCCACCTGCTCCGTGGGAATGCCAAACTCCCTTAGGTTTGCTCCCATTAAGAAGTTCCACATGTATTCCCCGCACTCCTCTGGGCTGCCATTTGGCATCTGCCATTTGGCTTTTCCCTATTCTAACCTACTACAGTGATGATGCTGGAAACACAGCCATCACTAATGTGTGTGCCCAAAGGCTCTCACTTCTGATTAGGTTACTTGATGTCCACTCAGAGGCAGCTCAGGCTGATGTCTACACTGAAAGCCCAATGCTGCCCCTCCCCACTTTCGCCCCTTACTACAGAAGCTGTGATGCCTTGAATTCTAATTTACCAGTTCCTCCAGGTTTTATCTGAGTCTTTTATGGTTGTCCCTTCCACTAAGACTCAGGCATGGGTCAAAAGGAGTGCGCTGTAGGAGAGTTTGAGTGACATACACTGTGCTGCACTCAGACTCACCCCTCCCCTCTGACCCTATTTCATTGTCCTTCAACCAAAATGGTGCCCTTCCTCACTGCAGATGAGTTCTTTCCCAGGAAGAGCCTCAGGCCTTCATGCAAATAGCTCTGTGGCAAGGCCACCCTGCCAGTCAGTCCTCCCAGCGGATTACATCAGAGGATTTGGCTCAGCCTTGAAAAATAACTTTGAGACCAACTGAAAAGAAAGCACTCATAGGAAAAAGTAAGGCAGTGAAGAAAATTTAACCTATATTAAAAGAATTGTATCAAGGATGCTCGATCTGTTGTGGATCTCATCTAGCTGGTTTATGTTGAAGGGATTGTATTTACTGAGCTGGATAAACAACTGCAGTTAACAAAATATCATCTAGTTATGCCTTAGCAATGACTATGCCGCTGTTTTAAAGAATTCAGCTTCTCACCTGGTTCACTGAAATCCACTTGACCTAGTTAAGATAGAAGTGGGTAGTATAAGGGCTCTGCCCACAGTCTTTGTTAGCACAGAACAAAAGCTTGCAAAGTCTTTTGGAATTTAAGAAATTATACACTGTAGGATCATAGCAATCCATGGGGGAACCTGTGACCTTATCTAATTTCTAATCCGGGACATAGCAGCTGTCACACTATTAATATCCCAATGTGTGTAAAAAAGAAGAAAACCACATAAATTATAAAATGTGTTTAAATCCATGGATGACAGTGATGTTTAGTATAATATATGACTATACTTTTATAATTTATGACAGGGAATCTTACTTTTAAAAATTTAAACTAATGGTGATAATAAAAGCAAGTTTTAACATGAAAATGAGTGCCTGCTTCTGATAATTCTAATAAGAGCTTTCTTTTGGATGATACTCAGTCTAAAGTGCTAGAGAGAAGTAGTGTTTGATGAACAAACTCTATAATGAATTTTAGGCTACCAATGATCATAGCGTTGTAGAGGGAAATTGCTGCAAAGCAGTCAAAAGGCACATTTTTACCCTCAGCAGCCCCTAACCTGACCATGTCTATGTGTTCTCCTTGTATTTTGTTCTCTTACTAATCATGTTAACTTTATTTCCTAAACTTCAGGAGAAAAGTGAGCTTAATTTCTATAGTTACAACTAATTACATCATAATACACATTAATTTTCCTTGCAATCCATTTATAATATCAGTATTTAACTAACTAGGGTTGTTGTTGTTGTTGTTATGTGCCGTCGAGTCGGCCCCGACTCATAGCGACCCCTCCTTGGGTTTCCGAGGCAGTATCACTACGGAAGTAGGATTGCCCAACCTTCCTTCCAAGGAGTGGCTGGTGGGTTTGAACCGCCAGCCTTCTGGTTAGCAGTCAAGTGCTTTAGCCACTATGCTACCAGAGCTCCTAACTAACTAGGGTAAATGGTACAATTCCGTTTATAAAAGATTTGAAGATAGTCTGTTCCTTGTTGTGACATCCTGGTAAAATGTACTGTTACTCCTTATTCAGTTTACATGTTTTCTTTTTTGAATAAACTTAACAAGAACAAAGTGACTCGTGAATTGCAGACAAAGATATCAGATGTAAGAGTGAAGAAGCTGACAAAATATAATTGTTTAGATCTTTAGAAAAAGTCGTTTCTGTGTCAGTTTATGCCTCTATGACTTTATAACACTTAATTTTACATTTCTTTAACAAGTATTTATTGACTGTCTACCATACAACAGGCACTCTTTCAGGCACTGTAGACACAGTTCTTGTCCTCAAAGAAGTTCACCACCTAAGAAGGAAATAGAAATGTAAACTAATGAAATTGCCTTACCAAAAAAGGTACAGAAAGTTGAGTTTCCGGAATGAGAAAGCACAGAATGGGCGTGCATTAGTGTTCTAGGACTATCTTTCTAGAACTTCTTGGCTTGCTGTAACAACAGGACCATATTTAGGTAGTTAATTAAGTAATCCAAAGACGTGACAGTGTTTAGGAACTGATTGTCTGGCTTTTCCATAAGTATAGAATAGATTTATTCTTTCCTCAAAATGGATCCTCCCATTTAAGGTCAACCACCCTTTGAAAGGAATGCCTTGCTCATAGATTGCAGTGTCATTAGGTAGGAGCAGAGCTTACTAAACTTCTCAATAGAAATGTTTCCTCTCAATCAAAGTGAGTGTCCTACCATGTAGGGGGTATGATGGCATTGGCTGAGAGTCTTTCCAAAACTATCTGCCTCAAGCAAGTATTTTATAAGCCTAGTGTTTTGTCTTTCTATTTTATCTAATAAAGCAATCTAATTGACTTTCTATTTTATCTTCCCAGAGTTATACACATCCCCATTTTAGAAATGTGGTGAAGAGTTTATGCCAAAAGGGCATAACATCTGTTGTTTTTTTTAATTTTTATTGTGATTTGTGAAAGTTTACAGAACAAATTCATTTTCCATACAGCAGTTCATACACATTTTGTCTCATGACATTGACTGCAGTTCCCTACAACGTAACAGCTCTCTTCCCGCTTCCTCCTGGTAGTTACCTCTTTCCTGTGTCCTTCCCTTCCATGCACTCCCGGCCGCCAACTGTCTCCCTATGCAAACACTGCCCTTCTGTTCTCCCATGATAGATTGCTCCGAGTAGTGTATCTACCTGATGCACCTGTTTACCCCATATGCCTGTCTATTGTTTGGCTGGAAGCCACAGGAGTGAGTTCAATTCCAGACCTGAAGGGTGGCTAGGGGCCATAGTCTCAGGGGTTTCACCAGGTTCTATCAGACCAGCAAACCTCATCTTTTTTTTTTTTTTTTAAGTAACATTCTTTTTTAAAACAGATTTTAAAAGCCACACATTTAAAAATAGATTTAAATATTACCAGGGATAACAATAAATAATGGCATTTTAGTTCTAAAGAAAATTAACTTTTAGAAACACCATCAGAAATTCAGCTCCGGAGTCTAGTAAGCCAATCATCTGATCACTTGGTGTTTGGCCTAGGGTGACCGACTTGTCTCATTTTGCCTGAACCTGTTCTGGTCTTGAAATTGCACCATCTTCCACCACACAAAACTGAAAGTACTGCATAGTGGTATACCCACGTCTACCCCCTACATCCCCACCCCCACAAGTCTGCGCCCAGACAAACCAGAAAGTTGGTCACCCTAGTTTTCCTAGAACTGACAAATACTTCCAACAAGGTTCCAGCGACCCTCCTGGTTTAGGCTGCTGGTTGGAACTGAGCATGATTCTTTGGTGAAGGAGGATCAGTAGGACTGATACCACAGCAAGAACACTGAAAAAACTCTGGTATAAGCAAGCCCTGGGAATCAAAGGACCCTGCCAGGAACACTGAGCTAACACAGCAAAAGTTTTAAGGGCTTTTGGTGCTGATCTTGTGCATTTGTTCTAGAGCAGCAGTTCCCAAACACGGTTGTGCTTCAGAATCACTTGCAGAGCTATTTTAATCACAATTCCTAGGCTGCACCAGCAGAGCAGCTGACTCAGAATTTCTGACTTTACCACAGTATATAAATGATCTTTCTTCCACCACACAAATCTGACTATGCCACTGTCCTGCTGCTTTAAAAGTGCCAAGGCTTCATGCTGTTCCATGATAAAATGCAAATTCACTGCCTAGTTTACAAGGCATTTCATGATTTGGCCATTGTTTATCAGTCCAATCTCATATCGCACCATCCCATCCATCTAAATCTGCTTAGCTTTTTTGTGTTGTCTTTCCTCTGCCTGAAATACTCTCAGCCTACCTCAACCCCTTTCTCTGGGTAAAACACACCTTGTGAAAATTTCATCACTTTCTTCAGGAAGCTTCCTCTGATAGCTCAGATTCAAACCAAGTGTTCTTTTAGCCCCCTGTATTTCCTCCATCACAAGGCATATCATGTTATATTGTAAATGCTTTACAATTGTTTGTCTGTGCTTCACTAGATTCTAATCTCTGCAAATCAGTTGTATCTCTAAAACTGAATACAACGCATTGCACAAAGTAAATATGAATATTTATGGGAGCTCTGGTGGTGTAGTGCCTAATGCATTTTGCTGCTAACCAGAAGGCTGGTGGTTCAAAGCCACAAGCCACTCCTCAGAAGGAAGGTTGGGCAAGCTACTTCCACAAATACCACCTCGGAAACCCAAGGAAGGGTCTCTATGAGTCTTGGTCGACTCGAGGGCAGTGAGTTGTTTTGTTTTTGGTTTTTTTTTTTTTGGTATTAATGAATGACTGGATGCAGCCTCCTTTAAAACCTGTGCCACCTGTGTGCATTCCACCTTGTTCCACCTGTTTTATCCTAGTTCCGTGACCCCTGTTGTGCCAACAAAGCTCAGGTGCCGTCCTTTGACTTGACAAGATGAATCAGTCATACCTGTCTTCCCTGGGCTTCAAAGAGTAGCTCTTTGCTGCCCCCACATGTTCCTTATGCAGCCAACTGAGATAACCCCTTGGTCTACCTTATGCAGTCAACTGCTTTACCTGGTGTGGTCTTGTCTCAGTTCTGTGGGGATATCTTTGTTCTTGGCCTCCATATTCCTCTAATGGCACAAAGAAGAGCCACAGAAATGAAGGGTGTGACTCCTCTACCTCTCTTTCTACCCCCTAATTTTATACTGTTCTCCTCCATCATCAGAAGTAAGTAAGTTGAATATTTTTATAAAGTCTCTTCCTCATCGCACTCCTTTTTTTTTGTTTTTTCCCAATCAGAAGAAGGTTAACTGATTTCTGGAGTCCTTTCCTAGATCATTTGCTCCTCAGCTTCCAACCACTTTAACTACTTTGTTCTGATTAAACTTCTATGGGACAACAGTGATGTTCAAGGATAGAAACTTTATTATATTTTGAACTCTATTCACTTATAGAAAAATTAACAAGCTTCTCAAAATGAGGATGTAAAGTGGTTTTATACCCCAAAATGTAATATTTTATATGCATGAATTACTGACTCATACATTTGAAGTTGTGAAAAGTGTATTGCATTCTTCATTAACGTATTGATGAAACAGATACCACAGTATTAATTGTTTATTTGCTATATTAAGCTATTTTTAAATAGCAGTAACTTATAGCCAATATTTTTATTCAGTGTAGTTCTAAATATGTAACACCACAACTCGTCTGTCAGTTTGTCATACTGTGGCAGCTTGTGTATTGCTATGATGCTGGATGCTCTGACACCAGCATTTCAAATACCAGCAGGGTCACTCATGGTGGACAAGTGCCAGCAGAACTTCTAGGCTAAGACAGACTAGAGAAAAAAAATGGCCACTGAAAACCTTATGAATAGCAAGCAAGCATTGTTTGATATAGTGCCAGAAGATTAAGTCCCTCAAGTTGGAAAACATTCAAAATACGACTGGGGAAGAACTGACTCCTCAAAGTAGGGTTCACCTTAATGACCTGAATGCAGTAAAGCTTTCTGGACCTTCATTTGCTGATGTGTCATGACTCAAATTGATAAGAAACGGTTGCAAACATCCATTAATAATCAGAACGTGAAATGTGTGAAGTATGAATCCAGGAAAATTAGAAGGTGTCAAAAATGAATGGAATACATAAAGATCCATATCCTAGCTTTAGTGAGCTGCAATGGACTGGTATTGGCTATCTGAATTGGAAAATTACGTAGTCCATTATGTCAGCAGGGAGCTCTGGTAGCGTAGTGCCTAAGGCACTTGACCGCTAACCAGAAAGCTGGCGGTTCAAACCCACCAGCCACTCCTCGGAAGAAAGATGGGGCAATTTACTTCCATAATGATACTACCTTGGAAACCCAAGGAGGGGTCACTATGAGTCGGGTCCCACTTGACAGCACATAACAACAACAACAACATTATGCCAGCAAGGAGCTCTGGTGGCGTAGTGCCTAAGGCATTTGACCACTAACCAGAAGTTTGGCAGTTCAAACTCACCAGCCACTCCATGAAAGGAAGACTGGGCAATCTACTTCAGTGAAGATTTACTGCCTTGGAAACCCAATAGGTGTCACTATGAGTCAGAATCGACTAGATGGCAGTGCATTTGGTCTATTATTATAATTTTCATACCAGCAATGATAAATTGAAGAGGAATGGTATCTCATTGATCATCAAAAAGAACATTTCAAGTTCTGTCCTGAAGTACAATATTGTCAGAGATAGGATAATATTTATACACCTACAAGAACGATCACTTAATACCACTATTATTCAAATTATGCACTAACTACTAAAGCCAAAGATGAAGAAATTGAAGATTTTTACCAATTTCTGCAGTCTGAAATTGACCAAACATGCAATCAAAATGTATTGATGATTACTGGTGATTGTAATGCAAAAGCTGGAAACAGAAAAGAAGAATTGGTGGTTGGAAAATAAGGCCTTGGTGATAAAAATCAGAGATCGTATGATATAATTTTACAAGACCAACAACTTATTCATTGCAAGTACCTTTATTTTTTTTTTCTCAGCCATTTCAGGAGGTAGCATATGATCAAGAAGCCATGGTACTACAGGAAGAAATCCAAGCTGCACTGAAGGCATTGGTGAAAAATAAGGCTCCAGGAATTGATAGACTACCCAATGAGATGTTTCAACAAATGAATATAAGCACTGGATGCACTCACTTGTTTACAATAAGAAATTTCAAAAATTGCTACCTGGTCAACTGACTGGAAGATATCCATATTTATGCTCATACCAAAGAAAGGTGATCCAACAAAATGTGAAATTATCAAACAGTACCATTAATATTACACACAAGTAAAATTTTGCTGAAGATAATTCAAAAATGGTTCTAGCAGTATGTGGACAGGGAACTTCCAGAAATTCAAGCTGGATTCAGAAAAGGACATGGATGGAATGAGGGATATCATTGCTGATGTCAGATTGATCTTGGCTGAAAGCAGAGAAAATCAGAAGGGTGTTTACCTGTGTTTTATGGACTATGCAAAGGCATTCAACTGTGTGGATCATAACAAATTATGGGTAACATTGAGAAGAATGGGAACTCCAGAACAGTTAATTGTGTTCATAAGGAACGTGTACATTTACCAAGAGGCAGTTGTTTGAACAGAGGAAGGGAATACTAACCAAAAAACTCACTGCCATCAAATCAATTCCAACTCATAGCACAAAATAGAATTGCCCCATAGGGATCCCAAGACTGTAAAACTTTATGGAAGCAGATTGCCTCATCTTTCTCCTACAGAGTGGCTGGCGGGTTTGAACTGCCCACTTATTGGTTAAAAAAAAAAAAAAAAAAAACACTGCCATTGAGTTGATTCCAACTCACAGCAATATTTCCAAGATGGTAAATCTTTATGGATAATCTTTCCGCAGAGAGGCTGGTGGGTTTCAACTACCATCCTTCTGGTTAGCAGTCAAATGCCTTAGGCACCATGCCACCAGAGCTCCTTTCAACTTGTTGGCTGGCAGCTGAATTCTTTAACTATTGCACCACTAGAGCTTCTTAAGGGGATACTGTGTGGTTTAAAATCAGGAAAGGTGAGCGTAAGGGTTGTATCTGTTCAGCATACTTACTCAGTCTATACGCTAAGCAAATATGAGAAGCTGGACTATATGAAAAAGAACATGGCATATGAATTGGATTGGAGGAAGACTTATAAACAACCTGCAATATACAGATGACACAATTATGTTTGCTGAAAGTGGAGAAGACTTAAAGTACTTATTGATGAAGATCAAAGATTATAGCCTTCAGTATGGATTACACCTCAACGTAAAGAAAACAAACAGTGTATGCTCACTTTGTGTCTCTATATCACATTTTGGTAATTCTCACCATATTTCAAACTTTTTTATGATGCTATTTAATAGATTACAGTATTATGTAAGCATAACTTTCATATGCACTGGGAAACAATAAAAAAATATTCGTGTGGCTCAATTTATTGTGCTATTTGCTTTACTGGGGTGATCTGGAATGGAACCTGCAGTGTCTCTGAGGTATGTCTGCACTGTGGCTCTCTGGAGGCACAACAATTAAGGCATTTGACTACTAAACAAATGGAGAAGAATACAACTCTCTCTCTCTTTTTTTTTTTTCCTATAAAACCCAAAAGACCGACTCCCATTGAGTCAATCCTGACTCTAGCGTAGAACTGCCCCATAGGTTTTCCAAGTCTGTAAACCTTTATGGAAGCTGACTACAACATCTTTCTCCTGCTGGAGCTGTGGTGAGTTCAAACTGCTGATCTTTTGGTTAGCAGCCCGATGCTTTCACTTTAAGCTCCAGAAATTTTTTTCTTTTTTTAAAAGGAGCCCTAGTGATACAAGCGGTGAAGGGCTCAGCTGCTAACCAAAATGTTGGTGGTTTGAACCCACCAACTTCAGTAAAGATTATATAGCTTTGGAAGATCTATGGGGCCATTCTATTCTGAGTCAAAATTGACTCAGGCAGTGGGTTAGCTGTCTCTCTCTCTCTCTCTCTTTTTTTTTTTTTTTTTGGTAGAATTGCTAAATATACTTGTCCATGTGCTCCTGTTATTGGAAGGCAAATCAGTTCTGGAAATGAATAGAAAGATTATCAGAAATAAAATGGAAACAATTATCCTATCTTTGTAATACAGGTAGTTTCCTGGTTATGAAAGAGATCTCTTCCTGTGTCTTTAAGTCTAAATGGAATTTGTAGGTGGAACAGGTGCCTTTGGTTCTTATTTTCAGCCTTATTTTAATGCAAGAAAAAGCTGAAGGCTTTTCATTGATTTAACAGCTTCATGTACAACAAGTACAACAAGCATTTTCTCACTTGAGATTTTGTTGGTGATTTTGATCATTGTATCTTAAGATTTATCAGAGCTGGAAATGAACATCAGAAATGATCAAGAGGATCCCATTTGAGAAGAGAAAAGTGAAGTTCTTGGGAAATTTTATAAAAATTTCTAAAATTATGAATGTTTTAAACATAGGAAATGTGGACTTAGATCAACCCCAGATTTTAAAATACTAAAAACTACTGCTAGAATGTTGAAAGAAATACTTTAAAACAAATATATATGTTTTTTTTCCTTAACTTTATTTTCTCATTTTTTATTTTTGCAGTGTCTCCTCCCCTCCCTTCCCACCATTGTTAACCAAAAAAGAAAGTTTACTTCTATATATATATATAAACCTTTCCTTGACTTTTTATAACAATAAACTAATACAATATTTGTCCTTCTGTGATTGACTTATTTCACTCAGCATAATGTCCTCCAAGTTCACCCACATTGTGTGGTGTTTTGCAGATTCTACATTATTCTTTAGTGTTGCATACTATTCCATTGTGTGTATCCATAGTTTGGTTATCCGTTCTTCTGTTGATGGGCATCTAGGTTGTTTCCATCTTTTTGCTATTGTAAATAGTGGTGCAATGAACATGGATCTGTTCTTGTCCTGGCTTTCACTTCTGTAGGATATATACCTACTAATGGGGTTGTTGGCTCAAATGGTATTTCTAATTCCAACTTTTTAAGGAGTCACCATCATGCTTTCCACAGTGGTAGTATCACTATATGTTCCCACCAGCATTGTATGAGAGTCCCAGTCTCTCCACATCCTCACCAGCATTTGTTATTTTCTGTCTTGTTGAACTTTGCTACAAGTGCTGGGGCAAGATTGTATCTTGTTGTTTTGATTTGCATCTCTCTAATGTCTAACGATCATGAACATTTCTTCATGTGTTTGTTGGCACCTGAGTATTCTTTTTAGTGAAGTGTCTATCCATGTGTTCTGCCCATTTTTAAATTGGATTATCTTTTTGTTGTTGAGGTACTAGAGTTTCTATAAATTTCAGAGATAAATCCCTTGTCAGATATGTCATTGCTGAATATTTTTTCCTAATCTGTAGGTTCTCTTTTTACTCTTTTGGAGAAGTCTTTTGAAGCACATAAAAATTAAATTTTTAGAAGATCCATTCATCTAGTTTATCTTTTGCTGTTTGGCCATTTTGGGTTATGCTTGACAGTCTATTTATGCCATAAATTAGGGCCCCAAAATTTGCCTCTATTTTCCCTTGAGGAACTTTATAGTTTTAGGTTTCACATTTGAGTCTTTGTGATCCATCTGAGTTAGTTTTTGTGTATGGTATGAGGTATGAATCTTGTTTCATTTTTCTGCAAATGGATATCCAGTTTTGCCAGCATCATTTGTTAAAGAGACCATCTCTTCCCCAAGTAATGGATTTCAGCCCTTTGTCGAAAATCAGCTGACCATAGGTCCATGGATCTATTTCTGGGTTCTCAATTCTATTCCATTGGTCTATGTATCTGTCATTAAACCAATACCAGACTGTTTTCGCTGTGGCTGTATAGTAGGCTTTGAGATACGGGAATGTGAGACCTCTGACTTTGTTCTTCTTCTTCAATATTGCTTTTCTTACCCAAGGTCTCTTTCCTTTCCATATAAAATTGATGATTCGTTTTTCAATATCCTTAAAGAATGTTGATGGGATCTGGATTGGGATTGCATTGAATGTACAGATTGCTTTGGGTAGAATTGACATTTTCACAGTGTTCAATCTTCTTATCCACGAGTATGGTGGGTTCTTTCATTTATGTAGATCTCTTAAGGTTTCTTGAAGTAGTGTTTTGTAGTTTTCTTTGTACAGATCTTTTGTGTCCCTAGTGAGATTTATTCCCAAGTATTTTATTTTTTCAATAGCTATTTTAAGTGGTCTTGATTTCCTTATTTCCTTTTCAGAGACTTTTTTGGTGGTGCAGAGGAATCCAACTGATTTTTGTATGTTGATCTTGTATCCTGCCACTATGCTAAATCCCTCAATTAGTTCCAGTAGGTTTTTTTTTGCTAAGTCTCTTGGGTTTTCTATGTATAGGATCATATCATCAACAAATAGGGATAGTTTGCCTTCTTGCTTGCCAATTTGGATGCCTTTGGTTTCCCTTTCTGCCTTATGGCCCTGGCTAGGACTTCCAATACCATGTTGAATGGAAGTGGTGATACAGGGGATCTTTGTCTGGTTCCTGTTTGCAAGGTGAATAGTTTCAGTCTCTCATCACTGAGAATAATGTTGGCTATTGGTTTTACATCATGCTCTTTATTTTATTGAGGAATTTCCCTTCTATTCCTATTTTTCAGAGCGTTTTTATAAGGAACCGATGTTGGATTTTATCAAATGCCTTTTCTGCATCAATTGATTCAATCTTGTGGTTCTTTTCCTTTGTTTTATTTATGTGATGGATGACATTGATTGTTTTTCTAAGTTGACCCATCCTTGCATACCTAGTATGAACCCCACTTGATCATACTTATTATTTTTTTCGTATGTTGTTGGAGTCTATTGTCTAGGATTTTGTTGAAGGTTTTTTTTGTTCTGTTTTGTTTTTGGCAGTGTTTTCATCTGGCATTATATTTATTTATTTATTGTGATTTGGGTGAAGATTTACAGAGCAAATTCACTTTCCATACAGCAGTTCACATATACTTTGTCTCATGTCATTGACCACAGTTTACCACAA
>NW_006921967.1:789741-791916 GCF_000298275.1 Orycteropus afer afer | reverse complement strand
CAGCCACTCCTCGGAAGGAAGGTTGGGCAATCCTACTTCCGTAGTGATACTGCCTCGGAAACCCAAGGAGGGGTCGCTATGAGTCGGGATCGACTCGACGGCACATAACAACAACAACAACAACATGAGTCTCCTCAGATTTTCTACCTCAATCTGTGTTAGTTTAGGTAAGCAGTATGTTTCTAGAAATCTTTCCATTTCTTTTAGATTTTCAAATGAGTTGGAGTATAGTTCTTCATAGTATTTCGATATTATCCTTTTAATTTCTATTGTTTCTGTTGTGATGTCGCTCTATTTGTTTCTTATTCATGTTATTTGTATTCTCTCCCTGTTTTTGTTTGTTAAGTTTGCCAGTGGTTTGTCAATTTTATTAATCTTTTCAAAAAACCAACTTCTAGTCTTTTTGATGTTTTCTGTTGTCTATTTTCTGTTTCATTTATTTCTGCTTAAACTTTTATTATTTTCTTCTGGTAACTGTAGGCTTTATTTACTACTCTTTTTCTAATTGTTGGAGATACTGGGTTAAGGTGTGTTTTTGGCTCTTTCTTCATTTTTGATGTGTGCATTTATTGCTGTAAATTGCCCTCTTATTACTGCTTTTGCTGTGTCCCAAAGATTTTGGTATATTGTGTTTTCATTCTCATTTGATGCAAGGAATTTTTAATTTCATTTTTTATTTCTTCTATTACCCAATCATTTTCAAGGAGAGTGTTATTCAGTTTCCTTGTGAGTTCAGTTTCTCCATTGATCTTCCTATTGTTGATTTCTAATTTTATAGCATTGTTATCTAAGAAGATGCTTTGCAATATTTCAATGTTTTTAAATTTATCAAGGCCTGCTTTGTGGCCTAACATATGGTCTATCCTGGAGAATGTTCCATGTGCACTGGAAAAGAATATATATTGTGCTGTTGTTGGGTGAAGTTCTTCTGTGTCTTGGTTGAGTTTATTTCCAGTTGTTCTATCTTTTCATTGAAAATAGTGTATTAAAGTCTCCTAAAATGACTGTAGGAGCTCTGGTGGCATAGTGCCTAAGGCATTTGACTGCTAACCAGAAGGCTGGAAGTTCAAACTCACCAGACACTCCTCGGAAGGAAGGTTGGGCAATCTACTTCTGTAGTGATACTGCCTTGGAAACCCAAGGAGGGGTCACTATGAGTCAGATCCAACTCCACGGTAGTTGTTGCATTTTTTGCGTTACTATGACTGTGGAGTCATCTGTCTTTTCAATTCTGTTAAAGTCTGCTTTATGTGTTTTGGGGACCTTTCACTAGGTGCATAGATATTTATTATGATTATATCATCTTGTTCAATTGATCCTTTAATCATTATATAATGTATTTCCTTGTCTCTTATGGTAGTTTTTGTCTTAAGGTCAGTTTTATCAGAAATTAATATTGCCACTCCTGCTCTTTTTTGGTTGCCATTTACTTGATATATCTTTTTCAAATCTTTGATTTTCAGTCTATTTTTGTCATTCTCTCTAAGGTTTGTCTCTTGTAGACAGCATATTGATGCATTATGTTTTCTTGTCCAGTCTACAACTCTTCATCTCTTGAGTGGTGCATTTAATGCATAGACAGTCAGTGTAATTATCAAGTATGAATTTGTTGCTGTCATTTTGTTATGTGTAAAACAAATATATTAATATTTAGAGTTAGCTGACCCCTCTACAATTGTGCTTTGTTATTTAACACCAAGGGCAATAAAGATATAGAGTTTATTTCTCTGAGGGAAGATTCAGGGTAAAAACTATAAACAAATATATGGAATCTGAATTACATGAGGGGAACCCACTCCTAAAGAGTCTATTCTGACTAATTGTGACCCTATAGGAAAGGTTAGAACTGTCCCATAGGGTTTCTGAGGCTGGAAATCTTTGTGGAAGCAGACTGCCACATCTTTCTCCTGCAGAGAAGCGGGTGGATTTGAATCTCTGATCTTTTGGTTAACAACAGAGTGCTTAAAGAACTGTGCCACCAGGGCTAATAGAGGAGGGCTAGGGACTTTAAATTATTTAGTTTAACCTCTCATCTAGAACTTAGATTTTTAAAGCACTCTCCCAAGGAATTCAGGTCAATCTGTGTACTCATAGTGAATATTTGGAGGTGTGGTCCTACTCTTTTACGATTGATTTCAAGGAGGATTACTCGTTTTGAGTAATCAAACATTAGCT
>NW_006921967.1:782247-788562 GCF_000298275.1 Orycteropus afer afer | reverse complement strand
ATATATATATATATATATATATATATATATATATATATGACTTCATCTAAACAATTGTATAAGTCAATTATTATCTCATTTATAGATGATAAAACAATACCAAAGTAACATTCATAATTTACACAAATCACAAAAAAGTGGAATGGAAACTAATTCTGAGTTTCTTCAAAACTAAGCTTTTTCTAAAATATCATGCTGTGAATTTTATTCCCATGTTTTAATGCAAATTCCTAGTTGCCTGATCATTTTACAATTTACTAGATTTCGTCTTATGCTAAAGTCATTGGAATTTGTACTAACTAGCAGTGCAATTTATGCACTCAGGATTATTTGATGAAGTTTACATTTGAGCCATTTTCCATTTAGTTTAGCCCATAGTTAGAGACAAACTATTTTTCAGGGTGTCATTTTGTTGAAATGCTGTATGGAAATTGTTCTGCTGTGACTCCTTCAGCTGTCTAGTCAGAATGTGACTAATCAGAATAAATAATTCTTACACTACCTTGTGTTTAGTACTTTCGTGCCTCAGTGGCCGCTCTACCAATTCTGGACATGAACAGGAAGACTATCAGATATAAAATAGAAACATATCCTTGTTGTGTTTGAAATAATTCTAAAAGGAATCAAAACAATGTCAAAATCAGGGTACAGAATAATCATTTGGACCATTTTGGTTTCACATCCCCTTTGTGTTAAACCCCAGAAACACTGTGCATAGACTTGTCTGCATCCAGAATGAAGGTGGCTATCTCAGTGTTGGACATATAAAAAAGAGATATAAAATTATTTGCCGTTGTTTCGTTTATGTGAAATAAAAATGATGAAGTATTTCTTCTTTCTTTTAAAAAGCTACTCTTTTTTTCTCTTTATAAAATTAATTACATGTTCACTCTAGAAAATTTAGGCAATTCTAATAAACAAAAGGAGCTCTGGTAGTGTAGTGCCTAAGGCATTTGACTGCTAACCAGAAGGCTGGCGATTCAAACCCATCAGCCATTCCTCAGAAGGAAGATGGGGTAATCTACTTCCGTAGTGATACTGCCTCGGCAACCCAAGGAGGGGTCGCTATGAGTCAGGTCTGACTGGATGGCACATAACAGCAACAACAACAATAATTAAAAAGAAGAGCATAAAAGCAGCCCATAACTTCATTATCTAATTTTTTAGTGGCTGTATTCTAACCTATTTTCTTTTGGTATTTCAATTACTATTATTATTATTACCCAAGTGCTATATGATCAAGTCTACTTTCCAAGCTTCTATAATATATTGTTTTGAGGATTTTGGGTCCTGTTTATATTTTGTTCCTTTTTTATACATCCTCTGTAATATATATGTGTCAGAAAGCAGAGGAGAAGATCACTTGAGCTATTCATATTTCATTATGAATTGGCATCTCAATTTATTATACAAAGGACAGCACATTCTATGTCTGCTCTACAAGTCTTCATAACATATTAAAATGGAAGCATTAGAAAACAGCCTTTACTTCATCTTAATTAAAAATGGAAAACAGACAGCACCTTGTTATCAAGATTGCCAGCTTACTAACTCTTCATTGTTGCCATTTTCAAATACGATTCTACATTTTTCTTCCTGTCATTTCACAGGTTGCTGAATTCACAGCCTGGTGTTTCTTCTTTCAGGACACTTTTCTCCTTCAGCTTTGCTCAAAGCCAAAGGTTGACCTCATGTGTGAAGTTGATCTAAAGCAGAAAGGTGATGACACCTTTCTAAAAACAAAAAAAAGGAAATGCACTTGAGTTGAGGTGGAGATGTTAGATTGAATAATGCCAAGAATTAGTATTCAGATTGGTTGTGGGTCTGTTAACCAATTAGGATGGAATGGTAGTTCCCAACCCTGGAATACCTGGGGAGCTTTAAAAGTACTGATGCCTGGGTCCTTTCTGCAGGGATTCTGATATAATTGATCTGGGATGTAAATGGGCCTTGGGTGTTTTTTTTTTTTTGGTTGTTGTTATTTTTTAAAATTTCCCAGGTGATTCCAATGCAGTCAGGTTTGAGAAACATTATTTTAGAAGATAGAGGAGCCATAGTGGCTCAGTGGTTAAAGCACTCAAGAAAGGTAGGCAGTTCAAACCCACTTCTGGTAGCATAGTGCTTAAGGCACTTGACTGCTAACCAGAAGGCTGGAAGTTCAAATCCACCAGCCACTCCTTGGAGGGAAGGTTGGGCAATCTACTTCCGCACTGATACTGCCTCGGAATCCCAAGAAGGGGTCGCTATGAGTCGGGTCCAACTCGATGGCAAATAACAACAATAACAACAGCTGCTCTGTGGGAGGGAGATTTGGCCATCTGCTTCCATAAAGATTTACAGCCTTGGAAACCCTGTGGGGGCAGTTCTACTTTGTCCTATAGAGTCACTGTAAGTGACAATCAACTCAAAGGCAGTGGATTTGGCTGATACATATTCCCTTGTGTATAATGAACAAAGGATACTTCCAGCCTGAAGAGAGATGACAATCTATGTACCTTGAGGCTCCTTCAGTATAGGGCCACCATGTGGACTTGCATGAAGATGCCCTGAAAGAGGAATGAATAGAGTCTGAAATACAAGCCGCTCATGGTTCACTCATCAAGCTGCACCCTAGCTTAGGATTTTATCTCCTGGGTGGAGGGAGCTCTTTTTTCTAATTTGCACAAAGGCCCAGTACAGGCCAGCCTGGCACTGCATGTCATGGCTGGAAATACATTACCTCTCCTTTAAAGTATTTTCTGACTTTAACATTCTAGCCATTTCAAACCACTAGGTTCTTCAAAAATTAATCTTTTCCATTTTCTTTTGAAATGAACACATCTATATGTGGCAGAGACAACATAGGAAAAATCTGCAAATTCCAATCCATTGATGTTCCTGTAATAAATTAGTATTTAGCCATCTGGAATTAGGTTAATTTGGAGATGATGAAAGAGCAATAAAAGTGAGAAACTTCAAGAGAGACAAACTTTATAATGGTCTTATTGTGAATACTCAAGGTTTAGGAGGCACTGTGGTGGTGCAGTACTTAGAGTGCCCAGCCACTAACTGAAAGTTCAGCAGTTCAAATTCAGCAGACTCTCTGTGGGAAAGAGATGTAGCAGTCTGCTTCCATAAAGATTTACAGCCTTGGAAATCCTATGCGGTAGTTCTACTCTGTCCAGTAGGGTCACTATCGGTCAGAATCAACTCATTGGCAGTGGGTTGTCTTTTTTCTTTTTTTTTTTTTGTTTGTTTTTTGACTGGTTTAGAATACCACAATAATGAGACAGGTTTATAATTTCAAACCCATAGTTAGCATAACAGGGGACAACTCTATTCCATTGTCACAGTGAAACCCCATTTCCAGCCAGTTTATTCTTTAGTAAAAGTTGGAATGAAGTCAGTATATTTCATACCCATCACCATTACTGGAAAATCCAAGTGTATGCCCAGATGAGAGTACATTAAGTGAATGTTAGCTTCATCATAACTAGAGAGCTCATCATTACTAACTAGCACAAAATACATCCAGATGTATTTGCATTATGTGATGGGGACCCCAGTCAATATGATATAAAGCCTACAATCATGTGGAGTTTTTGAGAGCTTCAGTAAGATGCTCAAGTTTTACTGAGAAACCAAATGAACAACTCAGGCCCTACCATCCTGGCTCATCTGATTGGCAGTCTGACTGTTGAAAGGCGGAGACTTTATCTTCAGTGTGAATATCTTAGGTTGAAATAGCCCAGCACCATGTGAGTTCCCATCCACATGTTTCTGAGCAAAATGAATTCCTTGATGGGGAGAAAACATGAAATCACTAATGAAGGTTATTTTTGTTAATTACACATGAAGTTATAACTAGAATCAGTCGTGTCACTAGAGGGGTATTAGGAGCCCACTGAGTGATACTGTCAGAGAGGATGACACAAAAATTACTGTCCACAAAATGTTTGTGCAGTGTTTTGGCAGAAATTTATTACTTTTAATAAAAATATCCCTGTAGTTATAACAACAAAAAACATTTTTCAGAATCTAGCTTATATTATTAACATACCTACAAAGCTAAAATTCTGTGTTAATTAATTTACTTTTTGAATCTTCTAATGCACTCCAGTCAGAGCTGTCATTATTACCTAATTACAGTGACACTTTGAATCACTTGGTTTTGTCTAGACACACTACAAGCGTGCACTGTTTTTTTCATTGCTGCCAGGGTTTCTGTGGCTGATTCCATCCAATTTTCTAGAGTTTTAGCTACAATATTGTGGTAATTAGTATTTGTGAACCTGTATCTATAACATTTTTGAAAATGAAGTAGTAATTAAAGGAAGGAAAAGAAAGAGAAAAATCAAAAGAGGCTTCCACTCAGTTACTAATATTGTAACTAATAATGTAGTAATTCAATGTAAAATATTTCACAAAACAATTTCATTGTTAGTATTCATTTAATCTAAGAAATATTATATTTAAGCAATTTACAACTGTATTTATCACATATTATTGTATAATTAGAATTGATATACATACGGTCTAGTCTGGTATGGGTTGAGGTCCAAGGGGCCAGTGACACCATGAGTTACTGCACTGAGTACACCAAGCCTAGTGACACCACTGACTAGAATGGGAAAAGCAATGTTTCTTTTAAATAAGTTTTGAATACTACACTGACTACATAAATAGAAAACTTGATAATGCACTGCAATGGGTAGGTATCCCAGGACCAGCCCTACCACTCTCCAATTTTTGCTGCTTAGATAAAGCAATTTTTATGTAGTTAATATTAGCACAATCTCGTTTCTGCTTGCCTGCTTCCTAGCAACCTGATGCATAGTATCTGCTTGCCAATCTGCTTTTGCTGAAAAATAAGAACAGAATCTCTAATGAATTTTCCAATAGCCCTGAAAAGGTAGGGATGCATTCAGCAAGCTCTGTGTTGATTTTGTGAGCCTGGCATGTGATTTGTGTTGTCAACCCTCTAACCTTACTGCACTTTCTACCACAGGCCAGGGAAGATGTGATCCACATGCTGAAGACGGAGAAAACCAAACCCGAGGTTCTGGAAGCTCATTACGGGTCTGCGGAGCCGGAGAAAGTGCTACGGGTCCTGCACAGAGATGCTGTCCTTGCCCAGGAGAAGTCCGTAGGAGAAGATGTCTATGAGAAACCAATTTCAGAGGTAACAAAATGACATCAAATAGTAACCCTAGAAGGGAACCTCAAGGTGATATTGTAATCTTTACATTCTTCCATTTTACATGCCTTAACATTTTATTTCAAAGGGCAAATTTTTACTAACATAAATCAAAGTTTAATTAAATAACGTATGGATTATAATGGGCAAGCTATCAATTGTAAGAATTTTAAAAGACTTTTCTTAACTATACTTAAAGCCCACAATGTATTTCTGCCTGTGATTGTGACATCTTAGTTGCATGTCCTTGCAGTCTTATTCTTTTTCTTCACCGAGATGATGTCTGTAAAAATTTGAAGTGATTGTTTATTTTAACATCAAGGTGTCAGGATTATTATTGAAATGGTAACCCAAAATTAAGTTGATTTTATTACTGATATTTATAGTCATAAAGAACATGGAAATTAAATGTATGAAGCAACTTATCAATTTACCTTTTAATTTATGTCAACCCTTTGCAGTAGTTTGAGAGATCTCATAGGCAAGATCTGCTTTAAATAGTATTCACAACAGATTTATGGTCCCATAATTTTCCAATTTCTGCAACAAGGATAAACTGGAGCTGTGCTGTCAGCTTTCCTTAAATTGTTAAGGGATGATAACAGGAGAGGAAACAACAGTAGTAAGGAAGCACTGGATTGATAGGCAACAGGCTGGATCCACTTTCATATCCAAGAGCCACCTTATTAGCTTCGAGTGGCTTTGGGCAGGTCACTTAGGATCTTTCAGCCTTAGTTTCTTTATCTATCAGATGAGAGTGTAACCACAGTTGCCTGCTTCATAGAGCTGTGAGAATTAAGCGAAACATGCCTGTAAAGCCCTTAACATAGATAGTGCCTGACAACAAATATTAGCCTTTATTATTTGCCAGAATTTGAAGGTGATAACTGCTCACATCCTTAATTGGTCCCAAATTTGGAGGAATTTGAGGAGTAAAAGACATAAGAAAGAAAACAAACAAAAAACCTCAGACTCAACTGGTATTGAGTTGATTCCAAGTCATAGTGACCTCCATTGGGTTTTCACCCACAGAGTAGCAGGCTGGAAGAGCAGGAGAAAGGGGTAAAACCCAGGAAGCCAAAGAGAGGAGCAATCAGCCGAAGGGATTAGGTGAGGAGGGGAAACTCAGGGATGCCCAA
>NW_006921967.1:712687-779167 GCF_000298275.1 Orycteropus afer afer | reverse complement strand
TGTTGTAAGAAGGGACCATTCCCTGGAGAAGGATGTCATGCTTGGTAGGGTGGAGGGTCGACGAAAGAGGGGGAGGCCTTCAACGAGATGGATTGATATGGTGGCTGCGATGATGGGCTCAAGTATAGCAGGGATTGTGGGGCTGGCACGGGATTGGACAGTGTTTCGTTCTGCTGTGCATGGGGTTGCTATGAGTTGGAAACGACTCGACGGCACTTAACAACAACAACAACAACAACAACAAATCTTTATGGAACCAGACTGCCCCACTTTTATTCTGGTTAAGCCAAAGGCCTTAACCACTATACCCCCAAGCTCAAAAAGACGTATTGAGGTCAAAATATCAGTTAAGCACTAGACTACTAGCTGAACATTTGGAGGCTCGAACCCACTCAGATGTGCCTTGGAAGATAGCTTGGTGATCTGCTTCCAAAAGATCACAGACCTGAGAACCCTACTGGGCAATTTTACTTGCACAATGGCATCACTATGGGTCAGGATCGACTCAACAATAACTAACAACAACAAAAACATAGTAATAATAATAAAAATAATAATATCATTTGGATTGAATAACTCAGCTTGGTTTCATTTGAGCTTCCCAAATTTTCCTCCCAAGTCTAGATCTTGAGATGATCCCCCTCCAAGTGAGAAGTAGGTCTGCAAAACAGACATGTCTAGAATCACCGACTCCAACATACTGAATTTTGTGGACAGAGTAGGGAGTTCCTGATCTATCGAAGAAAATAGTTCTGACCCAAGTGTGCCTTACAATATGGACAAACAAGCAGAACAGAAAACATTTACTCTGTGGACTCTCCTTTCAAAATTGGCTAAGCTAGGCTTTCTTGGTCACTTTCTTCCTTCAACTCCACAATCAGAAAAGTCATTCATCCCTTTGGGAAGTGGGTAAGGGGGTAGAAAGAAGAACAGACACTACTGCTTCGATAGTGAAGTTTCTATTTGGGAGTGAGATAGAATTCTTAAAAAAGGACCAAAAGTTTTCTTCTACCACCTCGAGATTTTTGATCTCTCGACCCTTTAGGCTTAATGGTCAAGCTCCTTGTTACCTGGGAGCAGGAGTCCTGCTCAGAACTTCATGAGGCAAGAACCTCAATACATCACTGTTCCCTTTAGCCTCCTGAGATTGTGATTAGGCAGTCTAGCTCTTGTTCTAGAAGCTATGTTTACCTTAGGTCAAAAAGTCCCTAGCCATTAAAAAAAAAAAAAAAATTACTGCAGAGCTGATTTTTATTTATGATGACCATATCTATGTGTGTTAGAGCAGAAATGTACCTCATAGGATTTTAAATGTCTGGTTTTTTTTTTTAAGTAGATTGGCAGGCCTTTCTTCTGAGGCATCTCTAGGTAGACTCATACCTCCAACCTTTACATTCCTAGCCAAGCACATTAACTATTCTCAGCACCCAGAGGCTCCCCCAAAATCCCTACTCATTCTAATTTCCAGACCAAATTATGCTCAGCTAGGTTATTAAACAGAACTCAGAGGGTAAGCAGTGAGCCCCACATAGTGGACCTCCCTCCCTTGACAAATATCCTGGGAGAAACTGAAGAAAAAATATGACTTTTTCTGTATCTTGTAAAATAAAACCCAGGACATCAACATAAAAAATTCTTAAACAACATTACAAAGAATCAAGATTTTAATTCTTTTCTTCCCAGCTTTTTATTCTGAGCAGGTTTAGCCAGAGGGATCTCAGTTGATTGAATAGAGTTTGTTTTTCTTTCTTTTCCTCTTCATTAACATTTTTATAGTTGAATTAAATACATTCTGCAGTTCCTTCAGTCTACATTTTCTAAGGAGTCCAATGAATTATTCAAACATATGCAGTTATCACAGTACCAACCTCACACTCATAACGTTAAAAGAAAATACCCAGCTTTTTAATTCCAGGACTCAGGAACAATCCAGGCCCATTTTATTATTATCAGAGACCAAAGTGGAGACTTAAGGTATGTCTGAGAGAAGCAGGGTAGGTAGAGAAAATCCTCAACTTCAACAGCAGCCCAGTCAGTCTGCAACCTGTGACCTTCTCCTCACTTTGGAGAAGTTCTCCATCAAGAAGTTAATTACTGGAAATTAGGAGCCTTAGGTTAGGTGGAGGAGACATGGTGGCACAGTGGTTAAGTGCTTACCTGCTAATCTTTGCCACTTCATTGGAGAAAAATGTTGCAGTCTTCTTCAGTAAAGATTATAGCTTTGGAAACCCTATGGGACAGTTCTACTCTGTCCTATAGGGTCGCTATGAGTTGAATTCGACTTGAAGGCAATGATTTTTTGTTTGTTTGTTTTTAAAGTTGAGTGGAGGAATCTGCTAGCATGTGCTATCGCTGCCCTTAGTGTACTGTCCCCTGTACTATCCATGTACTGTCCCACCACTTGACCACTCATCTGTCAGTTTGTCATACTGTGGCTGCTTGCATTTTGCTATGATGCTGGATGCTGTGTCACCAGTTTTTCAAATACCAGCGGGTCACCCATGGATGGGTTTCAGTGGAATTTCCAGACTAAGACAGACTAGAAAGAAAGGTGTGGCTAGGTCCACTGCTGGTAAAAGAAAAAAAAATATATATGGCCACTGAAAACCTTATGAATAGCAGGGAAGCATTGTTTGATATAATGTCAGAAGATTAAGTCCTCAAATTGGAAGGCACTCAAAATATGACTGGGGAAGAGCTGCCTCAGCAAAATAGAGTTGACCTTAGTGATTGGATGGAGTAAAGCTTTCTGGGACCTCCAATTGCTGATGTGGCATGACTCAAAATGGGAAAAACAGCTGCAAATATCCATTAATAATAAAAATGTGGAATGTACAAAGTATGAATCTAGGAAAACTGGAGGTTGTCAAAAAAGACAATATCAATATCCTATGTTTAGTGAGCTGAAATGGATTGGCATTGGCCATTTGAATCAGAAAATCATATAGTTTATTGTGCCAGGAATGACAAATTAAAGAGGAATGGTGCTTTATTCATCATCAAAAAGAACATTCCAAGATCTATCCTGAATTACAATGTTGTCAGTGATAGGATAATATCCATATGCCTGCAAGAAAGACCAGTTGATACCACTATTATTCTAATTTATACACCAACCACTAAGGCCAAAGATGGAGAAATTGAAGATTTTTACCAACTTCTGCATTCTGAAATTGATCAAATATATAGTCAAGATGTATTGATAATTACTGGTGATTGGAATGCAAAAATTGGGAACAAAAAAGAAGCATTGTTAGTTGGAAAATATGGTGACAGAAATGAGTCCAGAGATCTCATGATGGAATTTTGCAAGATCAACAACTTATTCATTGCAAATATATTTTCAACAACATAAATGGTGACTACACACATGGGGCTTGCCAGATGCAATACATAGCAATCAACTCTACTGCATCTGTGGAAAGAGATGATGGAGAAGTTCAATACCATCAGTCTGAGCAAGGCAAGGGGCTGACTGTGGAACAGACCATCAGTTACTCATATGTAAGCTGAAGAAAACTGAAACAAGTCCATGAATGACAAAATATGACCTTAAGTATATACCACCTGGATTTAGAGACCATCTGAAGAACAGATTTGATGTATTGAACGTTAATGACCAAAGACCAGATGACACCAAGAACATGACACATGAAAAAAGCAAAAGATAATTAAAAAGACAGAAAAGAAAGAAAAGACCAAAATGAGTATCAGAAGAGACTCTGAAACATACTCTTAAACATAGAATAGCTAAAGAGAATGGAAGAAATGCTGAAGTAAAAGAGCTGAACAGAAGATTTCAAAGGGCGGCTGGAAAATATTAAATGGAAATGTAAAACATAAAGTGTTGAAATGAAATGTGCAAAGACCTGGAGTTAGAAAATCAACGGGGAAGAACTCACTTGGCATTTCTCAAGCTGAAAGAACTGAAAAAAATTTCAAGCCTCAAATTGCAATGTTGAAGAATTCTGTGGGCAAAATATCGAACAATGCAGGAAGTATCAAAAGAAGATGGAAGAATACATGTTGTTACGCTACCAAAAAGAATTGATTGATGTTCAAACATTTCAAGAGGTAGCGTTGATCAAAACTGATGATACTGAAGGAAGAAGTCCAGATGCACTGAAGAAATTGGTGAAAAACAAGGCTCCAGGAATTGATAGAATATCCATTGAGATGTTTCAACAAATGGATGCAGCTGGATGCTCATTCATTTGTGCCAGGAAATGTGGAGAACATTTACCTGGCCAACTGATTGGAAGAGATCCATATTTGTGCCCATTCCAAAGAAAGGTGATTCAACAGAATGCATTAATATCACATGAAAGTAAAATTTTGCTGAAGATAATTAAAAAACAGTATATTGACAGAGAACTTCTAGAAATTCAAGTCAGATTCAAAAGAGGGCATGGAATGAGGAATGTCATTGGTGATGTCAGAAGAATCTTGCCTGAAAGCAAAGAATACCAGAGAGATGTTTACCTATGTTTTATTGACTATACAAAGACATTCGGCTGCACGGACCATAGCAAATAATGGATAACATTGAGAACAATGGGATTTCCAGAAGACTTAATTGTGCTCATGAAGAACCTGTTACATAGACCAAGAGGCTGTTATTCAAACAAAACAGGGGATATTGCATGGTTTAAATCAGGGAAGTTGTGTGTCAGAGTTATATCATTTCACCACTCGTATTCAGCCTGCATGCTGAGCAAATGATCTGAGAAGCTGGACTATATGAAGAAGAATGTGGAGTCAAGATCAGAGAACGACTCATTAACAATCTGTGATGTGCAGATGACACAACCTTGCTTGTTGAAAGTGAAGATGACTTGAAACTCTTACTGGTGAAGATAAGACACTGAAGTTTCAAAAGAGATTACACTTCAACATAAAAAAATATCATGATAAATGGAGAAAAGATTGAAGTTTTCAGGAATTTCATTTTACTTGGATCCACAACCAACACCCATGGAAGCAACAGTGAAGAAATCAGATGTCATATTGCCCTGGGCAAATCTGCTGCAGAAGACCTCTTTAAAATGTTAAGAAACAAAGATGTTTTATTGAAGACTAAGGTGCACCTGACTTGGGCCATAGTATTTCCAATTGCCTCATATGCATGTGAGAGCTGAACAATGAATGAGGAAGACCGCAGAAGAATTGATGCATTTGAATTGTGGTGTTGGTGAAGGGTATTGAATGTGCCTTCAACTTCTAGAAGAATGAAAAAAAAAAAAACTGTCTTAGAAGAAGTACAGACAGAATGCTCCATAGTAAGGAGAATGGCCAGACATCATCTCTCATACTTTGGTCATGTTGTCAGAAGGGACCAGTCTTGGAGAAGGATATCATGCTTGGTAAAACAGAGGGTCAGAGAAAAGGGGGAAAACCCTCAAAGAGATGGATTGACACAGTAGATCCAACAGTGGGCTCAAGCATGGCAACACTTGTGAAGAGGGCACAGGACCAGGTAGGGATTTGTTTTGTTGTTTTGTTGCACATAGACTTGTATGAGTTAGAACCAACGCAACAGCACTTAACAGCAACAGAAACATCCCTGCCTTTATTAAGTAGCATTTGAAACACATCTGTCTTTTTGCAAGATTTAGAAATTTACACTGATGATATTTTCAGTGCCTAAGTTTTATATTAGGTGCTATATTTTCCTACTCACGTATTTAAAACCTCTTTGAACCCTTTCTTTTTTCAGGCTCTTTCTCAAGCCTAGGTGATCCAACATTAGGAGTGTTTTTCCTATTGTCCCATTTGTTTGAGCTGGAATATTACCTCTTGCCCCAGGTGACCCATCTGGAGCCTGTGTGCCTTGGGTCTTATTAGACACCACATTGTTGCCATGTGCTACTCTTCATCAGAATTTAGCCTTCCCTGTGTTTGAACATTCTAATCCTGAGGTACTTGTCCTACTCAAGGCAACAGAAATACATTGTTGTTGTTGTTGTTGTTATGTGCCGTCGAGTCAGCCCTGACTCATAGCGACCCCTCCTTGGGTTTCCGAGGCAGTAGCACTACGGAAGTAGGATTGCCCAACCTTCCTTCCGAGGAGTGGCTGGTGGGTTTGAACCGCCAGCCTTCTGGTTAGCAGTCAAGTGCCTTAGCCACTATGCTACCAGAGCTCCCTATACATATATTTATTTTATTTTTTGACAAAATCTTTTCTGCATTAGGAAGGCTCAACTGAGAATTTCTTATATTTGACCTGTTTTATAAACTGGTAGCAGTTTTTTCTCTAGCACTGTTTTATGGGTCGTAAAGCTTTTTGATTTGTTTGTTTGCTTGCTTTACTTCCCTTATCCTTTCAGATCCACATGTTTGTTTTCCCAATATTAGCTTCCATATTCTGTATTGTGGGATTTCCATCAGTGGGAGAAACAGAACTCAATGAGCTCTTCATCTGTCAAGAACATCTTTTGTTGAACACAAATCTCACCTACTTTCATGTTCCTGAGGTAGATAATCCTCATTATGGGGTCTTTCCCCATCACATCATTTTCATATTTGGATAGGATCTACTGTTGTGTTGCCTGAATCCATTTTTGAGTGTCTCATCTTTCCTTCGAATTCTATATCCCAGTTTCTTAAGCAGGAGCTCTGGTGGTGTAGTGCCTAAGGCATTTGACTGCTAACCAGAACACTGTCAGTTCAAACCCACCAGCCACTCCTTGCAAGGAAAGTTGTGCCATCTACTTCCGTAGTGATACAACCTCAGAAACCCAAGGAGGGGTCGCTATGAGTTGAAATCACCTCAATGGCAGTGAGTGGGTTTTTTTGTTGTTTTTTTTTTAATTTCTTAAGCATGTTCACTCAGGTCCAGGCAATAATAGCTTACACACTAAAACTCACTAAATATTACTTCAAATATCTTATTCTGATCTTGCCAGATTTTATTTCTTAAATCTGTCCATATTTTATGTAACCACTTTGAATAGTTAATGAAGTCTTTAAGGGAAGGGCCTCAATTGAGTTCTTGATGGGCTATATCCGCAGCTTTACAGCACACTCTTCAGTTATTTCCTGGACCCCACAGCCTCTTTGTTTGTAGGGGACACTGCTCTGTTCTCCTTTCTCTTCTTTCTCTACTTCCCATTCTGATTCAATAATGACTAAATACCTGCCTTTTGTATAGCCCTATCTTTAAGAGCTCTTAGATCCACTTCTTCTGCATGAAAATCCATTTGGTCTTTAAGACTTCATCTCCTCTAGGTAGATTTCTCTTTTCCTGAGTCCTTAATAAGTCAGTTACCTAAAACATGTTTATCCTTTTTATCTAAACTCTTTTACCTAAAACATGTTTATCCTTTTTATCTAAACTCTTTTATCTAAAAACGTTCTGAATTAGCTCCATCTCAAGTACTTGCATTCCTTCTCCACTAATTTGATTTGCTAGAATAAGACTTCCAGGTATGCTCTTTCCTTAAATTTTTGGTCTTTGGTGTTATGATGATGTCATTCAATTTTCCTTGCACCTCGGTCCAAGTGGAAGCTATATTTCCAGAGTAATAGAGGCCCTATTCCACTTTCACTATTCATTAATAAAAGCTACCATTCCTCTATGGTTGAGTCCATAGCATGGATCCTGAAAACCAGAAACCATGGACACAGTGTACATGATTAATAAATCTTCAGAGACTGTAGTTATCAGAGGTGGTCTTGAGAGTCTCTGTATAAGCCAATAGAACCAAAAGTATAGCCCTACCTCAGTTCTCTCCTTGGAACTTGATACAATTCCAAATAAAATATTTTACCGAGAAACAGCATTTGGCACAGTTCATCTGTTGCTACCTGTGTTAGTTCTTATAACCAAAATTTAAAGTTGAATGCTAGATCCTCACATACCAGTGCTTTGAGGTGGTGGGGGGAAGCTTTATGAAAAAAGAAAAAACAAAAAAATGTTGCCATCCAGTCAATTCCAACCCAATAGGTCAGAATAGAGCTGCCCTATAGGGAGCCCTGGTAGCATAGTGCCTAAGGCACTTGACCGCTAACCAGAAGGATGGCGGTTCAAACCCACCAGCCACTCCTTGGAAGGAAGGTTGGACAATCTATTTCCGTAACGACACTGCCTCGGAAACCCAAGGAATAGTCGCTATGAGTCAGGTCCGACTTGACAGCACATAACAACAACAACATTGGGTTTCCAAAGCTGTAATCTTTATGGAAGGAGACTGCCACTTCTTTCTCCTACACAGTGGTGGTGGGTTCAAATTGCTGACCCTCTGGTTAGCAGCCAAGCACTTAACCACTGTGCTACCAAGGCCTCTGCAGCTTAAAGTCTGGCCCGCAGTCAGTTCTGGTGAGAAATGCACTGCACACACATCAACAGAAAAGGCTGTTTTCTGAGGATGTAATCACTATTGGGGTTGAGCTGTACTAGTGTGGATGAGGTGAACTTTGCCTACAGGGACTCCAGCAAACAATTTTACTGGCCCAGCCCCAGGGCTCCTTCAAATAACCAATCTCAAAGACACACATAGACAGAAGTTACTAAAGGCTAAGGTCTGCCTCCTGCCTAGACCGCACTAGTTAAATCAGTTGCCATGGAGTTGACTTAACTCATGGTGACCCCAGGTCTCAAAATAGAACTGTGCTCCATAAGGTTTTCTATGGCTGTTTTTTCAGAACTAGATTACCAAGACTTTCTTCTAAGGTGCCTCCAGGTGGACCTTTCAACTAGCAAACCAGTACATTAACCATTTCACACCACCCCGGAACCTCAGGTTGCACTAAAAGACTTGATATCTCCCTGTGCTGTTTTGTTCTCCAGATGCCTGTGCAGTGTCTGTCTCTTTGGATTTCTCAGACAACCATCCAATTAATAATGCCTCTATCTTTCACTCCAGAGTTCCTTGAATGGATTAAGGGATAACTGCAGGAATCTGACAGGTGGATTGAAAACATTTATTGTTATAGATGGATAAATGACTACCAATGAACTTTCTATTACTGTCCCTCCAGGTTTGGACTTTGGAGAAACACAATTGTGGGAGAGTTTGGTTATTCAGAGAACAATGTATCATCCTATGGCAGGGAGAGTAAAACATGAGAAATGCATAAGCTGAGCTGTATGTGTCCAGTTCCTTATCCCAACTAGAAGCATCAGATAAGTCACCTCTCCTTCCTTGGGGAGGGTTAGGGTAGGGCATGAAAAAAGGGGTAGAAGCTACTGTTCCAAATACTTTACAAGAAGGAACAGTCCTACTTTATAGCAAGTAGGAAATATCAAAAGGGGTAAAAGGTTGTTCCTTCTACATTTTTGATGATGATAATGATGATATATAGCAATGCTTAGTAAATTATATAAAATATGGTAACAATAACATTTGAAGAAATGTGGAAGAATATTTTATAGTATGAGGAGTATTGCTATTGGAATGAGAAAACATTTTGCATTGACTGTCCCTTTAAGACTACAGAAATTTATCCAGAGACATAAAAGCCCAATCTGTTAAATCTGTGACGATCTCAAATATTGTCAGCTGGGCTTCTCCACCAGTTTGTGCCTGGTCACCTACTCTTAGGTAATGAGAGTGGTGATCTGGGCAGAAGACACCAAGGATGGCAGAAGCAGTCTCTCTCTTCATTTGGACCTCAGAAATGACTTGTTCACAATGAAGATGTCATGCAATTACAGAGGAAACCATGGATCCTTCTTATAACTAAAGGGCATATATTGAAAACCCAGGTGGAGCAGCTGTGATTCTGACATCCTGTGGAACCACCCCGTTGGATTTCAGGCAGCAGGTTGTGGGGTTGAGGATGGGTTTTAAATATGTCTGTTTTAACTAGTGTAGTGGTTCTCAACCAGGGGACAATATTCTCTCCCCCTTGAAACATTTGGCAATGTCTAGCAGTTTTGATTGCCACAACTGGGGGAGTATTTCTAGCATCTAATGACTAGAGGACAGGGATGCTACTAAATATCCTATAACGTACAGAACAGCTCCCCACCATGAAGAATTACCTGGGCTAAAATGTCAGTAGTGCTGAAGTTAAGAAACCCTGAATTAGAGTTTGAAGGAAAGAGTTGGATAGTGAGTAATGTAGAGAACTATCAATATTGTAGGAGTCCGTGGCTGGTACAGTTAAGTGCTAGGCTACTAACTGAAGGGTTGACAATTTGAACCCACTCAGAGGTACCTTGGAAAAAAGGCCTGGTGCTCTGTTTCTGAAGAATCACAGCCAGGAGAATACTATCGAGCACAGCTCTACTCTGAAACACAGGGGGTTGCCATGAGTTGAAATTGACTTGATGGCAACTGTTTTTTGGTTTTTTATGTTTAAATCAATATTGTAAGCTTCTGTCCAATTTAATAGACATTTACTAAACATCTGCTTTATGCCAGGCACTGCACTAGGCACTGGGGACTAAAAAGATAATCAAGACATGAACCCTTAAAAATCTTATGGCCTGGCCAGACAGTTAGGCACAAAAGCCTCTTTAAGAATATTTTTAAAGATGTCTTTAGAGAAGTATGCTCTTTCATTATATTTAGCATCTCTTGAAAAAAGAAAACACTTTTTTTTTAGGAATGCATATAACTGCAAGTCTCAAAAAGAAAAAAGATTGTTAGGATGATAAATGCTTGCCCAGGGGAGAAGTTTGGTTTATGTGTATGCTGAAATCTTAATTTTTCTGAGATCAGGAGAGTTATTATCCTCTTTCTTTTGAGTATAGGGCTCTGTGCTATCTTATTAATAGAGTGGAACAGTTTGTTTTTCTGCACGTTCATAGAAAAAAACCCTAGAAGTTACTGCAGCATAATTATGGCTAGGTTATAAAGCCACTTAGCATGGAGAAAATGATGGAGTGGAGGAAATGACAGCTAATACCAGACTCAGTATTCTACAGTGCATAGGACAGCTTTCCACCACATAGATAATCCTGGTCTAAAATGCTGAGGTTAAGAAACCTTGACCTAGAGTTTGAAAGGGGGAGTAGGTTTGTGAGTAATGTAGGGAACTATCAATATGCAAATGAAATAAAATATTAAACACTTTTCTATGTTTGATTACTCAGCTGGACAGACTTGAGGAAAAACAGAAAGAAACCTACCGGCGCATGCTAGAGCAGCTGCTGCTGGCAGAGAAGTGTCACAGGCGCACTGTATACGAGTTAGAGAACGAGAAGCATAAACACACTGACTACATGAACAAGAGTGATGACTTCACCAACCTGCTGGAGCAGGAGCGGGAGAGGTAAGGTGCCCACACGCACCAGTACATCTGGATGGATGCCTGCAGTTCTTTTTCCTCTGTCCCTCATGTCAGTGACACTAAGGTTCAGTGACATCATAGTTAAGTACCCAGGATCTAATTCTGAGTTCTGAGTTGTTTGTGACCATGGAGAGTGAGGCTGACTTTTATCTAAACTATTACTATGAATGTGCTTTGGGGTGTTTGTAAGTAGGGCACCAAGCTCATACAAGGATGTTGAAAGACAAAAAACTATAAAGCTAGAGCTTTATATTGGAAATTGGTCAATGAACCACCTGTATTTGAAAAGTCTCTCTATTAATTGCCCTCTATTTGAAATAAGAGGAGCTTTGGTAGTATAGTGCCTAAGGCATTTGACTGCTAACCAGAAGACTGGCAGTTCAAACCCACCAGCCAGTCCACGGAAGAAAGGTCGGGCAATCTACTTCCATAGCGATACCACTTTGGAAACCCAAGGAAGCGTTGCTATGAGTCAGGTTCAGCTTGACGGCTGTGAGTATTTGAAATAAGAAATCCCTGGGTAGCACAAAAGGAGTTCTGATGGTATAGAGCTTAAGGCATTTGACTTCTGACCATAAGGTCAGTGGTTCGAACCTACCAGCTGTTCCACAGAAGAAGGATGAGGTAGCCTGCTTCCATAAGATTTACAGCCTTGAAAACCCAATGGGGGTTGCTGTGAGTCAGAATAGAATCGATGGCAGTGAGTTTGTTTTTGGTTTTGGATAGCACAAAGGAGCTACAGTGGTGCTGTGGTTAAAGCATCTGGCTGCCAACCAAAAAGTCAGTGATTTGAACCCATCAGCCACTCTGCAAGAGAAAGATGGGGCAGTCTGCTTCCATAAAGATTTACAGCCTTGGATATCCATTCTTAGGGTCACTAAGAGTCAGAAGGAACTTGATGGTAGTGGGTTTGGTTTTGGATTTGGGTAGCACAGTTAAGTGGTCAGCTGCTAACTGAAAGGTTGGCAATTCACATCCACCCAGAAGTGTCTTGAAAGAAAGATCTAACACTTTACTTCCAAAACCTCAACTACTGAAAACCCTATGGTTTTTTACTCTGAAACACGGGGGGTTGCCATGAGTCGGAATCTACTCGACAGCAACTGGTAACTGGTAAATTTGAAATAATCTGCTTTTTTCTTGAGGGTTAAAATCTACTTACTCAGGAAGGCAAATTCTTCACCTTAATCATTTTCAATGAATCCCATTTCTTCTTAGAGCCCCTGGAAAAAATTTCAATATTTGGTTGTGTACAAATTCCTTAATGACTAAAACTACCTTCTTAACTTCCCAAGGGTTGCATAACTTTTAAAATTCAGTATAAAAAAATGAATTTAATCTCAGTATAGGAGTCTTCATACTTATCCTTATAGGCAGTTTTCTCAGACCAGGGATGGCCACATTAAAAGCAAAGACTTCAAATTAAAAAGCTTTGTAATGAACTCTCCCATACTATACAATCTTTTCAACATTTTCTTTTTAGATTTTTCTCTTCTTCCCTTTCCGTTGGCTGAATGGGCATGTCTGTGAATCCCACAATCTTTGAAACCGCTGACATTGAATTCTAATGCTTTGAGTTATCAAGCATGACAGCCTCTGTGTTTAGGGCTTGCAAATTGAGAGCCACTAGGGAACAGCTTCACCTATCTTGCTTTGTTATGTATTTAGTTATAAAAGAAGAGATCTGGTTTTCCCAGATTAGTTTACTTACCAGAAAAAGCTATCACAGTAAGAGTAAAAAAAATGCATGAAGCTGAACAGGTTTGTGTCATTCTTTTTTTTATTATTAATAATGTTTTGTTTACCTATTACTGGACTTTATACAACTTTTGGGGAAGGAGAAATTGAAAACAGAACAGTATTACACCTTGGATGGAGTATAATGTAACCTACCTCCAATTTATGATTTCTTTAAGCTTTTCTTCTCTTAAAAGCTAAAATTTACCAGCTTCATGTTAGAACAAATAGATGACCTGATGTGAAAATTCTGGGTGATCAAACAGTGAGAAGAAACTCCATCTTCTCAATGTTTGTGAGTTTTCCAATCTCAAGATACACTTATTGCAACCAAGGTTCTAATGACAATATAAATTACATATATCCACAGTAGCCATCTGTTTAGGTGTCCTGTGTTTGAATGTGGTCAGGTAAAAGAGGAGCAACTTGTTTGATACTGACTTTTAAAAATACCTGATAGCAAATAATTTTAAAGAGCACCTATGTGAATTAATTCCTCTCTGACACTTCACAAATTATTTGTTTTAGAACTATATTTAGCTATCTTTTCTACAATTTCCTACCTAAGCTAAATGCCTGAGGGGGCACCAGTTTAGTTACAGAACAGTTAGTGTTACTAGAGATAGCAGATGAAGAGAGTAATTATCCAGGCTGGTTCTTTTTCTTCCCCTAATTTTTGTATTTTGTGACAGTGATAGCATTGAAACATGATGCCAAAACCGAAAACCAAACTCACTGCCGTCTAGTCAGATCCCGATTCATAGCGACCCCTCCTTGGGTTTCTGAGGCATTATCACTATGGAAGTAGATTGCTCAATCTTCTTTCTGAGGAGTGGCTGGTGGATTTGAACCGCCAGCCTTCTGGTTAGCAGTCAAATGCCTCAGGCACTACGCCACCAAAAAGTACTTTTTATACCCATTATACAATAAGTCTGTCCCAGATGTGTTTATTTACTGACTTCATGTTGATCAACTCTAGATGAGAGATTCTAATCCCCAGGCCCTTTTTTGGAATTGTTTAATTTTATTAAAACAAACAAAACCCCTCCTGAGCAAAACATTATATAAAAGATTTTCAAAAACAAAGTAAATGTTAAAAATTATCTTAAGATATATATGATAATTTCATCAGCACTGAGATATGCCACCAAACTTTGATATTTTAGATAAGAATTCACTGAGAGACTTTTGACTCTCAAATATGAAACAACTTTAAGGTTTTAACAATATTTTTTACTGAACAGGTTATATTTTAGGGCTGTTGTGTTTTTTTTTGTTGTTGTTGTTGTTTGTTTTCTTTTTTACTGTCGACATTTCCTTTCTCCCCTCAATTCTTTCAGTAACCACCAGTGCACACCTCTTGGGCACACCCTGACAGACGCTAATAGTCATGCTAAATTAAACTCACTAGGACCTGATAACTTAAGTTGGCGTCTCTGCATTGAACTGTGATCTGAAGCGTCCACTGTGACTGTCTCACAGGTTCCCGGTGCAGTGATGCCTTTAGGATTTTCTCAAAGGTCATGCCTGGATTCCTGCTGCCCTTTGGAGACTGCCCTGGTAAATCTGCTTTGGATTAAATCCTCTTTTTGAAGTAAGCGGTCATAATTAGATCCACTTATGAGAGCTGGCAGGATGCTGACCCCAGGCTTGCTTTCCCGTGGGCCAAGTTGCTGGGCGCCCCCACCTCCATCATGGGTTGTGGGGCAGCGACCCGGCCGCCTCCTCCCCCTGGGCTTGGCCAGGGCCAGGCTTTCTGCTCCGCGCCAGCTGCCACCCCACCGCGAAGCGGCCACAGCACCAGAAGCCCGGGTGCGGCTAATAAAGAGCTGGCGTTTCCGAACATAAGTGGGGGTCCTAGTGTGACTGTTCCGTGCCCTTTGTTTGCTTGTTTTGCAGTCTTTTCCCTTTCTCCCGAAAAGTCACTTTTGTGAAGAGAAAAATAGCCAAGAAATTTCCTTTGCAATATTTTCTTTTGTTTCTTCTGTGAGCATGAGTAAAGGCAGGAAGGAAGTGAGGCAAAGCTTCACATAGGCGAGGTGGTTTGCTCTGTATGGTCACCCAGCTGCTTCCAGTAGGTGTCCAGCTTTGCACACTGTCTCCACCCCGGACAGATTTTGGATGGGGGTGTGGGTTGAGGGGGAAGACTCCTGGCATCCAGGAACATTCTCCATACTGGTCCTGCTCTCTGAGGGTTTTTTTACTTTCTACCGAAACAGTATAGGTAATAAAAAAGGGATGCAGAGAGATAGGGTCAGTGGCCAGGCATGATAAGCAATCCAGATTTAGATACCTAATTAAAGCAGGAATCCAAGCTCTTAAAGACTTCAGAGACCATACCTTTCAAGATCGTCAGTCATTTCACAGGTGGAGAAATTGAGGCCTAGAACAGTGATAAAGTTTGGTGAAGATGACACAAGGCAGGCCAAAAGTCTAGCACTTTTGCACAAATATCCTTGTGCAAGATGATTTGTTTTATATTGTCTTTTTGTGTGTGGGCTCCCTACCTCCCTGTCCTTATGTCCAAACTACAAAAATCTTAAAAGACAGAATGATGGTTATTGTGAAGAGATCGACACACGGATATTACAACCAGTGTTATGTCTGGACTGTCAGAGTTAGAAGCTTCTGGACAGTAGTCTCGGGACTTGTCTTGAAGCTAAGTTTCTATAGCAGGTACAGTATTTTACTTAGACGGCATTGCATCTGGAATAGTTCTAGGTGGCGGATGATGGCTATTGGGGAGCTAAGTAAAGTGCTCCCCACATACACCAAATTACTCCTCTTGGTATAGCCACTGACCTAGATTCTATAAGTATAAACAAGAGGAGCAGAGCTATTTTAGGAGCTATTAAATTCCTTTTAAGAAGCTCTGGTGGTATGATGTCTAAGATATTTGACTGCTAACCATAAAGTTGGCAGTTCAAACTCACTAGCTGCTCTGTGGAAGGAGGATGGGACAATCTATCTCTATAAAGATTTACCACCTCAGAAATCCAAAGGTGGTCTCTGTGAGTCAGAATCGACTCACTGGCAGTGAGTTTGGTTTGGTATTAAATTCGTCTTATATTAAAATTCCACAAATATTTATTATGTACCTAAAATGGGCAATATATTGTTCTGGGCTTCCTTTATGCTGTGTCAACACACTGTGATCATAATTTATTACCATCATTTACTGCATATTTATTTTTACAGATAGTCATATTCCTAAATTTAAAAGAGGAAATAGCATGAAAAAATGCACTGGTTTAAGTAGCATTGTTAATAATAAAGATGAAAATATCCTTCATTTCATTATTAAGATGTAGATAAATAAAGCTCCCTTGTCTAAATACTATATTCTATTTCATCTATATTTCAAGTCAGCTTGACCTTTACAGGCATAATTCTGAGCATATGAGATCACCTTCACAGTTTGTACTTTATTCTGTGTCTAAACTGCAAGACTTGTGATTTTAATCTTAAGCTTCACAGGACTGCTCCAAGAATGTCAAAATAGAGAGAACACAGTTACATCAAAAGTGGTCTAGACTTAAAGAAATATTTAGGGGTGTGTGTGTGTGTGTGTGTAAATGATGTGGGAGAGTACTGTCTAAATCTATCACTGTAGGTATAGATTTTAAAGCTTTTGGAGTCTGTAGGCTCAGCTGGGACTATATAAATAGTTACGTCATCATATAATATTGCAGCAAGTCTTCCAAGTGTACGTTATTTTTTTAAGTGAAAATAAGCATCCCAAGAGAAATCACTTAACTTATGAAGCAGAGAATGTAGAAGCATAAGCATGAACAGAAGGGAAGCTTTCAAGCCCCATTTTAGTACTGTTTGTTTAGGTCCCTGGGAAAGTGGTTTGCCTGGTGGTCTGTGGGACAGTCTGCACCATTACATTTGCCCATGTAGGAAAATGGCCAGTCAGACTGAATTTACTGTTTTTGAAAACTGGCTCTAGTGGCTTGGGATCCAGAGAAATTTTCTTGACTTGCTTTATAGAAACAGATTCACACTCGGTCCCATGAAGTAATATCATTAACTTTCTTAGATTTCAATGCTGGATCTCTAAAGCATGGTGACAAAAATAGTCTTTTCTCACTGGTAGCTCAGAGAATCACATTAAAGCACTTCTCAGAAAAAGATGCTAATACTGTGTAAATGTTCAAGTCTTGTTAAGTAGAAAGTAGGCAATAGCTAGAATATATCAGCAGAAGAAAACTGAGCCTCTTCTCTGTGCTTAGCGCTCTGTTAGGCTGTTTTATAGCAAATTGAGCTTTTATTGACTTCTTACTGTGCTAGAGAAAAGGAGCTCTGGTGGTGTGGTGGTTAAGGCATTGATTGCTAACCAAAAGGTCATTGGCTCGAACCCACCAGCTTCTCCACAGAATAAAGATGGGGCAGTCTGGTTCTGTAAAGATTTATAGCCTTGGAAACCCGATGGGGGTCGCTAGGAGTCAGAATCAACTCAGTGGCAGTCAGTAATATGCTAGAAACATATGCCATCTTGTTTAGTACTTATAAAACTGTGTGATATGTAATTACTATTCCTGCTTGGATGGGGAAGCAGAGAGGTTAAGTTCCTTCCCCAAAAAGTCATTTGTTGATGTTGTTGTCAGGTGGCGTGGAGTTGGTTCCAACTCATAGTGACCCACTGTACCACAGAATGAAACACTGCCTGATCCTGCGCCATCCTCAAATTGTTGCCATGTTTGAGCCCATTGTTGCAGCCACTGTGTCATCTATCTCTATCTCATTGAGGGTCTTCCTCTTTTTTGATGACCCTCTACTTTACCAAGCCTGATGTTCTCTCTTCTTCAGGGATTGTTCTTTCCTGATAAAATATCTAAAGCACGTGAGATGAAGTCTCACCATCCTTGCTTCCAAGGAGCATCCTGGTTGTACTTCTTCCAAGACATATTTGTTTGTTCCTTCCATGGTACATCCAATATCCTTTGCCAACATCATAATTCAAGTGCATCAATTCTTCTTTGCTCTTCCTTGTTCATTGTCCAGCTTTCACATGTGTATGAGGCAATTGAAAATACCATAGCTTGGGTCAAGGGCAACTTAGATCACTTGCCAGCAGTTAATTGGAAGAATCAGGGTTTGAACTGAGATTCTTTCAGCAGAAAAAGAACTTTTTCTACTTCCAAGATCTCATCTTCTGATTAAAACGCATGTCTCATTTCTGCAATGAATGGAGAAGGAAAAAGATTATTTAGGAAGTTGGTCGGTGGCTTCTTGGACTGTGTATCCATTGTGGTGCAGTGAATTACTTGCAATGGCTCTTCTACCCATGATCTTTATGATTCTCACCAGATAACTGGGTGGAACTATGCAAATGTGAGGTGCTTTGCAGCCTACCAAGGGTATTGGTTAGCTTGTTAATAATATAAATAAGGCATATGGCACCCTTGTGGGGGTTGTTGTTGTTATGTGCCATTGAGTCGGATCTGACTCATAGCGACCCCTTCTTGGGTTTCCGAGGCAGTATTACTACAGAAGTAGATTGCCCAACTTTCCTTCTTTCTGAGGAGTGGTTGGTGGGTTTGAACCGCCAGCGTTCTGGTTAGCAGTCAAGTGCCTTAGGCACTATGCTACCAGAACTCCTGTGGGGGTGGGACTGTGTAAATAAGGTGTACGGAACCCTAAAGTGAGGATTGGTCAGTTTTGCCATCTTGCTAGGCTTAAAATGAGCCCTTGCAGAGGCAGAAAGGGGATCTAACTACTGACAAGAGAGAGCAGCAAGGAGTGGAGCACATCCCTGGACTCTAGATTCCTGCATTGGACCTCCTTGGCAGAAAGAATGGCAGAGAGACAGTGGCAGCAGAATCAAGAGACTGGCATGAGACAGAAAGGCAGGCTTCCTGGCCCATGGAGCAAGAAAGCTGAGGCTTGCTGACAGAGTAGGGTAGACCTATTGGCAGAGCTAAAAGGACTTTGTAACACTTGCCCAAGCAGGGCAGCGGCCAGGCCGAGAGGCCAAGGGCCAAAGAAAGGTGTGCTTAAGGGCATGACCGAGGGGAGGCTTCCCTGATTGAAGAATTATATCCTGGGTATTCCTAACCTGAATTATAACCTGTTACCTAATAAACCCAGTAATCAATAATTGTGAGTATTGTCTGTGAGTTTTGTGTGGCCATTGCAATGAATTATTGAACCTAGCAGAGAAGTAGAGAGTGCCATGGGGCAGTTGGTGTCAGAAATGGTGAAAGAAAAAAGGTTGGAGGGTGGTGGCACATCTGACCTCATAGGAATCAGCTTTGTGCTGTTACTGTTGATCCTTCTGTCTCCCCACTTGTGAAGTAGAGGAGGTCAAAGGATGCCGTCCCCATGCTCCTTTTGTACCCATTCCGTTGCAGGTTTAGGATTCAAATTCACAGAACCAAAGTTGCCAGACCTTAATTTGATCATGAAATATGCCACCTACTATCTACCACTTTGTCAGTATCCTACAGAGCTCCAAATTAGTTCATTCCATTTCAACCCCTGCTGAGGATTTCCATTTCCACCCCAGATATACTGAATCAGAATCAACATTGTAACAAGATACACAGGTGACTCATAGATCTTAGAGGTGATTCTTAGGTATACAGAAGAATCGCCTGTGTTATTTTGTTAAATTGTAGTTCCTGATTCAGTATATCTGAGGTAGAAATGGAAACTCTCAGCAGAGGTCAAACTGGAATGAACTGGTTTGAAGCCCTGGTATTCTACCAATCAGGAAATTTTTGGCAATAGGTAGTTTTTAGAAAAGGAGAGGAATTAGAATTTAGAAGCTCAACAACCCAGACAGAATATGTTTTATAGTTGATTTTCTGAAAGATTGTCAGGGTCAAACTCCACTTTCCAATTCTTCTTAGTCTTATAATATGCAATCCCAATTTTTACTGGAAAAAAAGTGTGATTGCAGTAAAGGAGGCTAGATGATATGATGTTACTCTTCATGCACAGCTTGGGTATATGTGTTGAGAGTGGGAAATGATGTGAGGGAGGTGATGTTACATCTCATTTGAAGGACCAGGCAGTCAGGGTGACCCAGGAAAACAGCTGGACAGGGTCGAGACATTTGGGGTTAAAAAAGATGCCGATTGCATTAAAAGATCCAAGATATAATGCTCCATAGAGCACTATAGAACTAGGAGCCTCTCCCCATCTTTAACCATGCACCTTGCTTCCCCCCCCCCCCAAATATGAACGAGTGCATTAAAAAATGCCCCAGAGGTTCATTTCACCTGATCCAACCTGTGCAAAAATGCTAGGTTTGGGTGGATTTGATCTTTTCTCCAAGCTCCTTGGAATGTTCATTCTCAAGGTCACTGAGCCTGTGATCTAAGACTCCTCAGTCTTAGTAATAAAACTTTAACAGGGATGCCTAGAAAAATGGGTTTGATTGATAAAATTTTCTGATTAACTGAAGATTTCACTGTGACTTAATTACTTTTACTGTCATAAAAATATTTCTCAAATACATTTTGCTTTCCTTTGAAAAATGTAATATACCACAAAGTCCAGTAAAACCATATATGATGATTCAGAATCATGTTATGCTGCTACTGGAGTGATTATGAATCTCACAACCTTAAAGCCTATTACGTTATATTTAAATGTCAAATGTGATTGCATTAAAGATTATTGTGGTAAAATATATATGTATATAACAAAAAGTTTGCCATTTTAACCATTTTTAAGTGTGTTATTCAGTGAAATTAATTACATTCACCATATTGTGCTCCTGCTACCACTGAGCATTTCCAAATGTTTTATATCCCCCCAAACAGAAACTTAATACCCTTTTAACATAACTTGCATTCCTTTCTCCCTCAACCCCTGCTAACCACTAATTAACTTTTGTCTTTATATATTTGCCCAAGCTAGATATTTCATATAAGTGGGATCATACAGTATTTGTTCTCGTGTGTCTGACTTATTTCATTCAGCATGTTTTTAAGCTTCTTCCATACTGTAGCGTGTATCAGAATTTCCTTTCTCTTTATGACTAATATTCCATTGCATGTTTATGGAATTCCTGGGTGGCACAAATGGTTAAGCACTCGTCTACTAACCAAAACCACATTTTGCTTATCCATTTATCTACTGATGGACATTTGGGTTGTTTCCACATTTTGGTTATTGTGAATAATGCCACAATAACACTGATGTACATGTATCTGAGTCTCTGCTTTCTGGTCTCTTGGGATTGGAATTGGCAGGCCACATGATAATTCTGTGTTTAATTTGTTGAGGAACTGCCAAGTTGTTTTCCACAGTGGTTGCACGATTTTACATTCCCACCAGCAATGTATGTCCAGTTTTTCCATATCCTCATCAACACCCATTAATTTCCATATTTTTTTCTGATAAATGCCATCACTAGTGAGTGTGAGGTAATATTATATTGTGGTTTTGATTTGCATTTACCTAATGACTGAGGAGCTCTGGTAGCATAGTGCTTAAGGCACTTAACTGCTAACCAGAAGGCTGGCGGTTCAAACCCACCAGCCACTCCTTGGAAGGAAGGTTGGACAATCTGCTTCCGTAGCGGTACTGCCCCAGAAACCCAAGGAGGGGTCCCTATGAGTTGGGTCTGACGCAATGGCACATAACAGCAACAACAACAGTTGAGGACCTTGAACATCTTGTGTCTGTTAGCCATTTCTATATCTTTGGAGAAAAATCTCTTCAAGTCCTTTGGCCAATTTTTAATTGGGTTGTTTGTTTTATCATTGTTGAGTTGTAGGGTTCTTTGTATATTCTAGATATTGAACCTTTATCAGATATATGGCTCCCAAATATTCTTCCCCATCATGTAGGTTGTCTCTTCACTTTCTTAATAAAGTCCTTTAATGCACAAACATCTTTCACTTTAATGAAGTCTAATTTATTTATTTTATTTATTTATTTTTGGTTCCTCATGCTTTTGGTGTCATATCTAAAAATCCATTGTCAACACAAGATCTTGAGGTTTTATTCTTATATTTTCTTCTGAGAGTTTTATGGGTTTAGTTCTTGAGTCAATTTTGATCCATTTTGAGTTAACTTTTGTATGTGATATGAAGTGTTGGTCTAATTTCATCCTTTTGCGTGTGGAGATCCAGTTGTCCCAGCACAATTTATTGAACAGACTATTCTTTCCCCACTGAATGGACTTGGCACCCTTGACAAAAATCAATTGTATGGTTTGTTTCTGAACTGTCAATTCTATTCCATTGAGTAGAGTATGGCACACTGTTTTCATTATTGTAGCTTTATAGTATGTTTTGAAACGGGGAAATGTGAGTTATTCTACTTCTGCTTTTTCAAGATTATTTGGAATACTTGAAACCTCTTCCCATTCCTTATGAATTTGAGAGTCAGCTTTTCCATTTCTACATAAAATGCTGTTGGAATTTTGATACGGATTGAATTGAATCTGTACATCACTTTGATTATTGACATCTTAACAAGATTAAGTCTTCCAACTCTAGAATACAGGATGTCTTTCTATATATTTAGGTCTCTAATTTCTTTCAAGGACCTCTGATGATGCAGTGGTTAAGGCATTCAGCTGCTAACCAAATGGCTGGAGATTTGAACTCACCAGCCTGCCACTCTATGGCTTCCATAAAGATTTATAATCTTGGAAACCCTATGGAGCAATTCTACTCTGTCCTATTGCATTTCTATGAGTTGGAATCAATTTGATAGGCATGGGTTTGGTTTGGTTACTTTCTTTCAGGATGATGAAAACATTTTCCTAATCTTAAGACTTAACCTTACTGAAAGTTTTGGTTGATTAGATTAGATGTATTTGGACTTTTATAATAATGACAACAGTACATGGACCAGGAAGGACCTTAATGATATTTTACAAAGGCTTCAGATCTTAGTCAAAGAAAGCTGACCAAAGGAAGCATTGAAAGGGAGAGCTTACAAGAAAAATGGGCAAGAAACATACTTTACTGTTTTAAATTTTAATAAGCCATGTAAGAATTCTTCAGGACTGTTATTTGATAGGCTGTTATTTTGGAAAAGAGAAACCTGCATGGTATATATGGTTTGTGCTTGATGACTAAGCCAAAGGTTGACAATTTGAACCTACCCAGCAGAACTGCCAAATAAAGACATCCATAAAAAATACAACCAAGAAAATTGGAGCAGTTGATGGTAACAGGGTTTTGTTTGTTTGTTTGTTTTTAATTCTAGAAGTCCTAGACTGTAAGACTCTATTTAGAATTTAAATATGAGGGTTAAGGAGCAAGAGCCCAGTATTGGGAGGTTATCAGAGTCTCTCTAGGTCTGAAGCAATCACTGAAAGAAATTTCAGGAAGTCTTCAGGATATTATCAGACAGTGTCTGAAACTCTTAAGTACCTGATTCACTGAAGAGATCTCTTCAGAGGGAAATAGAAGCAACTCCTTTCATACGGTCATATTTTCTGTCATGTGACCCTGTGAATGCTAGCCACAACCAGTTAGACTGGAAATTGGCAACTATCTTGGACAAAGGTCACACCAGTCTCAAACTCAAATGCCTCCAGGATCAGGCAATAAATGAGAGAAAGGAGACCTAGCTCATGTACAGACATTGCATTATGGCTAGGAACTGCTAAAATGGAAGGAGCATGATCGGACTACAGGGAAAATCAACTCAAGCTGATTGGTGCAATTAGACTTTAGGTCCAGTGTTGCAAATTCTTCTGATTTTTCAGGAAAAGACAGAATGCTGATTTTACTAAGATCTTCCAGTTTTTCCAATGTTGGTTCACATTTAAGTAATGTACCATGAACAAAACTATTTCTTTGTTATTATGTCTTTAAATTGACTTGTTTTCAACCTTTGATAGATATTAGGTAGGCCTGGGCTTATGAAGTTGCCTGGTGCAAGAACTCTACCAAATAGACAGTGACCCCTAACCTATTGAAACATTCTCTTGGGGCTTATGAAACAGAAAGAAATAAAGATAAGAGAAGCCAAAAAGAGACCTGTAGAGACACAGAGATTTTAAGAGTGAGGAATAGCCAATCACAGGACTTGGGGTACAATGGACACCTAATTCTGAGAGATAACAAGCATCAGGTCACAAACTCTGATGTTGGGTTACTAGAGCTGTAGGTACATCCTGAACAATGATGGACAATATTCTATTTCTCCCTAGGCCTATTTGGCTGTGTTTTACTTATTAGTTCACTTTTCCATATATTCTTTCTAAGAACTGCTATCCTCTTAGGTAACATGGGTGACTCAATCCCTTACAAGCTCAGAGAATTTGGGATATAATTATAAAATTGTTATAGCTTTCACATTATAATTTGGCCCAGGGAGTTATAAAAATTACTATAGTGTGATAATAATTGGATCTTTTCACTTAATATTTTCTGCTACCTGTGACCCATCCCCATATGGGCAGCTAAATAAACTCTGTAAGGGAAAGTTGTCACAGCTGATGTGTCAATATCTTGTCTTGTGGATTTCAAAAGCAAGGGTCTGGTTACAGGATTTGGAAGAATATGTAATCACTCTACTTCTTCCCCATTGAGAAGCAAAGGAGGTCTATGTGGCAGTGGGGGATAATCCAAAAGAAGAGGCTCTCTTCTCTGAACTTTTTTTTGGGGAGGATTAGTGTGTGTGGGGTGATAGAAACCCCTGATGGATTTGATATGAAGAATTTGAGAGAAGATTACCAAGTGGAGTCCAAAGACATGGCAAAACTAGTCATTCTTCCTCCAATAATTCAGGAATAAGAGAGTAAAAATCGGTGCCTGATATGTCCACTTGAAAAGAGCTTGATGCAGCCTCAAGATTTTTCCTATTATCCCTGCAAGGCCATGGGCATGGGAGTAGAGCTGGTACCCACTGAGTCAAGATCCTCAGAAGAAGACTGACAACTGATTTCAGAGACCACCGTGTATCTCTCTGAGGATGCCAATGTGGAAGAATGACCAGTATCCTTCTATGCATCATGCTAATGGTCCCAGAACATAAACCCAACTCCAGAATTAGGGTTTGCAGCCCTAGAATTAATTCAGGAGACCCTGACTTCACTAAAGAGTCCTTAAATTTACTAAAGGAAACATGATTTGACTGAGCTCACACAGAATTAATTAAGATAAAGAGTCAATCATCTGGTGAAATGGGAGTCCAAATAGGAATTATAGAAGATACAGAAAATGAGGATACTTGCACTTTTTGCACACATGAATTTGAGGCCTGTGATTAGTACTCCATTAATAAAATAATCCTTATGCTAAGGAGAAATAATCTGGTATTGTGTCTGGTTCCAGAGTTCTGATTATGTGCTTAAATATATCTCAGGTCCTTGAAAGGATCACTTGTGCTAAACCCAACCTTTTCAACCACAGTAACTTCTTCCCTGGGTTACTCTACTTATTTGCTGCCATATTCCCTCATTAGGTCTTCTCAATCACCTGTATTTTATTTGGAGCTAGATAGCTCTGAATTCAATTCCTGACTCTGCCACGTACTGGTCTATAATCTTGGACAGGTTATCTAACTTTTCCAGTTCTTGGTTTCTTCTTCTGTAGAATGACATAATGAATTATCTATCCCATGGAGTTGTTTGTATTTATAAGGTAATAAATATAAAATCCCTTCCACAAGTCATGTAATACATAAAAGTGATCATTTCTTCGGCTCATCTGTGAATTAAAGCTATGAGGAAAGCTACATAAGTTTAACTCACAATTCATAGTTCATCAAACGAAGACATTTTGAGAACAATACAAAGAATCAGAAAAATAAATGCTTTTATTGTTTTGGGGTCATTGTGCTTGTATTTAAATTTTAGGTAGACTTAGGAAACTGAAAACCTACTACAAACAATTAGAAAAGTCAATATATTAAGGTGGCAAGGTACAAAACTACATAGAATCAACATTCAAAACTGAATAGTTTTTATGTTTCCAAATGACAAAATAATGTAAATTATATTAAATTTAAATATACATTTTCTAGGGACAAACTTACGAATGTGAAAGCTCAACATAAAGAAAATTTTGAAATGCTACCAGGAGACATAAAAAAGACTGCAACCAATGGAAAGGCTGACCACATTCTAGGATTGAAGGATTCAGCATCATAAAGATGTTGAGAACCTTTATATTAATCCATCAATTTATGACTCTAGTAAAAATTAGCTGAAAGCAAAGAATGTAAAAAAAAGATGTTTACTTGTGTTTTATTGACTATGCAAAGGCATTCAACTGTGTGGATCATAACAAGCTATTGATAACATTGTGAAGAATGTTCACAATGTTTCAGGACACTTAGTTGTGCTCATTAGTAACCTGTACATAGACCAAGAGGCTGTCGTTCAAACACAACAAAGGAATACTGCATGGTTTAAAATCAAGAAGGGTGTGCATCAGGGTTATATCGTTTCACCATATTTCAATCTGTATGCTGAGCAAATAATTTGAGATGCTGGACTAGATGAAAAAGAACAGGGCATCAGGATTGGAGGAAGACTCATTAACAACGTGTGATATGCAAATGACATAATCTTTCTTGCTGACAGTGAAGAAGACTTGAAGCACTGATGAAGATCAAAGACTACATACAGTCTTCAGCATAGATTATACCTCAACATAAAGAAAACATAAATCCCCAGAACTAGACCAATAAGCTACATCATGACAAATGGAGAAAAGATTGAAATTATCAAAGATTTCCTTTTATATGGATCCACAATCTACACCCACTTAAACAGCAGTCAAAAAATCAAACATCATATTGAACTGGGAAAATCTGAAAAAGACCTCTTTAAAGTGTTGAAGAGCAAAGGCATCACTTTGAAGACTAAGGTGAGCCTAACCCAAGCCATGTTTTTTTTTTTTTTTTTTTTCTCATATGCATGTGATAGCTGGACAATGAATAAGGAAGACCAAAGAAGAATTGATGCCTTTGAATTGTGGCGTTGACGAAGAATACTGAAAATATCATGGACTGCCAGAAGAATGGACAAATCCGGCTGAACAAGAAGTCAGCTAGAATGCTCCTTAGATGTGAGAATGGCCAGACTTCATCTCACCTACTTTGATAATGTGGGCAAAAAGACCAGTACCTACACCATGAGATCCTCAGCTTATACGACTACAAGACCAGAACTAGATGGTGCCTGGCTACCACTGTCAACCACTCCGAGGGAGATCTATGTAGGAGATCCTGGATAGAATGAGAGAAGAATGTGGAACAAAACTCAAAATTATTTTTTTTTTAAAAAAGGGATCAGGTTTGCTGGTCTGATAGAGTTGTATGGAACTCCTGAGACTATGGCCCCTAGATGCCCTTCAGGTCTGGAATTGAACTAATTCCTGTGGCTTCCAGACAAACAAAAGACAGGCATATGAGGTGAACGTTTATATTAGGTAGATACACTCCTGGAGAGAACAATCATGGGAGAATAGAAGGGCTGTGTATGCACAGGGAGGCAGCTCAGAGGGCAGGAGTGCATGAAGAGGGAAGGACACAGGGAAGAGGTAACTATGAGGAGAAAGTGGGAGGGAAGCTGTTGCATTGTGGGAAATTGTAGTCAATGTCATGAGACAAAGTGTATATGAGCTGCTGTATGGAATGTGAATTTGATCTGTAAACTTTCATTCAAGTCACAATTTAAAAAAAAAGAGAGAGACCAGTGCCTGGATAAGGATATCATGCTTGGTAAAGTGGAAGGTCAGAGAAAAAGGAGAAGACCCTCCACAAGATGGATTGACCTAGTGACTGCAAGGATGGGCTCGGGCATAGCAAGTTTGCGAGGCTGGTGCAGGACCGGGCGGTGTCTCATTCTGTTGTACGTGGGTTGCAGTGAGCCAGAGTCAGCTCAATAGCACCTAACAACAACAAATACAAATACCATGAGGATGGTTTTAAAGTCTGGGAACCAAATAAGGTAGTTCTAAAATTCATGTGAAAAATACACAAACAAGAATATTCAAATTTTGAAAACAAAAACTAGTAGAGAAAAAAATTTCCTATAAGAAACAAAAACTTATTTTAGAACTACAGTAATTAAAACAGTGTAGCACTGGTACATGAACAGACAGATCATTGGAGCTGGTAAAATATCTGGGAATAGATTATATTAGATATGAAAATACAATATATGATAAAGATAGCATTCCAAATCAGTTAGAAAAAGCTTGACCCCTTAGTAATCGCTATTATGATAGTCCTTTTTATGTACAGATAATTTACTTGTCAACATGGAGCACAAGTAATCATATTTTCATAAGGGTTGTTTTCCTCTGGCCTGATCTAGTTTCTTTCATTTGAGGAGAACCATCCATATAACAATTGTGGTCTATGTAGGAAGAAAACTTAGCATTTAAATTATTAAGTATCCAAAGAACAGATAAATCCTATGTAATAAAAAATTATATGTGCAGAGTAAAATATAAATATGAAATATATATCTTGAAAATGATGACTTTCTACAAAAAAAGCAGTACTACGATTTTAGCTACATAAAATTTTATGAAAAGTCAAGTATGTGGTAACTATAAACATTCTTTTGAAGAAAAACTGCTACAGTAATTTTGCTGAAGTCATAAATTTGCTGTCATATTTCTATAACTTTGTATATTCAGAAAATTAATAAATTAAAAAGAAGTGATAAGGTACATTTTATACCTTAAAAAGAATAAAAGCTTAAACTCAACTTGGACTGACTTATTAGAATCACCTAGGGAATAATAATTTTCTTTTCCCAACAGCTGCATAAAGCAAATTAATGTAAAAAGTAAAAGTAGTCAAGAGTGTTGTATCTAATATTGTACCAAATTGAGTGATTTAAATGCAAATATTTTTTGCAGAAGTTATTGTGTGGAGGCAAGTGGAGTCCTGATACAAATGCACTTATTTAAAAGATCTAATACAGATTTACTTCATAATTTTTGTATAAAAAGTTGATGGCAATACAGTATGTGTATACAAATTAAAATTTACGCCTACTCTCATGGTTACTTTCAAAGGAGCTCTCGTGGCACAGTGGTTAAGGCATTTGGCTGCTAACCAAAATGTCAGTGGTTCGAACTCACCAGCCACTCCACAGGAGAAGAATGAGGCCATCTGCTTCAATAATAGCCTTGAAATTTATAGCCTTGAAAAAACACGATGGGGCAGTTCTACTCTGTCTTATAGGATTGCTATGAGTTGGAATTAACTCAATGGTGTTTTGGTTTGGTTTCATGGTTAACCAGAGAGCCCTCAGGGACTGGGACAGATGAGAATTTTTAAAGAATACACAATAAAAAAATCATTAGGACATAATGAACAATCAGTCCAACTAAAATAATACTTTAACAGAAAAATGTACAGTCAGTAATCACAGCTTCAGTCTTCCCAAGTGGCAAACATATGGACAGTGAATAATTAGTGCTTTACATTAACAGATTTTTATTCTTTCTGATATTCATGTATTATTATAAAAGTATACTATCAATTGTAATCCAGATATTTGATATTTGTATGTGAGAAAATGCAAAACCAGTGTCCTGTAGATTATTATTACTATTATTAACTGAGATGTGTTAGTGAGATGTATAAGTTCTAGAGAAAACAGCTGATTACAGCTCGCAAAAGTAACTGGATTAAAAACGATTGATTGGAGTTTTTGTTCCTAAATTCCAAACTAGTTAGGTTGAATTCTTAACTGAACTGATGGCTTGTTTTGCCATTGTGGACCAAATCAGATCTTGAGAAATGAGAGGTGAGATTTTTATTCTGAAATGAAAGCCCTGGAAGATGCCACTCTAAATGGTCAGCCATTTGTCACAATAATAAATATCAAGCAAATGTATTTCTGCACGTATTCATACACCAACAAAGAGTTAAGAAGGAAATGTGCTCGAAGGTGTGTAGTCTCTTAGCCTCACAGTGAATGGCTGCATTACTTTTATATTTGCACTCTTTTTCCAGGGTGGAAGAAGGTACTCAGATTAGCATTACAAATCCTGGACTCTAGAGAGAGTTGGAACTTGGGAGGGGGTTGTTTTCAGTGTTTGGAGGTTGCTCCTCTCCTGCTTCTTGACCGTGTGTGCATTCTTTTTCCAAGAAGGCTTGTGTTTGGAAAGTATTTCATGGTGGTGAAAAGTTTGAACAGAAAAGATTAATCAAAGGTTGAGTCTTTCATGTTCAATGCATAACATATTCAGTTTTTGGATGTGAATTCTCAGCCAAGAAACTATTCAAATAATATTCAGGGACTGGATGTGAGCTTCAACTGCAAATAAATTAGAAGTCAACTTTACTTAGTCTTAACTCATTTCTCTTAAGTTTGGAAATGTGTTGCCTTAAAGATTTTCTTTATATTTTCTGCAGAGCTCCTAAGACCTTGTAGGAGTCACTGGGAGTTAGTTTCATTTATTTTATTCTTAAATGCTTAAGGAAGTGCATGGGTTGAACTAAAGTGTAAAGGAAACTGTAAATGGTAGAATACAACTGCTCCACATCTAGAGGGCCATTAGAAGGGAGGAGCACTCTAGTTTACCTAATCTTTGTCATTTATTAAAATGGTACCAAATCTCATACTGTAACCAGGGTAGTGCTCTCACTTCACTACTTATCTACAATCACCATTTCTCCCTTCAATACTTTCTAATTATTGAAATACTTTTTGCTCAGTTTTTCAATGTTTTCAGACGTGTCTGGCTTTTCCTACTTATTGCTGTCGACTTACAGTGACCCCTCCTTGGGTTTCCCAGGCAGTATCACTATGGAGGTGAACCACCAGCATTCTCTTTAGCAGTCATATGCCTTAGACACTATGCCACCAGAGCTCCTGGCTTTTCCTAGAACATATAACATACTATTTTGGATTATATTTCTCCCAAGAAAGGAGGCATAACTATGTGCAGAACTACTGCCCAGATTTAATACACCATTCCCAAGCCTCCAGGGAAAGATCCTGGAAGAATGCTCCCTTCCTCTAACTAATGCCAATATAGTGCTTCTAGTATGTCCTATAGCTTTCTGTTCCTGGCCTGCCCACTCCACTCTCACCCCCATAAGACATCCACTCCTCAAAGTTCTGGAGCACAGCCTCCTGCTGCTGAAAAAAAAAAAAAAGTCTCCTGAGATGAAAGAACATTGAATTGGCAAGCTCAGTGATCGCCCACACACTGAGAAACTTCCCACTTACCACATGCTAAATTAGATTTTTCTCATAATGCTCAGGAATCATGTCCTCTTTATTTCTTCTCTTCCTGATAAATTTGAATAAGGAGCAATTATCAGAAGATTTGAGTTTTGTCAGGTCATAAGTTTCAATGACAACAATATACCTAAAGGATGAGAGGAGCCTGGCTATTCTTTTTCTCTAGGATCCAGTACTCTATTCAAAACTTATGATTATTTTAGAAGATCACCCCTCACAGCAAACTCAGGACTCAACCTGGGGATCCAGAAGGACAATAATACTTTACATGTGAATTATATTACTTTGGAGAATACATTTTAATTATAAATACTAAAAAGTATAAGGCAGGGAGAGCTCCCATTTGGCTCTATGCTATTCATAGCAAAAACGATCTCAACATTGCACAGGCATGCTACTTACTAAAGGTGGATTTGAAAACTAATCAGATGAATGTAGAAAGTCACTAATCTTCCTGAAATAAAAATGGTATTTCATTCATTGAGTAAACGACAATTGAGTGAAATCCATACTTGACCTGCTCATTTGCTTCTCTTTCTCTCAGCCTTCTAAATATAATCCACCAGTAAGTTGTCTTGATTTTACTTCTAAATTATATATGGAATTTGACTGTTTTTCTCCAGTATTAATGTCATTGCCCTAGACCAAGGCAACAGCTTAGTCCAAGCTACCATCACATTTCTTGTCTGGGCTACTGCAATAGATTCCTTTAAACTCCTTATTTCCACTCTTGTCCTCCCTATCCCCAACTGCATTCTCTACATATTGGTCATGCAAATCAGATCCTTCAGAACAAGATCCAGCTCCTTACCAGAGGGTAGTAAACTGGGCCAAGTCAACATGTTTGTTTCCAATTGTCAGATCTTGTTGGAAGATATTGGTAACTCATTACAAGTGATACATCATAATGAAAACAACTCTCCAACTGAATTTTGCCAGAAAGACAGTTATTAACAAGCGATATTTGTAAGCTTGATGAAGTTCCAACACTGTCTATCCTATAGATATGCTGATAAGTTCTTTGCATTAAAGTTTCAATCAGGATAGATACAACATATTCTGGTACAAGATCAGCTTATTTTCTGCATAGGTCAGGTGGTGGAACCCTGCTATATTTAGGGGACAAAGGACCAAATAGAGGCCTGTTGTTGTAATATTCCAAAGGCCTTTAGGCTGCTGGTCTCAAGAGGTACTTATGCTCCATTCATACAAGGATGGAAGTGGCATATATCTTGAACCACTTATTTCACCAGTAAAAAATGATTTCTAATATTTCGTATGCTAACTAGAAAATCCTCAAGTGTAGTGTGAAGCTCTTGAATCTTATCATAGTTATCTTTGGAGCATATACTCCTCATAAATGTACACTGCATACCCTAGGTATAGAGAAAGACTAATTCACACACACAGACTCACATACTCCAGACTTGGGTTTTTTAAAAAATAATTAGGCTGTGCATCCCACAGCCTATTCATAAAGAATGAGTAGCTGTGGAACATTGTCTGATATAGGGCCAGAAGATGAGCCCCTCAGTTTGGAAGGCACTCAAAATAAGACTGGGGGAGAGCTGCCTCCTTAAAGTAGGGTCAACCTTAATGACTTGGATGAAGAAAAGCTTTCAGGAGCTTCATTTGCTGATGCAAGCATGACTCAAAATGAGAAGAAACAGCTGCAAATATCCATTAATAATCATAACATGGAATATGTGAAGTATGAATCTAGGAAAATTGAAAGTCACCAAAAATGAATAAAAATAAAAATCAATAGCCTAGGCATTAGTGAGCTGAATGGACTGGTATTGGCCATTTTGAATTGGTCTACTATGCCAGGAATGGCAAATTGAAGAGGAATGCCCTCACATTCATTGTCAAATAGAATGTTTCATGATATATCCTGAAACACAACACTATCAGTGATAGGAAAATACCCATACACCTACAAGAAAAACAAGTTAATACAACTATTGTTGTTGTTGTTGTTATATGCCGTCAAGTCAGACCCGACTCATAGCGACCCCTCTTTGGGTTTCCAAGGCAGTAGCACTATGGAAGTAAATTGCTCCATCTTCCTCCTGAGGAGTTGCTGGTGGTTTTGAACCGCCAGCCCTCTGGTTAGCGGTTCAGTGCCTTAGACACTATGCTACCAGAGCTCCCATTACAACTATTACTCAACCAGAATGTTCCTTCGAAGTGAGGATGGTGAGACTTAATCCCACATACTTTGATCGTATGACCAGGAGAGACCAGTCCCTGGAGAAGGACATCATGCTTTATAAAACAGCGAGAAAGAGGAAGACCCTCAATGATGCTTATTGACACAGTGGCTACAATAGTGGGCTCAAACATAGCGATAATTGTGAGGATGGTGCAGGACTAAGCAGTGTTTTGTTCTGCTATGCATAAGGTCACTATTAGTCAGAACCAATTTGATGGAACCTAGTAATTACGACAACAACAGCTTAAGTCGTCTTCGCCCTGCCTGCTGGCAATGCAGCTGGCACTTGTACCTCTTTCCTTGCTCTCCATGCACTAGCTGCACTGCACTTCAGTCTGTTCCTGGAATCTCCCACACTCATTCTTATCTCAGAGCATTTGCTCATGCTGCACCCTGTCTGGAGCCCTCTGCCTCCGCTCTTGCATAGCTTATTCCTTCTGAATCTTCTGCCTCAGTGTCATTGTCTCAAGAAAGGCCTTTGTAGAGCAGATCTTCTGCCCTTAGTAGTGTCTTTTGACAACATCCTATTCCCTTTCCTCTGGACATTTATCACTAGCCTGTAAACTCTACCCAGGTAGGACTCTTGTCTATCTTGTTTACCTTATATTTCCAATACCTAAGACAATGCCTGGATCATAATGCGCAATCAATAAGTATTTGTTGAATCAGTAAATACAAGGCACTAGACAGTTCAAAGTCTAACAGTCAGACATTTCTAGCTACTGCGACTCTTCTTGCTAGGTGCCAGCAAGTAGATTTTGACTCATAAAGACACTGTGACAAAGCAGAACTGCCCCACAGAGTTTTGTAGACTGTAATCTTTATGGCAGTAGATCACCTGGTCTTTCCCCCAGGGAGCTACAGCGTGGGTTCAAACCTCCTACATTTCAGCTAGCAGCCAAGTGCTTAACCACTGCGTCACTGTGACTGTGTTATATCGTCCAGTGAAATATCTCCCTTAGACTCGACAGCACATAACAACAACAACAACAACATGTTCCTAGAGGCTCTCAATAAGGAATATAATTTAGCCAAGGACTGTTAATTAATTATAATAAATATTTACAGGTATTTTAGGTGGCCATTAATAAAAGGGCTTTGAATTAATTTTGAGTGCAGCTGTTTAGTAGTATTGGAGAAAAAAACAAATCTGTGATTGACATTCATGGTATTTGTTTTAAAGATTTTTCAAAAGTAACAAACATTTCCTCTTGCTATTATCATGTGTCTCTAAATATTAATTTGATATGGTTTTAACATAATGCCTCCCTTGGACTATTAACTCAAGCTTGAATCACCAGAGAAACAAGCTGAACACAAGATGTCACTTGATGATATCATCAATCCTGATCTCCTGATACCCTTTTTAAACATGAGTTTATATTGTCTGTGTTAAAAATAAACCACTGATTTACAGAGTACCTACTATCATCAAAATGAGTAAACTGTCCACAAACATACTATTTATTTATTGTGGGTCCACTATTTATCAGACTATCTCATTGATTCACATAATCTTGTTTAATTCTAACAACCTTGCAAGTTAAAATCCCTATTTTTATTATTTAAAAAAAAACCCAAACAAACCTACTCTTACTGACTTGATTCTAATTCATTTAGTTATCTTCTAGGACAGAGTAGAACTACCCCATAGGACTTCCAAGGCTGTAAATCTTTATGGAAGCAGACTGCCTCATCTTTCTCCAATAGAGTGGCTGGTGGGTTTGAACCACCAAACTTTTGGTTACCAGCCCACTGCTTTTACCACAGCGCCACCACAGTTATGAAACACATCCATAGTAATCTGTCAAGTAACAGAGCCAAGATTTACTCTTCAGTCTACAGATCCATCCCTAAGATGCCCCTTTCCATCCACACTAGCGCAGCCTCACATACATCAAGGGTTGGCAGCAACTGCTTCTTTTTCCTTTTTCTTCTTGAATTTCAGTTTTTTCTTCTTGAATTTCAGTTTTTTCCATCTATATTAAAATTGCTAAAAACAAAATGGAAACAGAGAAGAACAACTAATTGGTTCAGTGTCTGAACCATGATTGCTGCTTCATGTAGGTTTTACTAAAACAACTCAATAATCAAAATCATTTATTCATGGAGTAAATATTATGCTAAGTTCATGCTAACAAAAACTTAGACAGATTCTTAAAGAAAATGGTATAATTAAACATTACAGCTATAGAAAAACAATTATCTATTTTTTATTTGTATTATTTTCTATGACATAACATAATGGCTTATATTTATATAATATGACAAAATATCTGGGTACTTCAAATGCTCTGCAAACACTTAATTTATTAGCCTTAAAGTTATTTTGACTAATTTAGTATCGTGTTTTTATTTCATGATTAAAATGGAATTTCTTAACATAAGTATTGTATGTATTCTGTGTTTTGGGATTAGAGAAAAAAACCTGGAACTCTAAATTGCCTAATGGCTTTTTACGGACTCCTGGTAGCACCATGGTTAAGTGCATGGCTGTTAATCAAAAGGTTGGCAGTTCAAACCCACCAGATGCTCTGCAGGAGAAAGATGTGGCCATTTGCTTCCATAAAGATTATAGCCTTGGGAAAACTGACGGGGCAGGTCTTTCTGTCCTATAGGGTGACTGCAAGTTGGAATAGACTTGATGGCAGCATTGTTTTTTTGGACGGCTTTTTGACTGAATTCATCATGCACTCAGAAAGGATACCAAAACCAAACCCACTGCCACCAAGTCAATTCTGACTCATACTGACCGTGTAGGACAGAGTAGAACTGCCCCTGGCTTAAGTCTTAACAGAAGCAGACTGCCATGTTCTCCAGTGGAGCAGTTAGTGGGTTTGAACCATCAACTTTCTGTTTAGCAACCAAGCCCTTTAACCACTGCACCACCAGGGCTCCTTCTCAGATAGGGAAGAGACAAGAAAAAAAGGAAGCAAACACACACACACACACACACACACACATACACCCAAGAAGGAAGGAAAAAAGAAAGAGATTTGGAGGGGATAAAAGGCTTTGGAAACATTTGTATGAATGATGATCTAGACATTCCTTACAATGTAGGTGATATATTCACCCACTATTGTTTATTTGTGTGTGTAGCAGATTTTTGCTATTTAAAAACATTTTTAGGGAAAGAAAGAAATTCAGGTAAAATTTTTTGTTAAGACAAAATGACTTTTAATGCAGAACTTGGTATTCTGGAGCCCACACTGTAGGAGTGTTTTCATTTAGATGCAAGTAAATTAACCTGCACTTTGGTTGAAATTTGTATCCCCTCCTGTTGGCTGAATCATAGATGAGACTCTAGTGGGATCCCTATTTAAATACCAGCATGGGCTGAATAGAACAGTACAGAGTTTAGCGAGGATGAGAAATCAGGAGTGAGGCCCGTTTGACACTTTCGGCATATCTTTTATTTAGATCATTCCTGCCTCTCCAACTTCATCTGCCTCCCCACTACATTTTCCTGTGTTGAGCGTAAATCCCGTTAACTCACTTTGCTTAAGAGCTGCCTTCTCTTCCAGTCCCAAACAGCTCCACCCCTTCTCACAGACCAAAGTAAATCTGCACAATAATGAGCCATATAAGGGAGAAATGACATCATCAGTTAGTGGTCCCGAGCTGTTTTACACAACATTCACCTTTCATTGTTCTGATGACAGGGCTGGAATGTGACGGTTAATTCCCTGTGGAGTAGGGGGCTGAGCAGGGCCTGCTGCTGTTGAACAAACTTCAGTACCCCCTTATAAAAAACAAAAACAAAAAAAGCTACTATGTTTCCTAGTCATAAGGTAAGGAAGTCAAGATCTGTTTTGATTTAAGCAATGTTGGTTACTCTAGTCCATTCGCATTTCATTTGTTGATAGGCTTACTTGTCAGTAAACTCCTTTCTAAGTATTATTGCATAGAGCATCTTGGAGGCTGGGTTTGAACATTTGTAGAGCCCTAGTAATCTGATGAGGGCGGTAAGAATTGGACAACCTTTCATCTGTAGCTACAGGTTTTACTGAGTATAAAGGGTGATAACCCTTGAAAATGACCAGTTTATCGTGGCTTTCCTTGATATTTTGAATCCTCGATTGGAATCCTTGATTGAAGGCCAACATGCACCTTGTGGTATGAGGAGTGTTCCTGTTTTTCTGTGTAGGGACAAAATAATCTCATCCTACAGAAACACTGGGAAATTTGTAGCACAACCGACTCTCTTACCTTACCATAAATCCTGCTAAGTTGTTCGGAGCCTTTTTATACACTTTCTGTGTATTGTAACTCTATCTTCTAATTTATGATTTCTTGATGAGCAAAACAACAAAAACTAATTTGAGGTAAAATGTTATTTCTAAATGTGTCTTGTGGTCATTGTTTTGTGGGGTTTTGGCAGATTTCTCTTTGCAAATTTGAAAAAGAATTGTAAAAGGTCTGCAGTACATTAGAATGTATAGTGATCCTGAGCAAGTTTGTTCTGACCCATCAGCTTCACAGCATTAACAAGAATAAGAATGCAAGTAGGTTTGATTTCAAAGTGGGAATGAGATTAAAGTTGAGACTATGTTAAACAATTGTGTAAAAAGTTCAACTTTAGAAATTTTTAAAAATGCCAAAAAAAAAAAAAAAAGCAAAAACACTGTCTGAATTCAGCAGAGTAAAAAATAAACAGATTGTATTCAGTGCTCAGTAGGGTTAGAGAGTACTGTGAGCCTTTCACGAAACCTTCACTTTGCTCAAAACCAAATTTTTATAGCATAATTTCAGATTCACATAATCTGCTTCATAGAAATTTGAACATTAAGTGAAAGTGGTATGGTTTGCATTTGTGTAGATTTACTTTTGTGTAATATTGATTATTAATAATGTTTTGTCTATGTGCTTAAAGTGATGAAAATCTTGAGTTCACTACATTGATCTGTGTAGATTCTTAATGCCATGTGACTGAATAACCTTCTATTTACTTGTAAAACTAAATATCCTTCCCACAACAGAATGTTGTTTTCTCTAGATTAACTATACTCAGGATCAATTCAAAACAGTCTTGGTTTTTCGGAATGTTACATTAGCCTTAAGTGTTCCAAAACTGGATAAAATATTTGTTAGGTAAATGTTCATATAATTTTAAAAATATTTAGTAAATTTCACATTAAAAAACATATTTTAAAGGTTTTCAAAGACCTTTAGATACAATGGCAATTAAATATATGCACAATTTTAGAGAAAGAGGGTTAATTTTCTGAGTATATGAATGCATGCTGTTGAAGAGCAAACTGAGTCTTTGTTAAAATTAAAGCAAAGAGTTTTATTGAAGAACAGAATGACCAAGACTGGGTAGCACTTCGTGAGGATTCATCAAAGTACTCCAACGAGAGGATTTTTCAGAGTTTAAGTGTAGAAAATCCAGGAATTTATAAGAAAAAAATTCTGATTGATGGAAATTTACAAAATCATGCTTTAACAGACACTAGAGGATTCCAAGATCCCATGAACACTGTTTTGTTAATCATAAAGTTTGTGTCAGTTAAAACCACGGTGGTGCAGTAGTTAAAGCGCTTGGCTGCTAACCTAACCAAAAGGTCAGTGATAAGAATCTATCAGCCACTCCACAGGAGAATGATGTGGCAGTCTCCTTCTGTAAAGATTTAGTTTTGGAAACCCTATGGGGCAGTTCTACTCTGTCCTATTGGGTCACTTTGAGTCGGAATCGACTAAAGCAATGGATTGGTTTTGGTTAATCTATGGAGATTTTAGGGCCAGCCTAAATGAATATCCTTCCTGGGAGCAGGCTGTGGGAAGAGAGGGGAGGAGGGGAGCCAATAGGCTTCCAAAGGTATGCTGGCTAGCCGACTTTTGAAAGCCAGCTGAGAATAAGCAATAAACAGTAAAAAATGGAGTCTAGCCTGTAGCTCTGACGGAAGCTCTCCTTATGCAAAGCACTTAGATTGTTTAAAGCTTCTTTACAATGGAAATACACTACTGTAAGTGATTTTTATACTTAAGTTGTTTTGCTACTTATTTCATGTCTACATTTTTAAAACAAATTTTATTTATTAAAATAGATTTACCCAAGAGACAGATTAATAGTATATTTATAAAAAGCTTCACAATAGAATATTATTTTATACTGTGAGCTTTCATAATGTATAAGCATAAAATCATTAAGTATAAACTTAAAACCATAACTTTTTCCCAGCACTCCATAAATGCATGTAGAAAGTAAAGTGAGGTATATAATATTTGTACCTTTGTGGATGGTCTTCAGTTTGTTTGAAGTCTCAGGAAATTTGATACCACCTCCCAGCTCTTTCCTTTTCATGTTCAGTATGACCACAAGCATATCCCACAGTGAAGAGCTGGCTCTGCCTAAGCATGTGGGAGGACACTCTCACATTGTGATTTCAGGGACCTAAAACTCACTTGTATCAAAATAACTTACCCACTCTCTGACTTCCTTAGGGGATTCCCTTCATTTAGCTATTTTCTGAGGGAGGGAAGCACACCTGTTACCTGGATGTTCCCAGATAATTAGGTGTGATGAACCTCACTGACACATTTTTTGGGCCCAGGAAAGGAAAGGCCTCCTAGGATTCTGGAGGGGAAGGGAAGGGGCCACCTGGAAGCAACAACCCAAGGCAACAATTTCGGCAACAAACTTTCTGGCTCGTGGCTTTTCCTGTACATAGTGAAAAATCATTAAGTAAATTAATCTTTGTTCCTTAAAAACAACACACAAAAGATCGAGCAATATCTGCTTTCTATCATTTTAAAAAGATTTCAGTTGACCAGTCAGAGAGGGTGTTTGAAAAGTGCTGTGAACAACTTAGGAAATATGTAAACACAATAAAAGGCATATTGTTATGGGTAGAAACTACTCATCCATGCCCACAACATAAACAATAACATTTTTAAGTTTTAAGAGAGAACTTATCTTTTCTTCTGTTCCACCAATAGAAGCACCCACTCCCCTTTGCCTGTCTCCTCCCCACTGTCTTTGAAGAATTTATTCCTGTGGGGAGGGAGGATAACATAAATTGGCAGTAAATTTCAATTTAGCATTATTACTAATAATATGCAACATTTACACACTGCTGTCGAGTCGGATCCGACTCATAGCGACCACTCCTTGGGTTTCTGAGGCACTATCACTACAGAAGTAGATTGCCCAAGCTTCCTTCCGAGGAGTGGCTGGTGGCTTTGAACTGCCAGCCTTCTGGTTAGCAGTCAAATGCACTAGGCCACCAGAGCAACATTTAATGGGTACTTACGGGAGCTCTGGTAGCATATTGCCTAAGGCACTGGACTGCTAACCAGAGGGCTGGCGGTTCAAACCCACCAGCAACTCCTCAGAAGGAAGATGGGGCAATCTACTTCCGTAGTGATACTGCCTTGGAAACTCAAGGAGGGGTCACTATGAGTCGGTCCGACTCGACGGCACATAACAACAACAACAACAAACCTTTATACATAATAATTCATGTAATTCTGACAACGACTTTGTGAATTAGGTACAATTATTATCCCACTTTTATAGAGGGGAAAACTGAGGCAGCAATAACTTTAGAAATTTGTTGAAGTTAATAGGTGATAGAACCAGAATTAAATTTAAATGTCTGGCTTTAGAGCATGAGCTCCGAACTACTACCCTGAGGGTGAATTTTGAAATGACAAGTATCAAAATATATACATGTACTTTCTGGTGATGGAAATTATTGACACTGCCAAAAAGCGAAAACAGCAGAGTCTTGTTGCAATTAAAAGTAAGGAGCTTTTATTTAGAGGCATAGCAATTTGCAAATTGGGAATCACAAGGTCCAGAGGATTCTGAACCCAGTGATCCAGGAGGAGAACAGTTCAGGGACTTTTTATAAGAAAATACAAAGAATTTCAACAAAAATTCAGTGATTGGTTGGCATTTAGGTAATGATTACAAAATTGAGTGAGAATACATCTGAAGACCAAAGAAGAGTTGATGCTTTTGAATTGTGGTGCTGGCAAAGAACACTGAAAGTACCATGGACTGCTAAAAGAACTAACAGATCTGTCCTGGAGGAAGTGCAGCCAGAATGCTCCTTGGAAGCGAGAATGGCCAGACTTTGTCTCACCTACTTTGGTCATGTTGTCAGAAGGGACCATTCCCTGGAGAAGGATGTCATGCTTGGTAAAGTGGAGGGTCAGCAAAAAAGGGGAAAGCCCTCAATGAGATGGATTGACACAGTGGCTGCAACAATGGGCTCAGGTGTAACAAGGATTGTGAGGCTGGTGCAGAACCAGGCAGTGTTTCATCCTGTTGTACATAGGGTTGCTATGAGTTGGAGCCAACTTGGCGACACCTGGCGACAACAACAACATCTAGGAGAATGCAAGGAACTTCAATAAAAATTCAGTGTTCAGCTGACATTTAGGTAATGGTTACAAAATTGGATTTATATGTCTGGCCTTGAAACAATCATGAGACCCTCTTTGTGTGACCACAGGGAGGACATGCATAATTCTAAGTTTTATCTTGAGTAAGCATTTGTTCTGAGAGTTGTTTTGCACTCTACTGAACAGGGTGTATTCTTAACAAGCAAAACCCTAAAGCAAACAAAATCACATTCTTCTTTAAAATTGTTTACCAAGTAATTTTCTCAAGGTATAATGGAGAGTTTCAGAAATGACAGGCTGCATTCTCAATGCAGAAGTTATTTTTGATTCAAAATGGAGTTTTGGCTTCAGACTTTAGCATAGGTACCATCTCACTTCAGGAGCCCTAAAATGATTTGACGTGCGTTTACTCAGCATGAGTGAGTTATAGAGATCAGTTTTTATACACATTACTACATATGATTTCATATTTGGTCCTTTATCAGGAGTTACCTGTTTCATCTCCTGAATATGCCCACTGTGCTATCAGTATGTGTGGTCTTTATTTTTATCGAAACAGAAATTTTCTAGCTCTAAATGTTCTACTGTATGAAATGAGAAAAATAGAGAACTAGACTTCAGGACTGCCATTAGGGGATCTAATGCAAGACCCTTCCCTGCTGCTTAGCCTTAAAGTGAGGACAGATGAGATTCTCTTAATGTCTGATCTGAAGGAGAGGAAGAACTTCCCTTCTCCTCTTAGCTTCACTTTTGTTCTTGTTCCATTCCTCTTCCCTCCATAGGCATGTGTACATGGCTATAAACCAGTCATCCTTCCCTTCTCAACTCTTCCTTAACCCACCCTCAACCACTGCTATCTTTCTCCTCCACTTGGATTTGCCCTATCATTCCAAATTCCAAATCTGTCTTAGGAGAAACTATGATGCATATAAAGTTGTGTGTTGGGTGTCAAGAAGGAAGGTGAACCTGAGACTTGTAACTCACCTACAAATTGTACAATCTGTTCAGTGATATATCACGTAGGGTTCTAGCAAAACCCTGATGGCATTTTCAAACCAGGTAATTTAAGAAAGTTACAAATGATTGGTGGGTATAAGGAAGACAATAAGAGATAGTGCAGTTTCCCAGGGCTAGTAATAGATGGGGAGTGCCTGGGTGATTCAAATAGCTAAGCGCTAGGCTACAAGACAAAAGGTTGGCTGTTCAAACCTGCTGAGAGACACCTTAGAAGGCAGGCCTGCTGCTGCTTCCAAAAGGCCACAGCCTTGAAAACTTGTGCTATATACTTGGGTTCATCATGAGTTGGAATCTTCTTGACGGCTACTAACAACAACTGTAATAATTGGAGCTTTTTAACATCCTTAACCTAAAAGGAAGGCGCCCTGGTGGTGCACTTGGCTGCTAACCAAAAGGTCAGCAGTTCGAACCCACCAGCTGCTCCAAAGGGGAAAAGACCAGGCAATCTGCTCTCATAAAGATTACAGCCTAAGAAACCCTATTGGGGCAATTCTACTCTGTGTATAAGGTCATGCAACGAGTTGGAATTAACTCCACAACAAACAAAAATAACAACAATCTAAAAAGAGGGGAGTGGTTACCAGAGCCTTTAGGAATAACTGAAGAAGACCATTCAACTGGGCTGTGGTCCTTAGTAGAAGAAAGAAGCCAAATGTCCAAAGACCCAGGAGGGAATTATTCATTATTCTTCAGTGTTCTTTTGGTGCCTCCTATGACTAAACCCAACTTCAAGCCAGAAGGAGTTTGTTAATATAGTCCCTAAAAGTCAATCTCACAGAGCATAGAGCAGGGTTGGGAAGGGTGGAGAGTAGATAAGGAGAGATAAATGGAAAATATGCAGCCTAAAGGATAATAATGAGAAGTATCTATTTCTGTGGTCATTAAAATAATTAAATATACAAATTAATAGTTAGGTCATTTAATATTTTCAATACATATTTTTCTATAGCTACACATAGCATTTATTCTTAAAATAAATCAATGCTTCTAGTTAAAAACACTTGTGTTTTTTTAGAAAAAGCTCAGGCTTGATGTGCATCCTTCACAAATTTATAAGAGAAAACTGTAATCCTATTTCTTTTTCAAAGATGGAGAAAATTGAGATGTAAAAAAAGACAATTTCAAAAGGTCATAATATCAGAGAAGAAAAGACTTAGAAATTCACCTTTCCCATGTTCACTCAGCTGAGCTGACTTTTCAAAGAATTAATTTTGCCCTCTGCTCAAGTCATAGGTCCTTGAGGAAAAAATGGGCAGTAGGTACATCATAACTATATACCTAAGATTCCAAATGGTAAAACTTAGACCAATTGGCTAAGATCTGATGATAATGAGGCCAGTATGGTCAAGGAGTGAAACTAATCATTCACCCATTCACCCGTGTCAAAATGCAGAGGTAATCCTATATAAATCTTTCTACTTTATATTCAAAACCAGCTAATTTGACTTCATAATTATCCCTGTGATCCTCTCCTTTCTCATATTACTATTGTGATCTTAGTTTAATCATTCTCTTGCTGTCTCTCTTTTTTGCTTAAAAAATTATAATACTTTCACATCTAGTCTCCCTGCCTCTAGTCTTCGCCTTTCTGCAATCCATATACCACACTGCCATTACAGTGCCATTTACTCTCCTTAAATCCGTCAAGAACTCTGTATAACCCTCAAAATGGAGCCCAGGCTTTTTAGGATGACATAGAAGATGTCTGATGATCCAACCTCCACCTTCTTATTGCTTGACACTTTTCCATCTTCCACTGTGTGCTTTGACTTTGACTCTGCTGTTTACATAAGGTTTGGTTTTCTTGTCTTCACATACTCTTCTTCCTCTATGTGGAACACCATTTCTCCCGTTCTTCATCTGGATAACCCTTGTTTGTTCATTCATTGAACAAATATTTACTGAGCATCTACTTGGTGTCAGGTACCCTGTTGGGGGCTAGTTTTCAGCCATCAGCCCTGCCCTCAGGGAGTTTACAAATAAATGAACCAGATGATGTCACATAGTGAAAGTGCAGTGACAGGAAAAAAAATAGTGTAATATGATGAAGAGTAACTGGGCAAACTATTTTTCATAAGGTGGTCAGAAATGCCTCTCTTGGGAGGGGCTTGTGAACTGAAATCTGAAGTATGAGAAGGAAGAGATCATAGGACTGTTGTGTACAGCGGTGCAAGTTATAGCCTGCAGGGGCACTTGACCAATGAAAGAAAGGGGACTGAAATCCAGCTCTCACTCAGTGTATCATACCAGGCATGTCAGCATGGGGCTAGATCCACAGAGAGCCAGGGGGCCTTTATCTAACTTTCACCAATGTGCCATAGAGCTGTACCCCTGATAGCAGAACAAGCATAAAGGGAAAGACAGTTGCAAAAACCCTGAGCAACAACTTCTTCCATCTTCATCCACACCTTTGGGTGTTTCTGTTGTTGTTCTTATGTGCTGTTGAGTTGGACCCGACTCATACCGACCCCTCCTTGGGTTTCCGAGGCAGTATCACTGCGGAAGTAGATTGCCCCATCTTCCTTCCGAGGAGTGGCTGGTGGGTTTGAACTGCCAGCCTTCTGGTTAGCAGTCAAGTGCCTTAGCCACTATGCTACCAGAGCTCTCTGGGTGTCCCTAAGTAGCCTATATTTAAAGCTTTTTACATATTATTGTAATTGTGTATTTAGCTAGATACATGTTTTTAATATATATGTATGTATTTTCTTCTAGTACCTAATACACTGGCAATGGAGGGGATTTGAACTTTCTTTGGAGAATTATTGAGTAGATTAATGAATCATGGTTATGTTTCTATATGAGTCAAGGAGCTTCCTACTAGAGTGTGTGGTCTGAGAGCTATATCTCAAACAGTGGTCCTCCTGATGGGCAGCCAATCAGAAAATGCAGACATTTCTATGGTTCTTAGGAGCAAATGACAAACAATTTCTTAGACTTTAATTTTTACTTATGAGTAAGAGCTATTAACTAGCAAATGCTAAGTGATTTATTTTTAAGGATAGCATTTATACTTTTAGATTAGCATGTTACTAGATTTTCCCTAAAGATGAAGTCAGTATTTTACCTTGGAATCTGGCTACCACCCAATGATGCAAATGCCTGTTAAGTATGCACTCACCTCATAGTGGGAAATCTCATAATCTTCAAGAAGAATAATTTGTCAGTCATAAGTATTTCATGATTTTCAGTTGCCACCATCTTGTATTTTAAAGATAAATTATTAATGGCTGAACTTCATAATCAGTTTAGTTTGTTGTGTGTTGTTGGTCCATAATACATATCCTTTGTTTATAATTTTCAACAACTAGACTTTAAGGCATGCTGTCACTATGGCCATTATACATAATCTCAAAATCCGAAGAGTAATATTCATTTTTGATAAACTGCCTCATATTTATTGTGTGTATCTTCTATTTTAATTACTTGGGTTAAGCTTGGATTAAATGTAAGAAAACTACTGGATTATTCTTTAGTTTATATTATAAAATCATGTGTATAATATCAGTCTCTTCCCTTATGAAGTAAAGCAGTTCATAAAAGCTGTTAGCTTTTCTTCTCTTTCAATCTTTATCACCAAGCTCTTTTTCAGAGTGAATTTGGATGAGCTAAATCTTCTGCCCCATTAAACTGAGCCAGGGTTAGAAAGCTTGAGATCAGTTGCTCTAAAATGCTGCTGGTCTTCACAAGAAGGGAAGAGGAAATAGTTTACAAGGGCCTTTATAAATTCACCTCTGCTACTAAGAAATACAAAACAAAAACTTTGTTTAAAATATTGTAGGCTATAGTGAAGGACTCACCCTATTTTTACATATAAAAAAAATGATTAGCTCTCAGTTATCAGGGCTGGGACTAGGGTGAGGCAAGTGAGGCACTCACCTTGGGTGTAAAATTTAAGAGGATACCAAACACCTCAGTAATATTCTTTAATAAAAATCAAAATTAATACAAAAAAAGTCCATGATGAACAAAATACTAAAATTTCAAATAAGGACAGGATCTGACCCTACAGTTGTAAGACTTAGCTTTACTCATTTTACCTTTATCCCAGCCCTGCTCAGTATATTGGGGACATTACGTTACTTCTGGATAACAATTATTAGACCAATGACTGTCCCGAAGAACTGGGGTGACTTATTAAAAAGTAACACTTCTTCCTAAGTCATTTGATAAAACATGTTCTATCATGTCACCAAGATGTTTAGCTCTGTACTTTGCTCTAGTTGTTTTTTTAAAAAAAAAAAACCAAAACATTGTGATTAAACATTTCAAACTGCATTCAAGCTTAACTCTTTTGAGATTCATTCATCTTTAATTATTATCATGCTTCTGCTAGTTTTAACCTGCCCCTTCTTTTGAAAGACAGAGGTGTTTGTGCAGAGAGAGTGGAAGAAAGCAGAAATAGTGTGCTGAGAAGGAAAATTAGCATGGCCTGGCTAAGTGCACAAGTTGAAATGAGCATAGGATGACTTTTAAGGTGACATCAGTGTTGCAAAATGGGGCCCACTGGAATAAGATGGTGGCAAGTGACGACATCTAAAAGAAGCAAAGAGAGCATTGCCTCTCTGGGTTCAGCTTTTCATGGGTGGAAGTATGCACCTATGTAGACAGTATCTACTGGTCTTTTTGAGAGACAGTGATAACCATTGCCTATATCCATTACTTCACTGGGGGCTGCAAAATGGTGATATTCTATAATTGTTTATTAATAAAAATGTTCTATCATTTCTTCTTTATTTATTAGGTGGACTATTTCTATAAAGAGAATCAAAGAGCTTTAAAGTTAGGTGGAAATATGCTATTTTCATTATATGTGTATATACTTTAAAAGTTAAAATGTTGACCCTACTGTACTGGTTTCCTCTGTTCATTTCCCTGTTTCTTCTTCCTTTTACAATCAATATCCCAAACAATTACTCTCAGATATTTGCCTCCTGTTTTTTTCTCTTGTTTTTTCTTCAGCTAAGTTTAACCCATCTATATTTTGTTCCCTCACACCATTAAAACTGTTCATGTGAAGATAACTGATGATTTCCATGTTGGACATATCCCATGGAAAAGTTTTTTTTTTTTTTTTTTTTAACAGTGAACATTTTTCTGTTCTTCTCTTACTTGATCTTTCTGGAACATTTGCACTATTGTTCCTTTAACTTCTCCCTACCCTTAGCTTCTGTGAATCCATTGTTACTTGGTTGTGGTCACCCCTGCTCAAGCTCCCTTATTAAGTTCCTCTATCTTTTCTCATTTCTTAAATATCGGTGTTCTTTTTCCTTTTACTCTCTTGTCTCTACACATCTTTCAGTTATCTCATTCCCTCTTGTGGATTCAGATTGCACCAGTCACTGGTGACTCCTAATTTGTAACTCTGGCCTAGATTCATCTCTCCAACTCCAGCCTTACATATCTAAACACTTTACACTTACCATTCCATTTAATCCTCACAACAGCACTATGAGGAATGTACTATCATTCCCTTGATTTTATAAATGAGAAAACTGAGTCACAGAGAAGTTAGGTAATTTGACCAAGTATATTTGAGTTTTAGCAAGACTTTTGAAAGGGTCTGTTACAATCTTCAACAAGTAGGTAGAGAGCTCAGAATGGGTTATGTTCTGGGTACTAGAGACATGTTGTTAGGTGCCAGAAATTTAAGGCAGATTCAAAAGAGGCACAGAATGATATGTCCTTACATTTCCTTGATTATGCAAAGGTATTCAAGTGTGTGGATCATAACAAATTATGGATAACATTGCAAAGAATGGAAATTCCAAAATACTTAATTTTTCTCAAGAGGAACCTATACATAGACCAAGAAGCTAGGGAAAAACCAGTGAATAAACAGACAAGAATCTCCTCTCAAGGCGTTCACATATTAGAGAAGACAGTACAAATAATAATAAGTAAAATATATAGTGTGTTAGATGGTAGTAAGTACTACAAATAAAAATAAAGCAGAAAAAAGAAATAGGAAGTTTTACTGTGAAAAGCACAATTTAAAATAGAGTGGTTAAGGAAGGTCTCACTGCAAAGGTAATATTTGTGTAAAGATCTAAAGCAAGTGAGGGAGTGACTCATTAGCATATCTGAGAGATGAATCTTTCAGGAAGAGAGCACAGTGTTCTAGACCATGACAAAGACATTGTAGGCAGAGGGAAATGAGTGAGGGAGAGTTTTAAGAGATGAAGTCAGAAAGGTGAAGATCATGTAGAAAAAGAAAAGTGTGATCATGTAGTGCCTATTAGGCCATTGTGATGATTTGCTTTTTCTCAGAATAAAATGGGAAGCTATTGGAAGGCTTTGAGAAGAAGAGTGACAGCTCTGATTTATGCCTTTTACAGACTTACTCTGGCTTCTGGGCAAAGAAGTAGGAGCTCTGGTGGCATACTGGTTAAAGCATTTGGTTGCTAACCAAAAAATTTGAACCCACCAGACGCTCTCCAAAATTGATTCAATGGCAGTGGGTTTGGTTTTTGGTTTGGTTCTGGGCAAAGAATAGACTGGAGGCAGGCAAGAGTACAAGCTGGGGGTCAGATAGGAGGATATTGTAATTATCCAGATAAGAGTCGATGGTGGCTTGAACCAAGGTGGTAGCAATGGAGGAGATGAGAAGTATTCAGAATATATTTTGAAGGTAGCATATTTCTCAGAACAATCAACCCTAGGAGACCAAAAGAACAGCATCTGCCTAAAGAACAAATTTCAGAAGGCAGGAACAAATTTCAGAAGGCAGGAAGGGGCAGGAGAAAAGGACAAATGAAATGGGTAACCCAGGGAGAAAGTAGTGAGAGTGCTGTTACATTGAGGGGATTTCTACTAATGAGACAAAGTTCTGTGCCAGTTCTGGTGTCAGCTTGTGTCAATTAGCTTTTGTACCAGAAAGCCCATCTTGCATTGTCTCCATCAGGTGATAGTGGTATAGTTTATTACAAAGGTCCAAAATAAGAAAAAAACTTTGAATGTTCTTTTTTGGATCTTCTCTTCTATGTAAACTTCTCTTGCCTCCTGCCAGAAGTTTCATGATGCAGAGGCAAAGAGCTTGGATTCCCAAACCTACTGCCCAAGTTTGAATCCCAGCAGTAGCACTTACTGACTGTGTGACCTCTGGCAAGTTATATAATCTCTCTGTAACTCAGATTCCTCATGGGAATGATAGTAGCACTGCTTTTCTTATAGGGTAGCTGTAAGGATAAAGTGAAGACTAGTGCCTGCAACACGAATGCACTATATAATAGTCATTATTATTATACAACCTAAGTTTCAGTTAATGGTTATTTTCTTGAAATGCAGAAAAGTGTTCATAAATGTTTAGCTTACTGAACTTTTACAAGTTCAACAATCCAGTGTAACTAGCACCTAAATCAAAAAACAGAAATACCAAAAGCCCTCCTCGTGCCCCCTTCAAATACCTACCTCTGTCTAAGGGTAAACAGTACCCTGACTTTTATCTTAATGACTTTTCGTTAAGCATTGATACTAAAGCAATTGTTAAGGGATTTTGTTTTTTATTTAATATCTGAGACAAACCTATTTACTGATTAATCTTTTAATATATAATTATGTTTTGTTTTCTAGGTTGAAAAAACTCCTTGAACAAGAAAAGGCTTACCAAGCCCGAAAAGAAAAGGAAAATGCTAAGAGGCTCAATAAACTAAGAGATGAGCTTGTCAAACTCAAGTCCTTTGCACTCATGCTGGTGGATGAAAGACAAATGCATATTGAGCAACTTGGTCTACAAAGCCAGAAGGTACAGGATCTTACTCAGAAATTGAGGGAAGAAGAAGAAAAGCTGAAAGCCATTACTTCCAAATCCAAAGAAGACAGGCAGAAATTGCTCAAGTTAGAAGTGGACTTTGAACACAAGGCTTCAAGATTCTCTCAAGAGCATGAAGAGATGAATGCTAAATTGGCTAATCAAGAGTCTCACAACAGGCAACTTAGACTCAAACTGGTTGGCTTAACTCAAAGAATTGAGGAGCTAGAAGAAACCAACAAAAACCTTCAAAAGGCAGAGGAAGAACTTCAGGAATTAAGAGATAAAATTGCCAAAGGGGAATGTGGAAACTCCAGCCTCATGGCGGAAGTGGAAAATCTTCGAAAGCGTGTACTGGAAATGGAAGGTAAAGATGAGGAGATCACTAAAACTGAATCCCAGTGTAGGGAATTGAGGAAGAAGCTGCAAGAGGAAGAACACCACAGTAAGGAGCTCAAACTTGAAGTTGAGAAGTTACAGAAGAGAATGTCTGAACTGGAGAAACTGGAAGAAGCATTTAGCAAGAGTAAATCTGAATGTACCCAGCTACATTTAAATCTGGAGAAAGAAAAGAACTTAACCAAAGACCTGCTAAATGAATTGGAAGTGGTCAAGAGTCGAGTTAAAGAACTTGAATGTTCTGAAAGTAGATTGGAAAAAGCTGAATTAAGCCTAAAAGATGATCTCACAAAGTTGAAGTCATTTACCGTGATGCTGGTTGATGAAAGGAAGAATATGATGGAAAAAATAAAGCAAGAAGAAAGGAAAGTGGATGGTCTCAATAAAAATTTTAAGGTGGAGCAAGGAAAGGTTATGAATGTAACAGAAAAACTAATTGAAGAAAGTAAGAAGCTTTTAAAGCTGAAATCTGAAATGGAGGAAAAAGTATACAATTTGACAAAGGAGAGAGATGAATTAATAGGCAAACTGAAAAGTGAAGAAGAAAAGTCTTCTGAATTAAGCTGCAGTGTTGACTTATTAAAGAAGAGACTTGATGGTATAGAGGAAGTAGAAAGAGAAATAACAAGGGGAAGATCTCGAAAAGGACCTGAACTCACCTGCCCAGAAGATAACAAGATTAAAGAACTAACGCTTGAAATTGAGAGACTGAAGAAACGTCTGCAGCAGTTGGAGGTAGTGGAAGGGGATTTGATGAAGACAGAGGATGAGTATGATCAGCTGGAGCAGAAATTTAGAACTGAGCAGGATAAGGCTAATTTCCTCTCTCAACAACTAGAGGAGATAAAGCACCAAATTGCCAAGAATAAAGCAATAGAGAAAGGTGAGGCTGTGAGCCAGGAAGCTGAGCTGAGACACAGATTTCGGTTGGAAGAAGCTAAAAGTCGAGACTTAAAAGCAGAAGTCCAAGCTCTTAAAGAGAAGATTCATGAGCTAATGAACAAAGAAGATCAGCTTTCTCAGCTCCAGGTGGATTATTCTGTTCTTCAACAAAGATTTATGGAAGAAGAAAGTAAGAACAAAAACATGGGGCAGGAGGTCCTCAATTTGACCAAAGAGTTGGAGCTTTCCAAGCGGTATAGCCGTGCTCTCAGACCCAGTGTGAATGGAAGAAGAATGGTGGATGTCCCAGTAACATCGACGGGAGTGCAGACTGATGCTGTTAGCAGTGAAGCAGCAGAGGAGGAAACTCCTGCTGTTTTTATACGGAAATCCTTTCAAGAGGAAAATCATATCATGAGTAATCTTCGACAGGTGGGACTGAAAAAACCTATGGAGCGATCCTCTGTTCTAGACAGGTATCCTCCAGCAGCAAATGAGCTCACTATGAGAAAGTCTTGGATTCCATGGATGAGGAAAAGGGAAAATGGTACCTCAATCACTCAGGAGAAAGGGCCTCGAGCAAATTCCAGTCCAGGGCACCCAGGAGAGCTAGTCCTTTCACCAAAGCAGGGTCAGCCTCTGCATATTAGAGTGACTCCAGATCATGAGAATAGTACTGCCACTTTGGAGATAACAAGTCCAACATCTGAAGAATTTTTTTCTAGCACCACTGTCATTCCTACCTTAGGGAATCAGAAACCAAGGATAACCATTATTCCATCACCAAATGTAATGTCTCAAAAATCAAAAAGTGGAGAAACTACTCTTGGCACAGAAAGAGCCATGTCCCCAGTCACAATTACTACATTTTCCAGAGAGAAGACCCCAGAAAGTGGAAGAGGTGCATTTGCGGACAGGCCCACATCTCCCATTCAGATAATGACAGTATCTACATCAGCAGCACCAGCTGAGATTGCAGTCTCTCCTGAATCCCAGGAAATGCCTGTGGGAAGAACTGTTCTCAAAGTCACCCCAGAAAAACAAACTGTCCCAACACCATTAAGGAAATACAATTCCAATGCCAATATCATAACCACAGAAGACAATAAAATTCACATTCACTTAGGTTCTCAATTTAAACGATCTCCTGGGACTTCAGCTGAAGGAACAAGTCCAGTTATTACTGTCCGACCAGTCAATGTGACAGCTGAAAAAGAAGTTTCCACTGGCACTGTACTCCGCTCTCCCAGGAATCATCTTTCATCACGACCCGGTGCGAGCAAAGTGACAAGCACCATCACCATAACACCGGTCACAACTTCATCTACTCGAGGAACTCAGTCAGTGGTGAGTAGAAGAGGTTCCAAAGTGTAGGCCAGGGGAGGGACGGAGAAATGAATAGCGAGGCCACATCCACAATATAACAAAACTATAGCCTCTCACACCATCTGAACCCACTAACAGTTATTTCCTAGAGGACTATCTACATTTCCTGAGAAAATAAAATAAAAAGTGGCCTAATATTTTGATAAATTGGGCTAATTTTGAGGGAAATTTTTTTCATGTAAATTATGGAGACCCTAAAATACTTTCAAAAATGGTCTCTTTGAAATGGTGGTATATAATAATAGGAAGTTTTAAAATTAGATTTTTATATTGAAAATACTTCTTAAAGTGGAGACAGTTGGGGAAATAGTCAATATACAAGAAGGATTAAAACTGTTGCTATATTATATCTCTATAACCTAAAATATTTAATATATGATTCCATATGGACATAAGTAAAAAATAAGATTAAAAAGATTTTAAATCAAAACTTTTTTAAAAGCAAAAAATGAAGTGAGTTTATATGTCTAAAACTTGTATTTTATTAAGAGAGCTCTGGTAGCATAGTGCCTAAGGCACTTGACTGCTAACCAGAAGGCTGGCGGTTCAAAAACACCAGGTACTTCTTGGAAGGAAGGTTGGGCAATCTACTTCCATGGTGATACCGCCTTGGAAACCCAAGGACGTGTTGCTGTGAGTCGGGTCCAACTCCACGGCACATAACAACAGCAACATCTTGCAGAGAGTAAGTGCTTCATAAATATTTATATAATAACTAGCTGGAAGGCTAAAGAAATTATTATAAAAAAACATTCCCAAAGTATAAAAACCAGAGCTTAAAAATAACTTCTATTTTTCAAGATAATTTCAATGATTGTCTTCATAGATTGGGGACAAATGGGTAAATATAATTATGGACCGAGAAACCCAAGGAGGGGTTGCTATGAGTTGAATCGACTCAACAGCAGTGAGTTTTTTTTTTTTCTTTTATGTAATGATTAGATATTTATTTGAACTAATATCCTAGAAGTTCTCATGATTCTTGGACTCTGAACAAATTATCCAGCATAGTTTGAAAACTCTTTAGAAAGACAGGAAGCTCGTTACTTAACTGTAGAAACTGAGGTTTGTTTTCCCATATCGTCAATACAATTTACAGTACTTTAATTCTCTATGTACAAACATAGACTCAAGACAGACTTCAGAGTATGAATTACTAATTGCTTTGCCAGTAAAGCTTTTATTTATCAGCTCTACAGAAACCACATAGCATTCAGAATTGCTCACCCTTCTCAAATGGTCTAGTACTGCTTTTTAGGCCACACAGCATAGCTTGGCTATGCAATCTTGCTTGTTTCTGCTGCATTGTATATAAAGAGAGTCGTAACAGAAGGTTGATCAAAACAGCCATTCCCTTATAGATATAAAGCTGAAGACTACTATGTCACGTTTAGGCTCTTCCAATCATAGCTGTAAATATTCCTAAGCACCTCTGAAGACAGATTTTCTGCTATAACATGTTATTTCCATTACAAGTGCCAGATCAAGATAACCTTACCCTTGGTAGCAACATTTTTGACTACTGATTAAACCCTGTACACAAATAGGATTTCAAATAGCCTTTCTGAGGTCTGGATGATGACTCACTTATTTCAGGTATATCAGATGCCATACAATTCAGGGACAGTAAAAGGTTTGGGATACTCCTCTTAGAACAGTGAGCCTAGTTCATTTCTGCATTTCTTTCAATAATTATCAAGTTTCTATTAGGCACTGGGCTAGGTGTTGGCATGCCAAGATGAAACAGATATGTCCTTTGCCTTTTAGAAGTTCTTCATTTTGTGGGAGAGGCAGGATTATAACCTATATATAGTAGTCTATGAGAGAGATATGGACCCACCAGAGAAGGCTTCACAAAGGAGGAGGTTTTCACAGATAAGGAGTGTTTTCAAGAAGGAAAAAGGAAGAAGCATGTAGAGAGAACACTATGTGAAAAGGTATGACAGTGTGAAAGAGCCGGACATATTTGGGGAACGGTGAGCCATCTCATTGTGCTGCAACAGTTGGGCAAGGGCAGAAAGTGCAAGAGCAGGAAATGGAAAGGCAAACTGGGGCCAGATATGGAAGGGAGGTGCATGTCTTACTATGAGATTGACAATCTTATAGAGTAGACAAAGAGCCATTGAAAGGGCAGTGAGCGTTAGAGAGATATTCTATTATTCATGTTTTAGAAAGATCCATCTGGAAAACAGTTTAAAGACTACATTAGAAGAAACAGTGACTGAGAACAGGGACGATGCTTTTGGATTTCTCTAGGCTAGACAAAGTGTAGGCTAGAACTGTGGAAGTAGAAATGAGGAGAGAGATATATTAAAGACAGGATCAAAAAGATTTCACGGCAAGTTGAGTATAGTGGGTAGCTCTGAGGTTTCTAGATTAGCCATCTGGGGGAACAGGATGAGAAACATTGGGGAACAAATGATTTAGAGGAGAAGGTAAGTGATGGTGGTTGGGGCATGTTCTATTTGAGATGCCTGCGGGACATTAGAAATGTCCAACAAGTAGTTGGAAATACAGACGTGCAGTTTAGAGCTTTGAAGGCCAGCGATCCTGAGACTCATGGACATGGGGGGTGATAGCTGACTATTCTCAGGGTGAGTGTGAAAAATAAAAGGAAGGTCAAGAATGGAACATGGTGACACATTTAGAGGACTGGCAAGGAAGTACAAGAAGCCAGAAAAAGCAATTGAAAGGAAGCCATCAGAGACAGGGGGTGAAGTCAGCACAAGAGTTTTAGGAGCGGTTTAAGAAGGAAGGTGGGGCCAGCAGTGACAATTAGAAAGAGAGAGAGAGAGAAAAAAAATTTTGAGATTATGAAGAGGTTATCACTGACCTCAACAATAGAGGTTATTTCAGTGAGGAAACACAACATGCCTATGGGCTCAGGAAGAAAAGTCCTGATGCGAATGGGAGGGTTGGGGTCTCAAGCACAGGAAAGGGGAACTGCATCATCTCAGAGAGAGGAAAGGAGGAGGAGTGAAGATAACTTGGGGACAGTTAGAGTAAACCTGCCCGAGGTGGCCTGTATTTTCTATGTAAGATAGGAGGTAAGGTCATTTAGAGTAGAGATAGAAGAGGTAGGTTGGGAACCTGAGAAGAGAAGGAAGCTTGCAATAGATGTTTCAAGAGAGCGATAAGGAGGTAATCAGAATAGATTAGACACCAACTTCAAGTTTCTTACAATTCTTTGATCAGGTTTCCTAAAATTCTTTTATCAAGTTTCTTAAAATTCTTTATCTGGAGGGATGCCATCTGTGGGTGTTCCCGTGTGGCAAGAGTTTTGCTAACACTCCGATTAATGACATAACTCACCAACACCTCCCTTGTGTTTCTGTATTTTCTCTCTTACAGTCAGGACAAGATGGGTCATCCCAGCGGCCTACACCCACCCGCATTCCTATGTCAAAAGGTATGAAAGCAGGAAAGCCAGTAGTGGCAGCCCCAGGAGCAGGAAATCTGACCAAATTCGAGCCTCGAGCTGAGACTCAGTCTATGAAAATAGAGCTGAAGAAATCTGCAGCTGGCAGCGCTACCTCTCTTGGAGGGGGGAAGGGCTGAGGGCAGTGGCTAAGGGGGTATGTTGTGCAGATGCTACTGCTGCCGTGAAAACAAACCGTCTGTTAGTGCCAATCTTTACATGTACTAATTTAAGGTTTCAATAGCTCATTTATAAAATAACCAACTAATAACCATGTGTCTTTTCTAATTTGTGCATTTGTTTTGATGCTAGGGAATAGAACTAATTAGAAAAAAATACTGTTTGCAGTGTGGTTTTTTAAGGACTCTGGGCCTGAGGCAGGATCTGGCTGATTGCCAAAGTTTTGCTTCTACACAAGTGGACGCACCAATTAACCCATCTGAGCCTCAGTTCCTTCATCAATAAAATGCTGGGTCATAAGATCTCCAAGGTGGCCTCCCATATTTTCTTAATGTAATCCAAATTTAATAGCTTTGTTCCACAATATTTTTTCCTCCTCAAAATGCTATTATGAAATAGGAAATAATTTAACAGTTGTCATTTGCCTCTATCAAACCCTGAATTTGCTTCATGTGCTAGAAAAAAATATCATGGCTATCACAGAGTCTGGACTTCTAAAGTTTTACAAAAAGAAAAATCTCTAAGGTTATTTCAGTAAATAAGTTGAATGTAAAATAAAATGGAACTGAAATGTGGAATCCTAAAAACAGAGTTTTACTCATTTGTGTGTGTGTGTTGTAGAAAGTTTGGCCACATCCAAATGATTCCCAGAATTTCACAGACAATATTTTAGAACCATTAATGTTAGACTCACACTCTCTTCAAGTGTGCAACTGATTTAAATTGTGAGCATTTTGAATAGAGCTGCCAAATCTCTACAGAGACTGTAATGGATAGAAAATAGCAGAAAGTAAATTCTCATACATTAATGCCAAGAAAAAAAATATGACATCCTAAATAGCCTAATTGAATTAAAATGTGTTCCTCACTTAAGAGTGGACTTTCTTGCAAATACAGAACCAGCTCATGATTTGGGGTGTGTGTATCTGTGTGTGCGTTTGCGTGTGGTGTAAAGAAGTGGATTCTTATTCCTGTCAGTTTTCCTTACGTTTATATCATTTTCATTAATTTTAAGCATGTTTTTTAATAAGCATGAAACTGGGTGAATGCAAAATGCCAGGTGTTTTTTTAAGGAGATGAATCATGTTGAAGTGAAAATTGTGCTTCTTAGTCAAATAACCACAAATGAGCTCAAAGCTAATAACCCGCAGCTTAGGTCTCACATCAGCAGGACCTTTGCCCAAATTTCTGAGTCTTTTGGGTGAACTTTACAAAGCCATAATAACTACAAATTTACAGATGATTATCTTTCCATTTCTGAATTGTGAGGGCTCCAACATTATTTGGATAGTACCTGCTCTTAATTTTTGTAATAGGGCAGATTTGAAAAAAAAAAAATAGATGATCAGTGCTTGACATCATACTTCATGATAAAGAAGCCTTTCTCTGAGTTCATTTCCACAGCAGATTTCCTATTCCTTGGAGAACTTGAAGTTAGACTGATGGTGGTAGATGACTCACAGTATTTGCACTCGCTTTAATCAGATCCCTATTACCTATTGCTTATCAGTTCTCAGCATATATATTAAAAATTCTTGACCAACCATGTCCAATACATGCCATAATAATGGGATTTGAAGGGAGAAGGAGAGAGAGAGAGAGAGATGGGATAAATAGACTGCTTATGAAGTAATATTCTGAACAAGTTTTAACAAGAGATTTTGCCAGTTAGAATATTGGCTTGTATTTGCTTAAAATGGGGAAAATTCCTTTGGTAAAGTGGAAAGACAACTCTTTCAAAACAAAAACATTCAAGTATTTAATATTACTGTACCATAACATACTGTATTTGAGCAAATGAGGGTGTCAAAGAACCAAACATTCCATTCCTGTTAACTCTACTTGCTATTTTTCAGTGACCTTTATCATAATCTTATTATCACTTGCTGCTGTTTTTGCCTTTACCTGCTCACACTGTTCTGACATTGCTTCCTCCTGGAAGTCCATACCATAAGCAGGGAGAGTGCTCCAAACAACTTAACAGTGCATGTACAGAATGTTTATACATCTGGTTCTTGGAATAGTCACCTACAAAGTAAAACTGCTAAGTAAAGGTAGCAGAACAACATTCACTTTTCAGAAATGATAAAAAGTAAAAACCATGACAGTTTTTTTCTTTGTAATTTTACAACCCAATCTACACTTCTTAGATAGATTTGCTTTAAACCACATATTAGAAATGAAATCCACTGAGGACAGGAGGTGGAGGATTAAATGCACTCCAACTCTAGCTTCCATTTGTGAATATGATGTTTTTAAGATGCACGTTTATGTGCTTATGTAAGACTGAAGGGGATTAAAGAGTCTTCTCCCTGCCCTGAAATATATTGTCCAGTAAGTAAAGGAGTCTCACCAGGACTGCTATGTACAGCTGCGGCTCAGGCCCCACCCTGGGAGAAAAACAGTGGGAGAGAGTGTCATTTCTGTAGACTGCAATGTAGTCGGCGCCCCCTGTGGGCCTGCAGGGCACAATCTGCACAGCTAAGGGGGAGGCCCTGTTCTTCTGAGAATGATTTTAATATGTTGACTATTTCAGCACACTCTAATGGTGACCACTTAGCATGTATGGAACCAGAATTGTTTCCTGTATGGGACATGACTTTCAGGGTGTTGATCATTTCTTGAAAATGTGAGCTGCATGTCTAGGTCATCTGCTTTGGTGGGGTTATTCAGTTTCTACTGACATTCTATTATATTTTCAGTGAAGACTGGTTGATGGGTGGCAATTGGCCTGTCTCCAAAGTTTAGTGTATTCATCGAAGGTATTGCCAAATCTCTTACAGGAATATCTTCAAGAAATAAGTGAAGAGATAGCTTCAATATGTAATCTGGGAGAAAACTAATTTCAGAGAAATGAAAACATGTTCAAGAAAGCAAAGATGTAAAAAAAAGTTGAATTTCTCATTCCCTCATAGATTCAGAGTATTGGGGAAGAGTGAGACTTTCCTGATTGGGAAAACCACAGGCTGAGGAGAGTACACTTTGTGGGGAAGCAGGAGGTCAGAGAGAGAAGAAAAGAGAAGAGGGACACAATGGCAATTTCCCAGTAAACAGAAATATACTACTCAAAAATTTCCCCAACCCTATTAAAGTTTACTGTTTTCTTCCTACTTGCTCTTCCAGGGTCTAATCAATGGTTGTTTACTTTTGCCCTGCTGTTTCTTCTTTTCAATTGCTGCTTCCATACAGGCTGTACGTATGCTGTAGCCTTCTGCATTTTAGCAAGGTTTCTCCTTCAGCTGTGCAGTCCGCTGTAGCTACTGCCCTGTCTCCTTCCCTACCCAGTTAGGCTCTTAACACAACACTCAACATTTTCTGCTTCCATTTTCACAGTTCCAATTTATTCTTTAATTACACAATAGTTCCTATACATAGTTAAAATACCAGCCAGTGCTAAAAGACATAACCGGAACAGCTGCTTCTTACCTCACCACACTTATTCCTCAGTCTTGCTCCCTGGGGGAAAAAAAAAAAAAAATTTCCAACTGTTTCTTCTGGTATTTATCGCCATATTTATTATAAATAATATGCTGGTGCTGCTACTTTTGATTTGTAAATTTTAGATACCACCTTTTGTTTTCCATTATTGTTTTGATGGTTGAGTGTTTAGCCCTCTCACACAGCCCATCCTTTCCCTTCTCCTAGCCTCCCAATATGGTTACAGCGCAAATTTTTTGATAAATCAGCAGTCACCATTTACATGTTTATGAAAGTATAATGTAAGTTCTGTTCTCTGCTGAGCCAAGATACCATGATTATGTTTCTTTTCCTTCTTCAAAATAATAACTGCTTTATTTTTTCATCTGTTTGATTTTCTATGTATTTATTTATTTATTTTCCAGTGCTCCAGTAGATCTGCTAAACATCCATCGATAAGTTTTACAAACACTGAAATACATCCACTTAATATTTTTCTGCGGAAGCCTTCCTAGTTCAGCCCTCTGTTCTTTACTCAGTTTGGGCTGGTTGTCCTCAAGGCCTGCTGCACAGCTGTTGTCCTCTTGACATGTTAAATCCTTTTCCTGGATTTCTTACCTAATACCTTTTTTTTTTTTTTAACTTTTTATTGCAATTTGGGTGACACTTTATGGAGCAAATTGGTTTTCTAGTCAACGATTCATGTACATTTTCTTTTGTGATAATGATTGCAGTCCTCACAATGTAACAGCACTCTCCCCACTTCCTCCTTGGGTTTCCTGTTTCTGTTCATCCTTCTTTCCTGTCCTTTCCTGACTTCTGAGCTTTATCCCTGGGCAAATTCTGCCCTTTTGATCTCATACACTTGATTGTTCTAAGGAGTGCATGCTTCCCTGCTGTTATTAGCACAGAGGGAAATTCAGCTCTAATCTTCTACTTTTGTTTATCTACCTACCATCTGTTCGTCCATCTGTCCATCTGTCTATCTATCTAATCTATTGATTTTTGAAGTACATCTTCCAGTAGTTTTAAAGAAAATCCTTCCATCTCTTCCCAGGGACAGGCTACCTGCATTCTGGAAATATGTTAGAAGAGTTGGGATAAGAATTTCACAGTTCAGTTTATAAACTTTTTCACCCCCCTGCATTTAGTCTCTGCCTCATCCTTGGCTATTCTATCCTAAAGGGTTGCTATGAATTGGAATTAACTTGATGGCAGTGGGTTTGGTTTTGGTTTTCATGGTTTCAAATAATACCCATATGCACTCAACTTGTCTAAAAACTGTTCTCACAACCTCCCCCATATCCCTTTAAGTCTGCACCTTTTACTATTCTTATCTCAGCAGAGATATTTTCATCTACTCAGGCAATAAAGATAGAAATCTAAGTCGTGTTACTTTCCTTCTTCTCCCTCACCCACCATGTGGAGTCATTCAGCAATTTCTGCATATTCTAACCCCCTAACATCTCTAATAGCCCAACCCACCTTTCTACTTAACACCCCACCCCCACCCCCACACACAGTGCCTGAGTTGAAGTTTCAATTATTTCTTATTGGGACTAGTCTGATACTTTTCCTAGTTGATCTCATACTCTCCCATCTCAAAACTCTCTGATTCGTTCTTCACTGTTTTCCAAACTGAAAATTGATCATATCACTCCTCTATTTAAAACCCCAAAGGTTCTTCATTACCAACAGAATACAACACCAACCCCTTGGCATGGCACTTGAGACTCCCTGTGACTTGACCTCTCTCCCTCCTGCTCATTTGAATACTTTTCCCTTTCCTTGTCTTGACCCTTGCACTCTGGGCTTATATAATTGTTTGCATATCATACTATGCCACCATTCCTTAACTTGCTCAACTTGTTCCTTCTGCCAGGATTGTCCTTTCTCCTACCTTTCTTTCTGGTGATGTCCTTCTCTGTTTAAAAACTCTTAGAAAGATTACCTTCTCAAGGAAGCCAAACTTTAATTTTAGAATCTATCTTAGGGTTTAAAGTTCTGTTCACTGCTTTAAAAAGCTTTAGAAGAAAATGATGAACATAACGGGACACTGGTGGAGGGGGATGCTTTTTATATAGTGGCAGAGAACTTGTCTGAATTATGTTCAAACGTTTGGGGAAAGTAGAACGTGTGAGCAATAAACTTGGATATTTGGCTGAGGAAATTTCTAAGCAAGATCTTAAAAGGCCCACATAGTTTCTCCTTACTACTTATATAGTAAAATGCAAGAGAAAAGAGATAAAGTTAAATATGAGCTATGCAAAATGAAAACAAAGCTTAAAGATTTGGAAGATTTTGTTGTACAAACTAAAGACACGTATCTTAGAATGTTCACCAAGGATGTCATTACCCATTTTGTTAAAGAGATTAAGCCTATGACTGATGGATCTAACCAACTAGCACATAAGGAAACTCTCAGCTTAGACTAAAGAGAACAGAGAAAGAATAAAAGAAAAGAACACTGTCTGCCTCTTGGAATTCTACACGCAGGAAACAGGCCAAAGGAGGTACATCTTTTGTCATCTAAGAAAAGAAAAGGACCATCCCTGGAACAGTGTGGAGATCAGCAGAACTGCTGGAAGGAGCACAGGAAGTAGGCCTGCATTGGTTTCAAAGGGTACAGTCATGGCCTCCTAGGTTTAAAAAAGTCAGATCTTCACCAACTCAGTTGTGGAGTGTGGAGCTGCCATTCATGAGGGCCGGGGGATGGGACCACTGCCCAAATGTGAAGGGTCATTGAGTAAAAAGGAGAGAAAAAAAAAAAGCTTGGCACTTACTGGCGAGAAACAAAACCAGAGCTAAAGGATGACAGGAAGTTGGCAGAAAAAAAGGAGTTCTTGCTTCTTCCCCTTTTCTACAATGCAAACGTGTAAGAATGACACAGAGAGAACTGGCAAATCGTGTATGGAGAACATGGAGGTAACCAATCAAAACACCAAACTCACTGCCATTGGGTTCTTATGGAAGTAGATAGCCCAGTCTTCCTTTAGCAAAGTGGCTGGTGGGTTTGAACTGCCAGCCTTCTGGTTAGCAACCAAATGCCTTATGCACTACATCACCAGAGCTCCTTCATGGAGGAAAAGAGCTGCTGAAATCAGAGGAAATCCTGGTATTGTTATTCTGGATAGCGTGTAAGTTATTTCTATTTGCCTCCAAAGGCACAATGGCAGGTAATGGATGCAAAACAGCCAAGAGTCCTGGACTGGAGAGTTCTCCTCTCTGAAGCAGTCACATGTATGGAGACTAAGGGGGCCTGAGGGCTTTCTGTAAAGAATACATATTTGAATGAATTGTGAATGGCCATTTCTTCACCCTTTTTAACTTCCTCAGATGAATACAAAGGATAGACATTTCAGGAATGAGGAAGTTGTAGGTGATTTGTCATGAACTTCATGTTCACGAAGGACCTTCTAAAATAGGGCATAGAGGATCTCATTTTAAAGAAGGAAACAACAACAATAAAAAGCAGGATTTAGATTTAGGTTAGATGTTAAGATGCACATCCAGAGAAGGGCAATTGCTGAAAAACGAAGTAACACTTTCTTCTGCCACCTTAAGTTTGTGTAACATTACCTTTGCTTATGGTTTAGCATTTAGAGATCATCTGTTATGATCTTGGTATTCTGCCTTACAGACATGTGATATGCTTTGCTATTGTTTAGCAAACAAGCGTAAAAGATTCTGCTGTAATGCTTTTTAAAAAGAACTAATGATTATTTTTTTATTTGATAAAAACATTTTGACCTCTCTACTTCTGTTAATGATATGCATGTATGATGAACAGAATTGCAAAATCCCAGAGCTCATTTGAGTGAACAGACCTTAGAAATCAAGAAGATAATTATCTCTGTTATTAAAGATAAAAACAAAAACAAGAAAAACCCTCAGCTTAGAGACATCTAATCATCTTATTAAGGATGAAGTCAGAATCAAAAATCAGGTCTTCACTTTCTGAAAGTTCATACATTAATTCATATAATAAAACTACTTTAAGTGAGCAAGTATATATTCATACATAAACTAAATCACCCACACTCATTGGGCCAGAATGATATTGCCCAAGAATTTTGAGATATTGAGATATTTACATAGAACTGAAACTAAACCAAACCACCATGGAGTGGATTCGGACTCATAGAGCAGTAAATCTTTTATAGAAGTAGATTGCCCAGTCTTCCTTCCATGTAGTGGCTGGTGGGTTTGAACCACCAGGCTGCTTCTGACTAGCAGTCAAATGTCTTAGGCACTACACCACCAGAGCTCCTTTACATAGAGCAGATATGTGTAAAAGTCCTTAAACTGTGCTTTGGTGAATATTGTTGTCCTTACCTAAGAAGAGCAATGACCTTCTCAATTTTCACACATTATTTCCCATGCTAATCTGTGACCAGACATAGACTTAGATCAACCTAAACATTTAGCATTTGTGTCCAAAAAAGTAAGAACCTGAGCATGCTTGGCTCAAATACTTAAATATTATTCTTATTTATAGTTAATGTTATATGTGGGAGAACTAGTTTAAATTTGCTTGTGTCTGGGAAATAGAAATCTATGTAGGAGATGAAGATTAAATTTGTGGCTATTGAGTTCATTCTGACTTGCAGTGACCCTAAATCACAGTAGAACTGCCCCATAGGATTTCCTAGGCTGTAATCTTTATAAAGGAGTTCTGATTATTTAGTGGTTAAGGCACTTAGCTACTAAGCAAAAGGTCAGTGGTTCTAAACAACCAAAAGTTTAGTGGCTCCATGTAAGAAAGATGAGGCAGTCTGCTTACATAAAGATTTACAACCTTGGAAACTCAGTGGGTGTTGTGATGAGTCAGAATCCACTCAGTGGTAGTGAGTTTGGTTTCTGGTTAGTGTTTACAAAGGGAGTTCTGGCAGTGTAGTGGTCAAGGCATTTGGCTGCTTAACCAAAAGTTTGGTGGTTCAAACCCACCATACACTCCATGGAAGAAAGATGAGGCAGTTTGCTTACGGGTCACTGTGAGTCCCAATTGACCCAATAGTAGTGAGTTGTGTCTTTTTTGGTTAATTTTTACAAGAGCAGATCACCAGGTCTTTTCTCCTGCAGAGTGGCTGGTGGGTTTGAACTCCTGACATCCAGGTTAGCAGGCTGAGCTCTTAACCACTTCACCACCAGGGCTCCAGATAAGGATTAGCTTGCCCAAAAGAGAACTTATGAATCATAACTGTGATTGATTGCTGGTAACATACATTACCATTGTATGCACCAGCTTATAGTAAAACAAGGTACACACAGGCTTAATCACATTTACTTACTAATCTGTAGTGAAAAATTCCACCTGGGTTTTACCACCTTGATTAGGCCCATGTATACCTTACTTATTGGGTAATCCAGTTGGCTGTTAACTCCTGTGACCTGGGGGGTTGAGGGGAAGACTTGAGCTGATGGCAGAGTGGAAAATGTTTTGGAAGGAAACAAATAAACTTAGGTGGTTAAGAAACCCCAAGAGAGTTTATATCATCTGGTTCAACAGTTTCCTGGAGCAAATGACACAACTGATTAACGGAACTATTTTTAATTAGCTGAGCGGAATCCAAAACAAGAAATACAAGTCCAAGTCAACAGAGGAAGTTTATTGAACTTCCTATTTAAAACAGATGTTTTATCAGAACTCTGATTAATTTCTCAATGTGATAATAGCAGAACTGAACCCTGAAGCAGTTTATGAAAATGAGACCCTTAAAAGTAAAAATTTATAGGTACTCCAAAAAGGTTTATGGAACACAGGACATTGTTTAAGGTGGATGAATTATCCTGAGAGCAACAAGTTCAAAGCTGAGGTTTGATAGCTGGTGGAGGGAAGAATAGCACTGCCTTAAGGTGTCACTTTCTAAGCAGAGGACCACAGAGTATGGGATGTGGGTCATAAGCCATTCAAAATGATGTAAAATCCAAGAGGAAATGTTTTCTGTGATGTGGGGGGTAGTCTCCCTTGGATGAAGCAGCATTCCCTTGCTGGTGCAAAGTCCTGCTGTAAGTTGTATTTCTGCTATGTTTTGTCTTTGGTGTATGAACTTAGAGGCTAACTGTTGAAGTGCTCAGGTCTCATTTACTAGATTTTTAAAAATTCAGAGCTCAAGTGTTTCCTTTCAGAGAGTTTAGCAGAGTATAAACATATGCATTACTTAGAAGGCAGTCATTGACTTTCCAGGGAACACATATTTCCCACCCCATAGCCAAGGAGCTAGGAGCTCTGGTAGCATAGTGGCTGAAGCACTTGACTGCTAACCAGAAGGCTGGCGGTTCAAACCCACCAGCCACTCCTCCGAAGGAAGGTTGGGCAATCCTACTTCCGTAGTGATACTGCC